>NC_092501.1:47941872-48243872 GCF_047511675.1 Marmota flaviventris
AGGAATAAAGTCTTTTCATGTCATACATGATTTATCAAAATGATCTCATTTTAAGGGTACTGTGGTGTATCTTGATTAATCACATTAGGAAGTGTGATGAATGGCCTCTTTAATGGTAACACAGGATTTATTGGCAACATCCCGACTTGAACCAGAAGGGTAAGAAGTAAAATATACAATAGATAGCTAATGCAGATAGGGTGTCAGTAATGCTCTGACTTGGTTTAAAATTCTACCAGGAGCCTGAGTCTCGGGACATTCTGAAACCACCAGGCAGTGCAAAGGAGGCAAGTTTCTCACGTGAACTTGGGTACCACCGAGAGCCCAGCCTAACCCTTCCCTCCTAACTTGTTGCAAGACTCGAAAAAAAAAAAAAATCACTCAGTTGGACCGTGAAAAGGTGTCCGTGAAGTCTGGAGGAACCTCACAGATTCCTGGTAGGAAGAGGGGATGCTGCCTTTTGAGATCAGCGCTCCTTGCCCTTTCGCCCTATTTCAATATCCTCTTTACATTTCGCTTTAATATCCTAAATGCCTTTTTTTCCCCCTAAGCCTGCTCCCACTAATTTCCTCTAAGGCTGACAGATCAGAGGCTTGCCTCGAACTGTTCCTTTAGAGCTCAGGAGCCCTCCTCATAATCCCGCTGCTTGTCCGCAATTAATCCTTCCAGTTGCCACATTATTAACACCACCACCCACAGACAGAGGAAGCTCCCACCCACTGGACACTGGCTCCCACCGAAGCTTCAAAGGTGCCAATCACACCCTGTCAGAAAGGTGCCTGCTGTCAGCATCCAAGGTTTCCATCCTCCCCGCTGATCAAACATTCTTCCCCAGAAGATTAATTCAGAGTCTCCGCCCATTTCCTCCCATATCCTCTTTCCCTTTTCGGTTTACCCAACGATCCATCTTTGCCTCCAAAAGGGAAGCCACGGATAATAGAAGCCCTTTCAAAACAAAAGCTGGGCAAAGGCAAATTTAAATCCCAGCTGTTATCAACTTTTTTTTTTAAACCCATTTAAACATCTTAAGGCACTAAGGATTAGGGCCTGGCCTGAAATGCCATTCTTTGATCAAAGACCCCAAGACTTTACACAAACATAATCACAAAGCAATGGATGCGGCTCTGAAGGCTGAATTGATTTGTTGGGCTGCGGAGCTTGAGATGGCAGAGAAGGCACACACTAGCTTCTCTAACTGCCAATGTGTACATCCGCCAGGCCAACTGACTCCAAAATTATATATGTTTTCCCTTCCTATGTCTTTACTGGCGCAGTCACTTGGAGATTCAGACAGCTGTGGGGACAGGGGGTAGGAAGAAGAGAATGAGGAGAGCAAGATGCTCAGTGTGGTCTTTCATCCCTGGTGGGACCGGGGTGGGGCGGGGGGAGAGCTGTAGGGAGATGAGTCACAGCAGCTCCACTCTCTCTGGTACAGACCAAAGGCGACTGCAGAGAGGGGCCCGGGTTTCCACTGGCCACTTCTACTGGAATCTTCTCCAGTTCTGGAATAACGGTACTTACTCATCTCTGTGAAAGGGGTTTTGGGAAAAGCCAGAGGGGTTTTTCCTGAAGGTAGGTGAAAAGCAGCAGTGCAGCTCACTGGTCAGGGCCATCACCAGCCATGTCAGTCTTTAAAGACCAGACAGCAGGACTGACTCAAAGAAATACTTAACACAAAGGCTGAAGGGACCATCAATGGTCATGCACATGAAGGTGTCTTGATAAAGAGAAGGCCAATCAGTTAGGTTCTTGAGGATTTTAAGGGTTTTATATGGGGGGGGGTGGAATTAGTTTGCTACTCACATAATAGATTGTTAGAAAATAAAATTAAAGAAAAACATAACTAAGAACTATTGATCGGATGCTACGGGGACCATTTACCACATTTTTAGGATAGTTTGTAGAAGGCCCCTTTTTGAACAATTCGAGAGGGGAAAAAGACCCAACTTTTCCTTTTAATTGTATGTAATAAAATTTAATTCAAAGTACTTTAGGGAAATAAATTGAGAGGGAGAAGTTTTAATGAGTCCAAGACTATACAGTTTCAGGTATGGTTGGATCCGGGTACTCAAATTTATTATCAGGAGTTTCTCTCTCTTAGCTTTGTTTCTTTGTAAATCTTTAATGTGGTGACCTCCAGGAGTTCCAGATTCTTGTGTTACTATCATCAAAGATCCTTCTTTCCTGAAACTTTCTAGCAAAGTCTAGGAATCCTTGGCCTGGACCGAGTCATAGGCCCATCCCTGAAAGAGTCTCCCTATCAAGGAAAAAGAATGTTCTGTCCAGTTGATCCTGGGTACTACACCTAGTGCCAGGAGAGTAGCTGGTACTTCAAGGATCCTGCTGACAAAGGCAACAGGGTAACAATTTCCCAGGGGGTACATGTATCTACTCTAAGGCCCAGTGGAGTGGACACTAAAGAGACCCAAAGAGAAAATTCCCTTCATTAGCAGACAACAATTTTTATCAGACTTTTGGAGCCCCTAGCTCCATCTCAGACATCCTGACTCTCAGCACCATCTCCGGAGCCACAGTGAACCTGCTATTCAACAGCCCAGTCCCAAGTCTATATCCTCATCAACAAAGAGTCTCCACATCCAGAAAAATCCTCCCCCCCCCCAAATTCTTGTGAGTATCTTACACTTTTCAGGCTCTTAGCTGGGACCCAAACAGCTCTAGCATACAATTACATTTTTAATAAGCTTAGGTATCACAGAAGATTAAAAATAGTAACAGGTGTCCAAAGAGAGCAACAAGAGTGGTGACAGGCAAGGACAGCTGCTGGGGTCACAGTGCAACATGGAAAAGAGAAACCACAAAATAAAAACGAAGCCAGCAGACATCACAATAGACCTTTGGAATGACGACGCCCAACCCACCTCCACACGCGTGTCAACAGGAGAAAGTGAGACCCAGTTTCATGTTTCTTGCACAAGTCAGGAATTACATAGTATTTTTAGTTATTAACGAGCCTGCATAGAGCGGTGACTGGCGTCTGTCTCTGAGGGAGACTGCATTTGCCATTTCGACTGCACATGGGACTGATAACACCACAAGAGAACAGGTGACTGGTTCCAAGGAACAGCACGAGCCACTCCTCTGGGAACAACATCCTAAGAAGTTCTGATCATGATCTACGTAAACCTCAGATGTCTGGGGATATGAATTCTAACGTCTCTTGTTTTCCAAAGGCACTTTGCTGCCACTCAGCCCCTCTTCTTCCTCTCAAGTCTATTTCCAAAAGAGATGCTGAGAATGTTTGCCTTAACAAAACCAAAAACCCACCTTCGTTACTGTCTTCATACTCGAGGACCATGTGTCCTGGGCAGTTTAAGGGATTCCCTGAAGATCTGTGTCACGTGAGTGAGGATGTCAAAATGGGATCCCAGCAGATTCAGTGCTGGCTGTGACACCTGAGGTTTATATCTCCATAGAGGCCCAAAGGAGGTAGGCAAAAGTCTCTGCTTAGCAACTCAACACCTGCTACGGCAACCCAAGTGGGAGAGGAACAAATGTCGTCAGGCTGCTGAAACCCTCCTGGACCCGAGCTGCCCCCTGGGCTATCTACAGGAAGATGGCAAATCTGAAGAACCAGGCAGCATGGATGCCGAGGAGTCCTACTATTCTGGAAGGACTGTGGTCTGCCAGTGTGCGTATGCACGCACTTGAGGCGAGGTTATAAAGCCACCAAGTCCCAGACACACTCAGTCTTCTTTTGTAAAGTTAATGTCAATCCCTAGTTTGTGAAATTTTCTAGATAAGCTTTTATCTAGACTTTTATCTTTGACTTTTCTAGGTAAGGACCCTACATTATGAAACACGAATTTTTCACAATACTCATGCTTTTATTAGTACAAGATCCACAGAGAAAGCCAAATGGAGTCAAGAAAAATGGTGGAAAGTGATTTTATGAAAACTTGTGTGGAGAAATAGTCCCCAAAACACCTTTTCTCCTTTATTTTGTTCTTTTTTCAAACTTATCCAACAATCATTCACAAAGCAGTTCTCAAAAGAGGCCTTTTTAGATTTGTGTTATATTATCAATAATTGCTGACATCACAGGTTGCATATAGCCAACATACTTGTGTAAAGCCATTTCCTTGACAGATTCCAGATCCACACAGATGCACACTATAAGAGAAGTGACCAAATATCAGCTTCAGGAAGTCTTATGCCCTGAGCAACCTTTCCAACCATTCTAGCCACCTTACTGTCTGTGAGACTGGAGGAAAATGCAAACTCAACTCGAAGCTATTTATTTCCTCAAGAAACTCTACCACGTGGCCCTGAAATCTTCAACTCCTCAAACACATTATGGTTTGGAAGGACTCAAATAAGGCACAGACCATCTTGCTGCAGTGAATCCCTAGGAGGGTATATGGAGTGCTTAGGACAGTCTCAAGGCCAAAAATTAAGAAGGATAGACAAGCAGTGGGGAGAGAAGACAGGAGGGGACAAGAAGAGGGGAAGATGTTTGGAGTTATTTTTCAAAAGACTTCCCATCCGCAAAACTATTTTCTGACATTCTCCCTGACCCCATCAACTGTATTTTGTACCAGTAATAACACAGAAGGTCCCCGGATGTACTGCAAGCCTGGCCTCCTCTTGCCCACCCATAGGATTCCCAGATTCTGAAAGGTCAACATGGCCCTGGAAACCAGGTCTGTCTTCTGCCGCTGGGTTTATCCTGCAAGGGCACATTCACAACCAGGGCACAGAGGGGCTGAAAGAGGCACAGGTGCAAGAAAGACCATCAAGACACACTATCTGGGTGGTCACAAAGGACCAAGAGCTAAAGGACCTGAGAAAGGTTCCCTGGGGAATTGAGCCTTCTCTTTGGCTGGTATGAAGGAAATTCCACTATGTTTTCTAAAATCAGCCCTATTTCTTCTCCTCCCCTCCTTTACCAGAGAATCACTGTAGATGTTAGTCAATGTGGTGAATTTGCTCTAGAGAGGGCTCAATTCCTGGCCCAGCCCCATAATATCCTACCTGAAACGATTATCCTTAGATTGCACTTTTAAAATCAGAAATCTGCCGACACGGTGGCACAGCCCTGATATCTCCATGATCTAAGAGGTTGAGGCAGGAGGATTACAAGTTTAAGGCCAGACTGGACAACTTAGTGAGACCATTTAAAAAAAAATCAAACAAAAATAAAAAAGGCAAAAGATGTGGCTCAGTGGTAGAGTGTCCCTGGGTATGAGAAAGAGAGGGGAGAAAAGAAAAAAAGTTGAAATCAGTTTCATTTCTCCTCTGCTTGAAAAATAAGGTACATTTTGGGGATGAGCAGAAACCTCCAAACATGGCCAAGATGGCCCTTTGCCCTGGCCCTTGATTCCTCTCATGCCCATCTCCTGCTTTGTCCCCCACCCCACTCCTCCCCTGCCTGCCAGCACATGAGTGACCTTTCTGCTCCCCCCGGGTGCTGTGCCTGATCCACACGGGAGTTCCAGTTTGCCTCCCTAACTCCCTTCCCTGTCATTTTCTGCCCAATGATGTTCCCCTCTCGGGACAGTTTGTACCTTGAGGGCAGTGTCCCACACCCCCTGAAAGATGGCTCGCAGTAGTTTCTCAATAAATACTTGTCAGTTGGTAAAATAAATTAATGAGAAACTGAACGAGCAGCATTCCTGAGCCTGTGAGGGAGGGTTGAGGGTAACAAAGAGTCTTTGTGTCTTCAGACTTCTGAGTCACCCACTGCCTTCTGAAGGGACCTTCTCCCCGACAAACAGTGCACGGAGATGTTGAAAAATGGCACACACGGGCCCCTAACTCCACCACTCCACATGTGTGAGAGGACAAAGGTGCACTTTGCCAGAGGGGGACGTCCACAGGCTGTTCAGAGCAAGCAAAGGAATATGTCCCTCCTGCACAGTGGCATGGACCATGGGCGATAACACAAAACCTGAGCATGCATTTCCCAATGGCATTAAGTGACGTCCGTCTGGGGTTTGGGGGTCAAGTGGCTTTCCTTTTGTTATACCCATATTTCCCTCTTCTTCCATGTATGATTTTTGATGCATGAGTGATAAAAATGTCAATCCAAATGAAGAGCCCAGAAGACAGGGGAACACCTGTTAGTCACTGTCCTACTTCTGCAGAGACCGGGGGAAGGGCTGCGCAGGTTCGAGAAAGTTGCATGAAGGGTCTTGAGGGATGTCTGTCATCAGGGGAGAAACTGAGCATAGCGGACCCTCCTGTCACACACCTTAGTGGGCAGAAGGGGGCGCTGTAGTGTAACCTATTTAGAATGCAAATAGAGTGCTTCCCCTGCTGCAGATGAGAGCTAATGTGGTAGCCGCTGCCTGGCAGGTCCTCAGCAGTACTAAACGTTGGATTCTGCTTGTCACTGCTCACCCACAGGTCATTAAGTGAACTAGGAACAGTGTTGCCAAATGTTTATGTTAAAAACACAGCTCACTAAAACAAAAAACATTTAAAAAAAAAGGAAAGGGGTAGCAATCACACTGCAAGAGAACTCAGTTCACCTCGGGGAAGACGGGGCGATTCAAGATCACTGGAGTTCAACCATTTTATTAGCTTGAGATTGACAACTATCACAGACGTTCTCCGCAGTAAATGATAGAATAAGAGGGAGCATGGGATTGAGGGATGGAGAGAGAGGGGAAGGCAGGGAACGAGGGAAGGAAGGAGGGAGCCAAGGCCTGTGTGAGCCTGCCTACAGTAAGCAAGAAGAAACTAGGGCCAGGGACACCTCCCCTTCTTGGTTGAACTTCATAGAAGAGGGACAAAAGGCTCGGAACAAAACCTCCAGCTTCCCAGAACCAAGCCAGCTGGTCCTTGGGCTTTATTTTCTAACAGAGTCAGGTGTTCATTCCGCCGGCCAGTCTCCATTTTCCCCTTTACTCCAGCCAATTCCTGTTTTCTTCAACTGGAGCTCCCCAAGACTCATCAAAAACACGATTTAATTACATCTCCGAAAAAAAAGAAAAAGGGAGGAGTGTAAACATGACTCCTTTTTATCTCCTGATACATCTGGACAAGTAGACAATGTGCTAAAACAAAATAAATCTGCCCTGACAGTCACATCAAAGGGTTCAGCAAGGGCCTTCAGCTACTTAAAGCGCAAGAATGCTGTTGCTAAGCATCGGCCCACAACTTATCAGCCTTGGAAGAAACGCTTTCTTCTTTCTTTCAGGGGGAGATGAGGAAAGTTAGAGAGTGGGAACCAGACTGCAAAAGGAGATTGGGGATTTTCAGGGATTTTGGAGCTTAAAATGAATTGTGTGAAGAAAAGGGATTTTGTTGTGTGGTGTTTTCCCTCTGACACACTGTCTATATTTTTATAAAGGAAGCATGTGGAAACCTTCTAGAAAGGGCTATTTAGGACACACAGAAATAGGTGGTTGCACAAAATACTTGGATACAAATCTGCGCCATATCTCCTTTCTGTGGATTTCTCTGGATGAGACGAGCCTAATGCCAGCTCAGGGTCTGAGGCGCTATCTCCCCATTCACCAAAGTCGAGTGAAAAAAATCCCTAAGTCTCCATAATAAAAAGTAAATCATCCAACATGACAAACCACAAAAGGCAGAAATGGAGCATCTACCGTAGCAAACACGCACAAGTGAAAACAGAATACCACCCCCACCCCCAAAAGAAACCAGAATGAACTGCCACGGGGAGGACAATTCAGTGACATAAATCTAGCCAGCTGACCCAAAGCCCACATCCAGACACACAGCTGGAGTGTTCACAGTGAGACACAAAATGGAACTGACCCTGAGATCCAGCCAATACCTCCAGCCTTTATTCCCCACCCAACCCCCTGCACCCGGGGAAGACACTGAAACAGATGCTGTGAACTTCAGTCTGGTCCTGATCCCACGTGCTGGCTCCCAAGAGGGACCATCAGGGAGATGTTCCTCCTCCACGTGCACATCCTCAGGTCGGAGACTTTGCCCCATTTCTTCCCTCCGGCAAGGCTACTAAATTTAGTTGTGCTGGGAAATCTGAACTGAACAGGAGCGGTATCTCTGAGAAGGATGTTCCACAAGGACCTGAGGGCACTCTGGACGAAAAAGAGCCAGTTCAAAATAGCCCACCAGTTCTCAATACACTCCAGACAATGCCAGGGAGATTTTTGCCCTTGCAATAGAGAGGCTAAAAATACACAGATACCGTACTGTGGCCTAGGGAGGCCAGCACATTGTAAGTAAACAACTTGCTATTTTCTTTTCTAGGATCAAAGGAAACGAATTCTGAAACTCCTGTGATCTCCACACAGGATAACTCTGAACAACGTGAACAATTACCAAGTCTGTGATATTGCACAAATAAATAACACTTACCATTATCTCTAGCACGATCGTATTTATTAAACAGTGACGGAGGGCAGCAGTAACCATTTTTATTGTCCCATATAGCTCCTATTTTCTAATTAAACAAAAGGTTATTTCTACTGTTAACATAGCCATTTGTCTAAGTTGGGCCTTACATAATACTTTTGCCAAGCATGACAGAATATAAGAAATGATGCTCTGTGGTGGTTTTGTTTTTTTGTTTTTAATTTTGCATGCTGAGTTGCTACTTAGAGAGCTCTGCCGGTTCCTAATCAAAGCAAGAGGCCATTGTGTGGTGAATTCATAAATAAACTTGGGCAATTTTTTTCCTAAAACATGATGAAGCAAGCACTTGGTGCTACCCTTTAGCTTCAATCCAAGGGCAATGATCTGTATTATTAAACATATAGGTCAAGCCAGCTTGTGCTTCTCCGTCCTGTGGGATGTTTTAGAAGCTGCTGTCACATTACTGAGATCTGTTCTGTGACTCCTAATTATTCCTCTTGGCAGCTTTGGATTTCAAGTGATTCCTCTCACATGTATGTAAAAATTTATAAGCTGTTTCATATAACAGCATGAGTTATTTCCACGTTGTTTATAATGGCAGGAGATCCCGATTAGAAAAATGCACTAATTTCACTGACAAGGATAATGGCAACTTCATAAAATCTGCATTATGTCGCCTGTAATCTTCAAAAATACTTCATATCCACACATAAAATTGCAGTTTTTAAGATTTCATTATAATTCTGAGGGCAGGGCCATCTTTCTTAACTAGAAGAGGAGGTGAGGGAAAGATTGGGTTTCCTCCTCATCTTCACAATTCACTGAAGTCCCAGCACAGAACTGAAGGAAAGAAGCCTAAGGCTCACCGAGCTCCCTGAGGGCTTGACACACCCCATAGGCCATCTTGTTTAATTCCCCCACTTCACACAGCAGATAAGGCATCCCACAGTGGTATCCTCGAGGAAACAGCCTGCCTGGATTATAGAGCAGAATTCCATTCTGATTCTGTATTCCCAAGTATGCTGACTCCAGCTCTGCTCTTTGCTCCCTAAGTGAGAGGAAGGAGCCTGTCCTGTAAATAAAGGTAACTTACACTCTAGTAACGAGGGAACAAGGCCAGCCAACATCAGCAGCCCAGGGAGAAATGGAAACCCAGGCTCCAGAGGAAGGTTGATCAAAATACCACAGGGACCAAATGATGGAAGAGATTTTTGCCTGCTCCAGAAGAGAAAGACAGAGAACCAGAAACCTCGTTTGGTTTTCCCGTGAAGTATGTTGGGAAGGTGTTAACACCCCATTATATGAGCAAGCAGAGACTTAAGCAAAATGCTTTTCCCAAGAAGAGATGACTGGGCCAGGTTACAACAGTTTTGCTGTCATAATTAATGAATAATAATATTTTATTTTGACTTTGTAAAATGCTTTTTCATCAAAGAACTCCCTCCCTAGCCTTCTGTAATGATAGCCTAAGTTTCAGTTTTATGCCATCAAATCCTGAGAGCCTCCAAAGTAGCCACATAGATATATTTCAAGGTTCTCTGCCTCTATAGGTGTCAACCCCATGTAATGATCAAAGACATCGATTTATTTTAAATTATAAATATATATAATTCTTCAAATATCACCAATCAAATATGTCCACAGGCATACAGTTAGCCATATATTAGCTTCTAATGAAAACACTCATTTATTCATTCTCAATTCTACCGTTCCATGCCTGCCTCTGTGCAAGGAATGGGTTGTAATGGAAGCTATGGCTATTTCTAGGTTTTGAATAGAATAAGAGGTTCTCTCATTTCTTTGGAGATTGGGCTGAGGTGGTATGGGGAGCATGAAGAGGAATATTATTTCCTTTTTACAGATGTAGAGCAGGAAGCTGAGTATAAGCAACCTATTTTATCTGAGTACTAAGACTTCAAAGCTCAGGTCCCAGGCTTCCATTTCTTTGTATTGTGGAGGTGGACATCTTCCTTTTGGACAAACATGTCCATCCCACAACCAGTCAAAGAGTAGCCCTTACTGGGGTTCCACAGTGAAGACACCAGATTGCAGAGAGATTAGAGGAGTGCCCCCAGCCCTCTAAATGTCAAGCTCTAGCCCTAGGTGTTGGTTTGGAGAGGGATCAGGAAGTTGTTCTGAAATGACCAACAGTCTTTGCAGGGTTGGTTCCCACTAAAGGAAGAATTGTAATGTCCATTCAGACCAAGAAAAAGAAAGGGGACAAAGATCCCACGTACATCCTCTTCTCAGTGGTAAAATGCTGTGAGATACAAACTGAAGGTGTTCTGAGGTTACGGTCCCCTAGAAGACAATAGAATATGTGGATAAACTGAAATTGCTTAGCTTCATTTCTAAATAAATGAATACATTAATAAATCTACTCCTCAGGGCTTCTTGAGTACAAGCAGATACCATGGATTGTATCAAATATGAAAACTGTAGAACTCCTGAGACACTGAGGTATCCCAGAACACATGGACATGCAGGACATATGTAACACATACTGCATGCACATGAGTGTGAAGAGACACACACAAGTGACCGTTCTCGATCTCTACCAGCAGACGTTCCCAGTGTATGACAGGAAGAACATCTGGCACCATTCTAAGCCCCATTGCCTAGTCTAGGGCAATTTGACTCCAGATTTTACCTGATTGGTTAGAAAATTAAAGAAGGGTTGCCAACCACAGTATATCACCCATTCTTTTGGATCTACAAAGAAAAGCAAGAATACTGGACAAATAGTCCCTTCTCAGATAGGTTTATGGCATAAACATAACAAGACCAATAAGACTTGGAGATAAAGTAAAGAGGATGCATTAGACTCTTCATCATGGAGTCACAGAACAATAAAAAAAAATCTTAAAATATTGATTAGGAAGGCATGCCTTGTGGAAGATGGAATTCTAGAAAGTAAGGCTTTTAGACACAGCTGAAGTTGTTCTCTGAACCACTTGTCTCCTTAATGAAATTCTGGTATTCCTTCAAGGTTCAACTGAAATATCATCTCCTCTGGCTACCCTGGGCCTTTTGGGGTTGCCTGGCCCTCGGTGGGTGCTTATGTTAATGTAATTGGCAGTGAGCTGAGTTCTTGGCAGACTGCGAGAGTCTGTAAGTCAGAGGCCACTTTTTCTCCAACCTTTGTAAGTTAGGCACCAGTACAGGCGACACACTTCAGGCCCTTAGCACATGTTCGGTTAATGAGTAAGTAAAGGACAAGGGGGGCCTGTGGATGATGGTGGCAGCCATTTCAGATCGTTTCTGTCTTCCTGCCTTCCCCTCCCATGCTGCTTGGGAGCAGTTGACAATCTCTCACCACATTAGGCTGAAGTGACATGGGATTCTCCAACACGCAGCTGGTATCAGCTCCTTCCCCACACCGCTAACTGGCTGGGGGTGGGGGACAGGGATGTTAGCAGGATGTTTTACTCAGCAGGCACAGCACCGAGGCGCATTTTTAATGATTTACCAGTTCTACTTGACTGAGCCTGCACCCTGTAAGTGGATCATATGATCAGCGATCACAAGTTAAACTGCTTTTGTTGCTCGCAAGGCATGCATGGGGGGCTGGCTGCGCGGCACCAGCGGCTCGCACGCAGCTGTGTGTAAGACAAGGAGAGGTTACGTACAACAGGCAGTTAATGGCTCATACCAGCAAGCCCTCGACTTCAGTCGGCACATGCGGCTGAATTTTAAAGAGGTAAATGACCTTGCAGCCGGGAGCTTTAACTATGTGCTTTTACCTATTTGTACCTGGATAAGTAAACATTTGCAGCATGCCAAAAGGCCCCCGAAAGCACTATTGTAGCCAGAGGCTAATCCCTTTCTCTCTGGATGAAAGACTTCAAAACAAACCAGGGGGTAAAAAATCATTTTCTGCCTCAAGTAGCAGAAAGGTAAAGGGGGGCAATGGTGATAATGACTTCCATTTGTTATAACTTTCAGAAGTCACCAAGGTTCCAGTCCTAACCAGCTGCCCATATTTAGGATTCTACTTTCCAAGAAGAATGACAGAAACCCAGGGCCTTCAGACACAGGGAATGGTTGTAGGCAGAGTCTCACAGAACTGCCGCCATTTGTCAGTGCAATCCAACATAAGGAATGAACATCTCCATGCTTGTTCGACTACCCAAAAGGGTTGCTCTCCCAACTGCTGTCACTCAGGGGCAAGAGCAGGCCAATCTCTGTTCTCCTCTGCTTTAACCTTACATCAGCAGGGATGTATTCAGGCAGTCAAGGCCTCCAAACACAGGTTCCCTGCCAGCTGCCCGGGGGGAGGGTTTTCATTCCAAGTGAAGGCCTCTTTGGATACCTCCCCCTGCAGCAGGACCACCTGAGCCATCTCTGAAATAGTGGCTCAGCATCCCAAATTCTTTCCAAAGAGTGGAATATTTGTGATTTACAATGTGAGCAGGAACTTTGGTAATGCTGTTATTTTAAGAACTCGTCAATCAGTAGAGATTAAGATAACTTTTATTGCAACATAAACTGAGATTGCCATGAGAACAGACAGAAGATGTCTATGGAACATTTAAGGCATTTCACAGGCCATGAATCAATAGAGGATGGTTGGGTGGGGTGAAGAGAGCCATGGACTAAGAGCTGGGTGTTCTAGACTCTTCCACCCTGTGGTCCTCATGAGCTGCTTGACTCTCAGCACGTCACACACCTGAGATCACAATCCCTCCTACGACCACTGAGTTCCTACTATGTGTCAGGAACTACTCTGGATGCTGAAAATAAGCACAGTGGGCTGGATGACCAGTAGGCATCATTCATGTACATACACGCAAATGAATTAATAAACAAGAAAAGCTGCACTCTGGTGCCAGCCGCCATCTGTTGAACCAAAATAATCTTTAAATGGCCAGAAATGCTTTCTTCCCTGTGATTCAGTTAATATAGGTCAGCCTAATGAGGTTGGTTTATATCCATGAGAGAAAACAGCACTCCTCAGTCCAATATACGGTTTTAATAAACTTTATTAAATTTCCATTGATCCATATGCAAAAATAATTTGTTTACAATTTGAACTCAGCCTACTAAATGGTGTCTAACTCAATAAAGGAAGAGGCTGAGAAACAACAGCTGTATGGCTATTAACACATTATGCCATTAAAAACACTAAACAGTTGGGTTTGGGGAAGGAGTCAAAGTTAACCCTTGGAATATCTCTAAACCAGACATCAATTTGAATTTGCAATGGGAAGCTAGGAACTTGGAAATTAACTTCTCTCCACCTTATGAACAAACCTGCAAGAACAGGGCCTCTACCTATGGCTTTGCTGCTTAGCCCCCTAGGAACTGCCTCTAAATGTACAAACTCAGCCTCAGGCAGAGATGACAATAGGGTGTTAGCATTTAGAAGGATGTCTTAATAATAAGCAAAGTAGGATCATTTGATAGTTAATATAATTCACATGGCATCCTACACTTTAGAAACTTAAGTAAATTGTTTAGTTGCAACCAGGGTCAATGAGGCCAGGGTCAGGGCATATTTCTTTTCAGCCAGTCGGTTCTCTGTGGTGATCACATCTGTAATCCAAGCAGTAAACCAATAACAAGCATTCACTGAGATCTAAGGAAGGCAAATCCCAAATTATATATTGTAGAGATGGACAATAAAATCAAGAGACATGAAAAATTAAGAACAATCAAGCACTATACTGTATAATTCTAGGGATGTATCAGGTCCAGAGAAAAAAGACGAGTGAAGAGTAACAACAAACACAAGACTAGGAAGGAAATGGGATGGAACTGTGCCTTAAAGAAGGATAAGGTTTCCATGGATGCTAGAAGAAAATGAAGGGTCAAGAGAGAATTGGAGTGGGGACTGCCAAGGGCTGGGGGAGAAACAGCAGAGATAACTTAAGAGTGGGAGGGTGGGGCAATGAGGATCCTGTTAGTCCTTTTATTATTTATTCTTTATAGGGGTTACAAGGGAGGAGAACCAGAAATGACTAGTGACTATCCATCATACTATTGTAAAAGCAGGGGACATACCCCAAGAGGCAGCAGCAGCAGTGTTGAGGAAAGATAGTTCCAGTTTTAGAAAACCAGATTTTGCCTGGTATCCAGATTAGTGACCACGTGACATTTCTTACTTAGAACTCTAAGTTAGAAACATTTCTGGTAACTTAAAGATTATTTTGGTCTGCCAGAGGATGGCTAGCACCCATGCAGCTTTTCTTAGGTATTAATTCATTTGCATGCACATTGATACCCAGTGATCATCTGACCCGCCGTGAATATTTTTATGTGGTAATCTGAATATAAACAAGAAAATGAATGAAAATAATGAAGGCAAATCTTGGCTTTCTCATTATAACAGTGAATTTGAACTAGAGGGTGACTGGTCCAGCTTCCCACATGGTTATAGATACCTCTTGGACAACACCTTACTGAAATGATCCTCTAGCTCTAGTCTCAGCCCTTTGGTCCAATAGGCCTTTGCGTATCTTCAAGGTAGCACCTCATCCTGTTGAATAAGAATGCTTTATAAAGCTTGCATTTTACATTGTGCCTAAGCTTCCCTAATACCATTAACCCACAGTCCTAGGTTTCTCCTGTAGAAACTCTCTATCTGTATCCACTCATTTCGGCTTTAGTTATTTAAAAGAAGAATCTATGTATCACCTATCTCCTCTATTCTAGGTCAAGTATTTCCATGATATTCAACAGCTTGGTCCCTCTTCTAAAGATGACCACTAGTTTTTCTATTTTTCTGAAAACATGAAGCCCTGAACTGAACCTCATCCTCTAGATCACATGTGAATTGTGTGGATCTCAAGAGGACACTGAACTTGACCCAAAGCCTCCCTTATACCCAAATCAGCAATATCTTTCCAAGCTCTAGCCTATGACAGTACACCAAATATCAAATAAAATAATCCACCGCCTCTGATATGCACAACTTCAAAGCCAGACATCTCAAGCATAGACTCCCACAATTGATTTTTTTTTCTTTTAAATATAGAGCAAGGACTTCAAATTTAGAATCCTATTAAATTGTGTCTGTTAGGTGTCAGACAATGTTTAGCTTGCTGAAACCACTTGGAACCATGACCTAAAACCTCTGGAATGTCCTGACCACCCTCAGTCTGTATTTTGAGATTTAAGAAACAAGGCCCCTTCCAGCCCCTTAAAAATTATGTTTACTAGGTGAAGAACAAGGAGGAAATCAAGTCTGAAGCTAAGATATGTGGACAAAACCTAGGTTTATTAAGAAAGGAGATAAGACTCATTCATGTTCTTTGGAAACTGTGAAAATAGGCGCCGCTAACTTCACTAGTATGAAGAAAAACATGCAGATGAACCATGTTACTGTTCTTTTGAAGACCTGTGTGTATTAGATGTGGAGCAACTGGCCAAACAAATAACTTCCAGTGTGAGCTCTCTCAACTTCGTCAGGAATTTTAAAAAGAAAAATTGAAAACTATCCAAGTGACCCTATTGCTTTTGGAAAGATGAATACAAACACAGCCTGAACAAAAGAAACACAGTTCACCTTGGTCATTGGCTCAAGAACTTAATAGCAAACTTAGAACATGTTCTTCCCCCAAGAGATTGCCACATGGATTTATGAACCAACATCTGGACAACCAATACTGGAACAGCCATGCTTGTCACCTCCTCCCCTACCAGGGGGAGTGGGAAGGTATATTTACTGTTGACACTATTATTAAGAACAAGAATCCAAACAACCCCTAAGTGTCATACCACGGCTGAAGAATAGCTATCAAATCCAATAACTGAGAATACAAACATGAATGGCTTAATTATGAGTGACAAGAACCTAAATATTATATTACAACAAAGCAGACAATATGCATATTTAAGGGTCCTGAGTTATTTCTCAGAGATAAATGTGAGGAAAGGATGACTGCTAGAACCATCTTTCATACCCAGCTGGAATCATATATGCAAAAGACAAAGTAACATGGGAGCTTTACAATGTTTGCAGAAATCGTAAATGACCTTGCCACATAAGACTTTGGCTCATTAATTTGACTAATTACAGAGACCCCTAACTCCTAATAGTTATGTCCCCAAGGATTGAACATGAAGAACCAATCACATAGTTGTTGAAACTCTTAGAGTACCTCATAAAAGCTAAATTATGGTGCCACCAACCTAGGCCAAATCACCTTTTTTATACCACTAGGAAGATATTTAGGAGTAAAAATCTGAAATGACATCAATATAAAAATGAGATTCCATTGTATAATTTTTCACATTTTTCCAAATGTTACAATAAAATTACCTTTTTCAGTAGCCTCATCAATCTCATGAGCATCATAAGGCAACTGTTATACTTCCTTTTATAGATTTGGAGCTAAAGAGATAAATGGATATTTGCCTAAAGCTATATAATGATAAAAACACACAGCTTGTTTTCCTTTTTACAAATTTACAAACACAGCAGTCCTACTTCTTTGAACAAAAGTCTACTATACAATGTTGGCAACCAAAGAAATGGAGCCACCATGTTTAGGAATGTCTGTGGCATCTTAACGCCCTGCAAGGAGAAGGAATATGAAACTTCTCTATGTTATTAGTCCAGTGACGAATCTGCAAATCAATTGTCACACATTTCTGTTGTCAGTCAAACCAGATTTACATGGAAACACTGGTCTGATTTACCTAGAAAGCAGGAGCAACACAAGTGTATGCATTAGGAATCATAAAGTAATATTATGGGGACTTGTCACCAGGAACTCCATTAGTTGATAAAAATGGAAGCAAAGCCTATCATTACTTCATCAGTCTAGTCAATCTTCATTGAAAACAAATATACGGAGATTTGCTATTCTATTTCCAGCTACAACACAAGCAAAGATACTTCACATCCAGCCACATTTCATGCCAATTGCCCATTATAAGACAACAATTTGGCCACAAAGACACTCTACTAGGAACTCCAGCTGCGAGCAACATGGTGAAGGTAAAAAGCAGACTCAGTCCTAAAGACTGGGCACCCAGCTCTATTCTGTTACCTCCCCAGCTGGCCGTTCATCCAATGGCCCTGAGCCTTTGTTTTCCCCTCTGAAAAACTGCTGGATTCCTTCTGAGGATTACTCTGGATATGAGGAGGGACCCCACATCAGTAGGCTGTGTACGTGTTGTATGATTAAGAGAAGCTAAAATACAGTCTTATCTCTGTGACTGGTGAATGCAGGCTCCTGGGCAACCTTGTCCTGACCTCTCCTGGCCTGTACCAGATAATTTAGTGCCACTATCATCATCAGTAAACATCCACTGAGGGCCTGCTATGGGCTTAATTACACTTGGATTTGTATGGTTCACTGGCATTTTCAATGGGTATGTGTCTGGTTCTCTTTAAGCAACTGTATGCTCATCCAGGGACAAGAACCTGTATATACACAGGTATATATTTCTATAGACATATTAGCCCAGCACAAAATAGAATATATAGTAATATAATGTAGTAATATAATATAGTAATAATATATATTATATAGTATATAATATAGTAATATTATAGTAATATAATGTAGAGGTAACATGATGGGCCTGGAAACCAATCAAAGACAGAAAAATACAAAGGTGGTATGAACAGATTTAGAAAATAAAAACCTTCCACAAGTGGAAAAATCTAAGATTTTTTTTTTTTAAAGATGGGCATAATAGCAACATTTCCCTCTGTAATCTCATATAGAAGGATGTGTAAAGGAAAAAAAAAATCTACCAAGGGTCTTAATCAAGCTATTCCACTTAAAAGCATTAATGCTAAGTATGCAAACGTTCACCTGACTGATCATTAAGGTATCAAGAACTAATTTTCCTCCTTTTAAGAGCTTATATGTCATATCCCACCCCTTGGGCCTTCCAGAAATGCATTTAAATGCCTAACTGGGAGGGGGGAAAAAAAAAAAAAGCATTCCAGACAGCCAGGTGTTAGTGATTCAGCCATTAAAACTTCAGTGATAAAATATCCCCCACAATTGTAAAACATTTCAGTCATTAGAAGATCATAAATAGATTAAGATGACATTTTAAATTATTATGACACCATGTGTATAAAATGTACATTGTTCATCACAATATCCCAGATGACTGTGACTCTGATTATCTGAAGTTAAAGATGAAGTGCACATGTTATTTATTTTGAGATCCAACAGGGAAAGGCAGGGAGTGTACAAGGTGGAGAAAAGCGACATTCAGATGGAAGTGGGGCTGCTGCTGCATCCCCCTGGGGCACACAAAGACTTTAGGTTCATTTTGCAATACCATTCATTTGCTGTTCCTTGAGCAAAAATAAATCCTTGTTTCATGTTTGGAGGATCAAAACTAAAGTATAAAAGAAAACGGTCCAAAAAAATCCATAATTCTAAAACCATCATTGAAAATGTCTTGGTATTCTTCTTTGAGTTCATTGAAAGGTTTTAATTAGACTTCAATATTTGCTTGTGTCTAAAACTTGAAAAGAAGCTCATAACTGTTCATGTTGTGCATATCCTCAACTACCAGTGAACTGGTCCCTCATCACTTTAGGATGAATTCAAGGAGCACAGTGTGTCTCCCCCTTAAAGGTGTAATGTTCCTCAAAGGAAGTAGGAAACCATTTCACTAAAGAGTTTTCCATCTAACCACCACTTTCAGAATAGAGTCCTAATGACCATTTCATGTAAAAAGAAAGCTAAATTTTACAATTACTGATAAAATGATCATAAGAAGTCAGTGTTATAAATAATTCAGTCTTGGTACAAATCTACACTTTTCAACTCAACCTTACCAAGGAAGCAAATCCTTTTAGAGTTTCAATTAAGCATTTGGGGAAATGTGTTTAAGGGCTAATGTACTTTACTTAAACCTATAAACTAGCTAAAGGATTAAGTCCAATAAGGAGATTATAACAAGTAAGTGGCAAGTTTGGAAGTATTTAGGAGATTATACAGGTATATGTGTGATTCTGCTTCATAGTCACTCATTTTGCCAAAATAGGTAAGGATAGGTATGCATGAACGTGAACCCAGGCATACAGAATTTGATTTCATCCGGGTATTTCAAAGAATGTGTTAGAATTAGGAAAGTGGAAGTATTACAGGCATCAGAGAGCCTGATACAAACACCTCTTCAAAACTCTTAGAGTCAACCAGTGAAGTTCCCATGTTCCCTTTCTAGGTAATACTGGTTCTTGAAATACTCTTTCCCCAAAAGTGTTCAAAACCCAAGACATGAAGTTGGTAACCTAGACCATCAAATGCCCCAGGACAATTGTTGTAAAGGAGGGTCATTAAAGGACAGCTAACTCAGACAACTACTCATCCACTTTGCCTGGTCAGATATGAGGCATTTTGGAGAAACAGATTCCAGGTTTTTGTTAGCTTTTGTAAAATGGGAAGCCTAACAATTCACCATATGTTTAAATGTCTTGCTGAAAAAGTCAGACATAGTTAACTAGGGTCCATCCAAATATCTTTAGCAATAGGGGGATGAGACAATTCCCTTTATTAGACAATGCTTCTTAATATAAACCTCCTTACAATAATTTGTATGGTTGGGCTAATGTTCCATGTTTATGGAGCATTTTTAGTGTTTTCTGCATTTCAACACTAAGGAATGGGTGTTAAAAACAAAACAAAGACATGGGCTGGGACATAGCTCAATGGTAGAATGTTTACCTGGTATTCTCAAGGCCCTGAGTTCCATTCCCAGAACCACAAAGAACAATAACAACAAAATCCACATTGGAAATATTCAAAAAACAAAGTGACCTCATACTCTGCAAGGCAATTTTGACGCACCGATGACTTGCCAAGTACAACTTAGGCTGTCAAAAAAAGACTATTTTTCTGTCTATACATATTAAAAGATTGGGAATAGAAATCAACTTAGTAAATTCCATGTCATCCAGTTTTTGTTTTTCTCCAAATTACCAGTTTATTAAGGAAAGAAACATCTGCTTGAGCACCACAGGGGCCAAGTTATACCCTTTTAGAGAAAGATCCCATAGATATCTCTAATCACATGCAAATCCAACATCCCACCTCCATCTTCCCACCATAAATATGCCCATGTCCTGGACTGGGTAAGCTGTTGATAAGTTATTCATTTAATTCTTGAATATATCCTTGGTAAACATCCCCCTTATATGTCTTATATGCTTGTATCAACAATTGTCTCTTTTTTGGAGAAAACATGTTCTTGTGGAGAACCTTTATTCTCATGGGCAGAAGGTAAGGTTTCATTTGATTTGCACACCATGGTTTTTGACTGTCTCTGACTACACAGATCCCTAGAATTTGTCAACTACACAAGGGGAAATACTTTTAAGTCAATGCTTAGATTCCCTAGTATGAATCACAGTTTCTATTATAATGTGGGACCATTGAATGTTGGAGGTTCATAGTATTTTAAAAGTGTGTTGGAGCTAGGCATGGTGGTGCATGCCTGTAATCCCAGTGGCTTGGGAGGTTAAGGCAAGAGGATCACAAGTTCAAAGCCAGCCTCAGCAAAAGTGAGGTGCTAAGTAACTCAGTGAGACCCTGTCTCTCAATAAAATGCAAAATAGGGCTGGGGATATGGCTCAGTGGTTGAGTGCCTCTGAGTTCAATCCCTGGTACCAAAAAAAAAAAGATAAGAAAAGAAAAGAAAAAGAAAAAGCATACCGGAGAACTCCACTGTTAAATGAAATCTGCGGGAGTCCATTGTTTGGGACTGAGCTCCTACACTAGGTCCCAACAGAAGAGACCAGATCAAACTGTAGTCACTCATGCCAAAGTTTTGTGTCACCAAATCAAAACTTAGTCGTTTATCTGATTTTCTGGGAAATCAAGAGAGAGAAGATAGCCAAATTTCCAAACAGACCAGTTTTACCAGGCATGATAAGGAAGTCCCCTGTGCTTTTACCCTTACAAGGAAAGTAACCTGAACCTGATGTTAACCAATCTGCTTTCTGTATTATCTATTTCCTTGTTCCTACTCAAGCTATCTTATAAACAAGACTATTGTACCATGCCTAATGAAGCACCTCTCTAATTTTAGATGGGATGCTGCCCAATTCATGAATCACTAACAAAATCCAATTAGATCTTTAACCTAAATTTGTTGAAATTTTGTTTCTTACCACTACCCAAACAAATGAACTGGAAATTAAACCAGGAGCCTGAGCTCTTTGAACTAGTTCTAATATAAGGCTTGTTTTCTGCATGTCTCTCACTTTTCTAATGCAAAACTAATCTCAGATAGCAAGGGTACTTATACTAGACCTGGCAGGTCTGCTTGTGGGTGTGGCTCCTTCAGAGGAGATTTATTTATTTGCTGGTCTTTTTACAGAATATAGAGTGCGAAGTTTTAGTTTTTAGCAAGTACTTTTTCCTTCCTTGGAAATGAATTAAAAAGGGCATCACCAGAGAATGTATAGGAGCACTGTTAAAAAATAGGTCAAACAAACACACCTTGTTTCCGCTTACTAAGAACACACTTCCCTTCCTAACAAGGTCAGGCTGGCACAGATATTGTTGTATTATATGGTATATATTATTGTTTTCAAAATCTACCACTGCAGAAGATGCCAAAGAATTGCAGGATCCAAATAACTTAGGAATGAGATGAATGAAGACAAATGAATCACTAATGAATTGCACAAAACACTGTGTTACATAGTAGGACCACTGTTGGTCTCAACAAGGTGTTGAAGGAATTCAGAGTAAAATTTTGTGAAATCTAGAGTCTAGTCTAGGCAAGAGTTCCTATGAAAATGAAATTTTGGCCTAACCCTTGAAAATAGGATATATTCGGATGGATAGCAGGAGACAGATTTTGCATGAATTGAAGATAACCCATAGCCACTTATGGGCTGGGGGTTGGGCGGGAAGATGACAAGAAGATGGGCGCCAATTTAGAAGTGTTCAACTTAGAATTTTTCAACTTTATGATGTTGCAAAAGTATACTTATACAACCTTTATGTATTTAATTTTCAGTATGGTATCCACTGAATAATAAAAGATTTGACACTTATAAAATAGAATTGGTGTTAGATGACTTTGCTCAACTTTAGGCTAATATAAGTGTTCTGAGCATTTAAGGTAGTCTGGGCTGAGTTACATCATCTAGTACATTAGGCATATTAAGTGCATTATCAACTTATCTTCTAGACTTATTAAAGGTTTAACCCCATCATAACTTGAGGAGCTTCTGTATTCAAAAAAAAAAAAAAAAAAAAAACATGAGAAGAATCTACAACTAAATTCATTACCAAAATATTCAGATAAACAAAACAAGTCTCCAGGTAAGAGATATCTCTTTAGGGATGAAGAGAGACACTTTGTAGATGTTCTGTTTTATTTTCACAAGATTTACATCCCATAAACTAAAAAACACAAGTTTTAAAATAAGTAACCAGGGCTGGGGATGTGGCTCCGCAGTAGAGCACTTGGTAGGCATGCATGAGGCCCTGGGTTGGATCCCCAGCACCTTATTTAAAAAAAAAAAAAAAAAAAAGGTAACTACAGATGGTCGCCAATACATAATATTCAACTTAGAACTGTTTGAACATCATGATGGTTCTAAAGCCATATGCATGCATATGGCTTTGAATTTTCAATTTTTATCTTTTCCCAAGCTATTAATCTGCAGTACAAAGCTCTCTCTTCTGAGTCAGTGAGCTGCAGCTCTCTGTCATTCACCCAACATGTGAGCGAACAATGGGTACTCCACATTGTACTCTACGTCCAGTTGTTTTTGGATACAAGAAATTCAATTATATATGCTATTCCATACTTCTTTATAAAATGGTCTTTGTATTCAATGTGTTTTCCCAACTGTAGGCTAAAGTAAGAGTTTTGCTGGGATGAGCTATGGTATGTCATAAGCCAGGTATATTAAATGCATATTTTTTTTACTTAATATTTAAAACATACAATGGTTTTATCAGGATGTAACCACATCATAAGTTGAGAAGTGTCTGTATTTTCATATTCTTTTCCATTCATATCAATAGATACAATAGAAATGCAGGCTATAGATAAGATGATGGTGAACAAGGGGAGTATGGGATGCTGGAGAAGATGATGCCCACCTCGCCATCACCTGGGGCACCTCAATGCTGGGACAATATGTGCTGGTGAACCCAGGATTTAGTCAAATGAAATGTGGCAAAACACTATAAAGGGACAGTTCCAGATAAATAGATCCTATGAGGCATTTTCACTCTGATAAGAATAAAAGATTCAATTAGTGGTGTTTCATCCATCCTCTGCATCAACAAGGTAGGGAGAATTTGCTCCAGATCTCTTAGACACTCAAGTGTTTGGCCAAACCTTCTGAACTCCCCAGCCCACAGCTGTATCGGCTTCTACTATTGCAGGGAGCCACCACTTGGCTTAGTGGAATGGGGGGCTGAGAGCCTGAAGCCCTGGCTGCTCTGACCCGCCACTCCTGCTCATCCTATCCCTTCGCTAATCACTCCATAGAGATACTAGGAGACCACAACAGAATATCTGCACCTCTTAGAGTGATTCTGAGTTTGGAAAGTACCTATCTCAAACCCTGTCATTTAAAAAATGTGGAAAAAACCAGAGACCTGAAGACAAGAAAGAGCTCATGGGGCTGTTTAATGAATAGGCTGGGGTCAGAATTTATGTTGACCAAATTCTAGCGCAATGTGCTTCTCCCATCCCACATAGCTCTTTTAATGCCACAGTGACAAATAAGCCATTTTAAAATGATACCATGAAGGAGCACATCTGATGAAGAAGCTCCAATGGGAAGATCTGCGCTGTCTTTTCCACCTTCCATACTAAGTCCAATATCAATACTTATAAAATGATGGAGGAACTGGCATCAGAAAATGTGTGCTCCAGCAACTCTTTGAATGAGGGCCAGAAAGAGAATAAAAAGCTCCAAGTGACCTGCTGTACATCTACACTGCTTCCCCAATTAACTCCAAACAGACTTTGTCTGGGATGAAATGATTTAGTCTCAATGCAAGGTCAGTCCCACATACCCAGAATAAAGATTGCAGAATATGCTTATTTGAGCTGAATTACATTTGGTAGTTTAATAATATGAATTTACTGCCTTTTCAAGAGGGACTGTAACACTGGGGAGAACTTTAAAATGCATCACACTTAAAACATAAAATTAAATTCAATTAACTTTTATTGGGAGGCTAATACACTAGTACCCTAGAGGGAGAAACGAAGCTCTCAGCT
Organism: Marmota flaviventris; assembly: GCF_047511675.1. Classification (NCBI taxonomy): domain Eukaryota; kingdom Metazoa; phylum Chordata; class Mammalia; order Rodentia; family Sciuridae; genus Marmota; species Marmota flaviventris. The sequence continues at coordinate 47,966,365 of NC_092501.1, forward strand.
TTCCCAGGATTTTCAAACCAGGTCTCTGGAATCCAGGCCAAAGATACAAGACTGGATAGCTCCCTCAGAAAGAGATTCCCTGGCCAGCTTCACATCTGTACTCCATGGAGAGGACAGTGCCTATAAGTCTCCAGCTAAAGGGCTCCAGTGGCATAAAATCTAGAGGAAATAAGTAGGTAGAAAACACTACCTACATATCCAATAAGACTCAAAAAGTCAGCCCAGGAATGCAAGCAGATGAGGGCCCCAGAGACCATAGCTCTTTATTAAACCCTCCCACCTTTCTGTAGCCAGGACAATGGTCATCTATTTAAGGGGGATAAAAATTTATTTAGTACAATTAAGCACATACATTGACTTATTGGAGATTCTTAAGCCAAGCTTCTCTTTCTTAGGGCTCAACTGGTCCCCACACTACACTGAGACACAAGTATTTGATAAGAATAAGTGGCGTCACTAGTACCTCTGTGACCTCATCAAGAGCAAGTTATGGCATCAGCAGTTTGGACGATGGGGGGAAAACTGGATCCTGAATTGACTGACCAACTAAATCTTGGACATAGGATGAAGTACTTTCATTTACTCAGTCAGGAAATATTAAATGAGCATCTATTACATGCTGCATAGTGAACTAGGCACTACATAATTTATGAGTGAATGAGAAAGAAATATAACTGCTATTATGACCAAAGAGGTAAGGGGCATCAGGAAAATATAGAAATTAAAAAGTACCTCCATTTTTAAATAAGCCCCAAATCCCAATATCATTAAAATCAGGGTTAAATTCTCGGCAGAGCTAATTAGAAATGGTATCAGTTTCTTGTTGGCTGCTATAACAAATTTCCATGACCTCAGTGACTTGAAAAAAACACAAGTATATTGTTTTACAGTTCTGGAGGCCAGGGATCTAAGATGCATCCTACAAGGTAAAACTAAAGAGTTCCTTTGGGAGGTTGTGAGAAAAGAACATGTGTCCTTGCCTTTTTTAGCTTCTAGTTGCCACCTGCATTCCTCATCTTGCCGTCTTCAAAAGTGTAATGGTCCAATCTTTGCTTTCTTCATCATATCACCTCCTATTCTCACTCTTACTTCTCCTGAGTCCTCCTTTAGAATAACGGTGCTGACATCAGGCCCACCTGAACAGTACAAAATATTCTCCTCATCTAAGATCCTTAATCATATCAACGAGGTCCCCTTTGCTGTGTAAGGTAACATTCACAGGTTCTAAGGATTAGGATGTGGACATATTTAGGAGACCATTATTCAACCTGCTACAAAGACCAAACTTTAGGCAGTTTGCAGAAAATAGAAATGATCTGAGCTCTTGAAGGTGTGGCCACTAGGCCCAGCAGTGGGAATGCCTCTGTAATAATATTCGCGTTCCCTGCCTAAAAGAAACATAGTGGTTAAGAACACAGGTTTTGAGGTACACCAACGTTTCAGATCCAGCTCAACATGACACCTAGATGACTGCAGTCAAATTATTTAACCTTTCTGATCCTCAGTTTCCTCATTCACAAAAGAAATATCACTACAGATCTCACTTTCTAGGTTTATGAGGATTAAAAGGTGATACATATACAGAACTTCCTGGGGCAGATGGTAAGCATTCAACAGAAGTTATGTTGTGATCCTAATGAGTCAATCATTGGCCAACCAACCTGGACTTAGACCCATGGGTTGATATATTGGAAGGCTCCATTAGTGCAGATCATGGAAACTTCCAGAACTCCCTCTTCCCTTCCCTGAACTCCAATCCCTCTTTCAAGCCCTTGCTTATTGGTTCTCCTAAAACATTCCTAGCCAGAAATGTTCTCAGTCTCTCTTTCCCTCTGACCTCCAACAAGTGCACCACTCATGGAAGGTTATCACTAACCTTGCCACTGATAGTTGTGGTTTTGATATTTTTCGCACCATATACAGATTATAAACTGCTTGAGGACAGAGATTGCTGAACTAGTCTTTAGCACAGAGATATAGTACTGAATCAATAAAATGGTTCAATAAACTGAGTACAGACTTTGTTCCTCACAGATCTGCAGTACAAACAGTTCTAATCTCACATCAAAGGGACACAGCTCTCTGTCCCCAGGTACTCTGCCATCTTGAAGCTGAGCTTCTGAGGTGGATCTCACCCTCATGGCTCCTTCACATCATGTATTCCACATCGGCCTATCTCCCAGAATGACGAAGGCCCCTCTCCCTCCATCTGTACAACTAGAAGTAGGGGATCAGCCGGATCAGACAAGTATGAGAGAAAGCAGACTTCTCTTTGGACAGGGAATTGAACAAAGAGCTCACACCAGTCAAAGCCAGTCTGAACCAGTCTCTGCTGCCCTCCAATCCGCCCCCTCCCCACCCCTTCCCAGCTGGCACAAAGACAAGAAGAACATCATTGACTTCAATCTTTGGCCTTCTAACCAGCAAAGGACTTGTGAAGGTGAATGGTTTGCAGACGAAGGGGATATAAAAGAGACAAAACCAGGATAAAAATTAAATAAAAAGTAGCTGTCTTAAACTGTAATTGCAGTCCTCTGCTGAGCACGCTTGCAGATATATAAATGTGATTTACCCTCAGCTTGCAACTACAAATCAGGTCTTGAGAAACACTTGTGCTATGAAATTGTTTAATCTCATCAAGCTCTGCTTTCACAGCAAGCCATAAATCACAAAGTCTTTGTTATCATAGACCTCCACCAGCGCCTCTCTGGCAGGCTATGGATCGTGGGTATATATAATCTTGACTGCACAAACACTGAGGTCGACGCAGGCTGAAATACTTTCATAATAGCCACTGTGCAGCTGGTGGAACACAAGCCTATGATGGATATCTCATTTCCTACAGTCGGCATCTATTTCGAGCAAATTATTACCACATAAATTTCTTGTCAACAGAAACGGCCAATTAATTAAGTTAAAAATTTACTTGTGATCACATCTACAAACCAAATAGAACTGCAAGGCAATTTTCCAGTTACTGAATATACTGCAGGTCAGTTTAATGAATAATTTTTAACTTTGTCATAAACTCAAAGACAGGCTAATATCTCCAGAAACCTGAATGGAGACCAGCTGCCGACAGATTTACACAAAATATATTTATGGGGAATTTGATGGCTGACATCTGGGGACAGAAATAAACTTGCTATAATTACAGAGGCATCTTTGCCATAGACATGAATTTCTTTCACCAAAAAATGCAAATCTGTCCCCAAGAAGGGGGTATTTACATTTTCAAGCCAGGCTGCAATGGCACTAGATGGTTCTTGGAAAAATCATTGCATTCAACTCCTATGCGAGTGATGGGTTCATTATCATGGGGGAAGATGGTCATGGGCAAAGATGGGTTTATCACTGACCCCCACCTTTTACACCCCCCAAATCAAGTTGTTTTCTCTCTTTGAGGTTTTAAGCCACTTGGCACATGGCCAGGACTAGAAGCAGCGTGAGGAGGATTTAAGGCTGTGGCAGGTAGGGAAGATTGACACCGCTTCCCCTTAGGGTTATTATGCATATAAAACAGATCTGCATGGAAATAAGGCCAGCAGAGGGCCCTTCATAATTCCTACTCCAACCTCCTCTCTTTGAACTGAAGAAAATCCATGGTGGTGAAGTGGTGGGTGTGGGGACAGCTGAGCAGGTGATTATAAAGGATATGAATTTGGGGAAAACGCATCAGATCTGATTGTTAACAGGGATTACTCACCCAGCCACCCATTGGATATAGGATTATGATTTTCAATGGGGTCATTCGCTATCCTGAATGTAGAGGGCACTCTGGGTCCTCCAAATCATAGCCCCAGTCTGTATCAATTTCACTGCTCCCTATCCTCACCCCATGATTGCTACGTGAGCAAGTTAGACCATCTGATGTTCTATAACATGCCCTTTGCTTTTGTACCTTTTGACATTTTAGTGGCTCTTCGAGGTCCCTTCCCATTAATGTGCACTTACTGAGTTCCTGTCTCCAAAATAATCTCCATGGCTTTTCCTCAGCCTCAAAAAGACCTCCACCAGCTCTTCACGAAGACACTTCCTCCTACCCAGAACTTGAGAGGCTATCACGCTACCCCGGATAGAGTGAGCAGTAGTAAGTTCACACTGAAGTGTTCAAGGCGATGCCAGACAACCATCTGGGGGCAATGCTGTCATGGGGACTCAGGTGTGCGCAGAGGTGGACTAAACAACATGTGTTAGGGCCTCTCAGCCTTGGGAGCCTAAATTCTACGATGGTACCTTATGGCCTTTTGGTGAGCTTTGTGAAGGCAGGGGTCATGTGACTCATAGTTTTCTCAGCACATAGCCCCCCCCCGCCCCCCCCCCCCCCAAAAAAAAAGGAGGAGGAGGAGGAGCAGGGGGAAGAAGGCAGATTCCCTATAAACTCATTGAGGGCTGATTTTATGGAGGGGAATTCCAAGTGGCATTCAACATACTACTGCCCCAATAACAATATGAACAACACTGGCTCTGGGCCTCTTCGTTTAGGACATGGTGGAATCCTGAGAATTTCAAGAAGTAGATTACATTCTCTCCCCAGACCAATTTTAATTAGGAAAATAAGTCAAACAGTGAGTTCATTCATAGTGTCACTCCATAAAAAAAAAAAGAGCTAAATGAATGACTGATGTGCAAAATGTAAAATAATATGGAAAATAAATGTTAAACAACATCAATAATTTCCAGTATCAGAGTTGACAATGCAAACAGGTTTGAGCTTCAGAACACAAAGCCACCCAGAGGTAATCCCACATAGCTATTCATTCTACCAAGTCTTTCACCCCAAGGTGAACCAGCTTGACCAAAGTCACTAAACTGGGAGGTTGTAAAAGGCTTCTTATCCACCCTCCTGTCCATCACACCCTAGATCCATCATCCATTACCCTCCACGATGGCTTTTTAGTTTTTCCTGGTTAATTATTTGAGTCTTGAATCTGATTGTAAGAACCTCTTCCCTCGTTCAGACTCTGGCTTCCTATATCCCTGGATTCTCTTTCTGACAATTATCTTAAATCTAAAAACAAAAATCTTGATTCTAAATCTAATCTATTCTGGAATTCTTCTTCCTCTCCAATACACACAAATACCAAAAAATAACAGTGAAATTTACAGGTTGGTTGAATTCAAATCTCAACTATTTACTAGCTTTAGGACCTTGTGCTGATTATTTAACGTCTCAGTTTCTCGATTTTCTTGTCTTTGAAATAGGGTTAAATTTTCCTCCACCTCATAGTACTCTTAGGAGTATTAAATTACAGTATTTGTATTTTTTCTTATGTCCTATAGTCACTTTACTGAAGGTCCAAGAAAGAATCAATGAAACAACAATGATGTTTTCTGACTATACTACATTCCAGGCACTGCTTTACATTCATTATCAACAGCCCTGGGAGGCAAATATTCTTATTATCTCTGAATTACAGATGTGACCTGGAAAGGTTAAGTTACTTATCCAAGGTCATCCAACTATAATTGGTCAAACTCCAAGTTCATGCTCTTAGCCACTGTGATTTAGTGTCACTGTATTTGGTTAGCAATTCTTTACCACTGGGTTTTCTACCATTTATAATACCATGGGTATTGGTCACGTTCTCCTTCATTTTTCCAAAACAGTCTTAATCATTATTCCTTTCCTCAGGGATCTTATATTTAAAGGAAAGAAACATTATAAGAACATAGGAAAAATACATTCCAGAAAATATCTAAACTTTTTCAAACCCTGCAGCTTCACCAGGCTGATGTGTCTCCACATGGCAACAGGAGATTCTGAGCGTGTTTATAATCATAGCACCAAATCACTACTGAAAGATGTTAAGCAAAGGTTTTTAAAAAGTACACATTGCAGGGAAATTCAGTTAGCTTGTGAGTTCAAATCTGGAGTACACATTACTGTTTTTCAAGTGGAAGGAAGAAGTCAGAGGAGAGCTTCTGTGAAATTTGATTCAGGATCTCTATAAAAGAAAACATTTTATCCCAGAAACAATGGGCAAGAAACAAAGGATTTACCTCCATGCTGTGTGAATGATGCTAGCACAGACAGGTGGTAGTGTAGTAAGTCCCTGCTGACTGTCAGGTTATCTTGTCAAGGGTCATTGTCCTCAGAGTGTCAAGGTCAGAATAAGATAGTAGAATAGAGCTGCAGTGAGGAAAGTCTACAACCCCAGCCCACCAGGGGACAACTAGAGGCGCAGGTGACATCAGTGAAGATAACATCTTATGTGCATTGAGCACTTTGTAGTTTATAAAGCACTTTCACATTCATTAGTGTTTTTGAGGAATCTTCAGAGGGAATCTTCACTTTGGGGGAGCATATTTCCATGATTTGAGAAAGATAACTAATTTGAGTTGGGTTACTCACAAGAGCAAAAATGAACACAGAAGTTAATCTGTTAATTTACAAGTATTCAGATACAATCTGCTCTGAGTCTTTCCATTAAGAGAGTCTTTTGGCTAGATGAGTGTGAATGCACATTATGGTAAAAGATCACAATTACTACTTTCCACAATGTCAACTTAAAGGCATGGTAGTTGCTGATAACTTTCAGATAAAAATGGGTGCTAGGTAAAACACTCAAGAAACATATCATAGATTGTTTTTTTCTATTTCTATGAGGAATGCCATTGGAATTTTGATCAGAATTGCATTAAATCTGTATAGTGCTTTTGGGAGTATGGCCATTTTGATAATATTAATTCTGCCTATCCAAGAGCAAGGTAGACCTTTCCATCTTCTAAGATCTTCTTTGATTTCTTTCTTTAGAGTTCTGTAGTTTTCATTGTATAGATCTCTCATCTCTTTCATTGATTCTCAAGTATTTTATTCTTTTTGAGGCTATTGTAAATAGGGTTTTCCTCATTTCCCTTTCAGAGGACTTGTCACTGATATACAGAAATGTCTTGATTTATGGGCGTTGATTTTATATCCTGCTACTTTGCTGAATTAATTCATCTGGAAAAAATAAGAGACTCAGAAAAGCTAAAGCAATCCTTCGCAGGAAGAGTGAAGTAGGTAGCATCATTGTTCCAGACCTTAAACTATACTACAGAGCAATAGTAACAAAAACAACACGGTATTGGCACCAAAACAGACTGGTAGACAGAATAGAGGAAGCAGACACTAACGCACAAAATTACAATTATCTTATATTAGACAAAACTGCCAAAAACATACATTAGAGAAAAGACAGCCTCTTCAACAAATGGTGCTGGGAAAACTAGAAATCCATATGCAACAAAATGAAATTAAACCCCTATTTCTCACCATGCACAAAATTCAACTCAAAGTGGATCAAGGACCTAGGAATAAAACCAGAGACTCTGTGTCTAATAGAAGAAAAAGTAGGCCCTAATCTTCATCATGTCAGATTAGGCCCCAACTTCCTTAATAAGACTCTTATAGCGCAAGAACTAAAATCAAGAATCAATACATGGGATGGACTTGAACTAAAAAGTTTCTTCTCAGCAAAAGAAACAATCTGTGAGGTGAATAGAGAAACTACATCTTGGGAGCAAATCTTTACCCCTCACACATCACATAAAGCACTAATCTCTAGGATATATAAAGAATTCAAAAAGCTAAACACCAAAAAAACAAATAACCCAATCAATAAATGGGCCAAGGACCTGAACAGACATTTCTCAGAAGAGGATATACCATCAATCAACAAATATATGAAAAAAAAATGTTCATCATCACTAGCACTTAGAGAAATGCAAATCAAAACTTCTCTAAGATTTTATCTCACTCCAGTCAGAATGGCGGCTATTAAGAAGACAAACAACAATAAGTGTTGGTGAGGATGTGGGGAAAATGGTATATTTATACATTCCTGGTGGGACTGCAAATTGGTGCAGCCAAAATGGAAAGCAGTATGGAGATTCCTTGGAAAATTGGGAATGAAACCACCATTTGACCCAGCTATCCCTCTCCTCCGTCTATACCCAAAGGACTTAAAAACAGCATACTACAGGGATACAGCCACATCAATGTTTATAGCACAATAGCTAAACTGTGGAATCAACATAGATGCCCTTCAGTAGATGAATGGATTTAAAAAATGTGGCATATATACACAATAGAATATTACTGAGCAATAAAAGAGAATAAAATCATGGCATTTGCAGGTAAGTGGATAGCTTTGGAGAAGATAATGCTAAGTGAAGTTAATCAATCACCAAAAACACAAATGCTGAATGTTTTCTCTGATATAAGAAGACTGATTCATAGTGGGGTAGGGAGGGGGAACATGGGAGGAATAGATGAAGTCTAGATAGGGCAGAGGGGTAGGAAGGGAAGGGAGGGGCAGGGGGTTAGCAATGATAGTGGAGTGTGATGAACATCATTATCCAAAGTACCTGTATGAAGACACAAATTGGTGTGAATATAATTCATATACAACCAGGGATATGAAAAATTGTGCTCTATATGTATAATATGAATTATAATGCATTCTGCTGTTATTTATTTTAAAAATTTTAGTAAGAAAAGGTATCATAGAAAATTGAGGATTTGATTTGTACCTTGGAGTATCCTTAGGATTTAGATAGTCTGGAGGAAAAAAATGATGCTACTTATATGGCTAACAGGCATATAAACCTATTTATGTTAATTTACACATTTAAAAATATTTAAATGATATTATACCACAGAATTTTCCCCTTTTGTACCTGATAAAATAAAAGGAAAATGATAAAAAACCAGCTTCTTTTACCCCCTTAAAAAACCCATAATACCAAACAGACTAGGCAAGGGACAGAAACAAGTGCAATAATATTTAGAAACTGGAATTTAATGAAAATGAAGATTCTGGGGTTGACCAGAAGCTTATAGCTCATGTCCAAACAACACTAGAAACCATCAGTATTTACACAAAAAATCCATAAAATCCTAGAGATTCTTATGATTATCTAGAAATAAGCAGATCCAATGTAAGTATTTTCATCTTCTTCTTCTAATAGATTAAATAACACTGGAAAAAAAAAGTAGCTGAAAACCAGAAAACTAACAAGGAGGTACACCCTCTAATGGACAAAAGGATTCCAAGACTACACACTAACTGAAGAAATGATGCAAAGCCAAAAAGTTTCATGGAATGTCAGACAAGAAAAATGAGTCTGGGTTACCTGTAAAGAGCACATTCCTCCTTCTAATCTCCACTGGACATTGTTTTCTCAAGACAAAAAAAAAAAAAAAAAAGCGGGGGTGGGGGGGGATAGGACACTTACTTCTCAAAGTGTTAACTCTGATACTAAAAGAGCTCATCTTATGTAAGATGGAAAGAGAATTAAGAAGTCAGTTGTATGATATAGATACAGAGGTTCCAGCATGACCAGAGAGACAAAAAATGGAATGGTATCCCTAGTGGTTCAGGAGGCTGAGGCAGGAGGATCGTGAGTTCAAAGCCAGCCTCAGCAAAAGCAAGGCACTAGGCAACTCAGTGAGACCCTGTCTCTAAATAAAATACAAAATAGGGCTGGGGATGTGGCTCAGTGGTTGAGTGACCCTGAATTCAATTCCCAGTACTGCCCACCCCCCCCCCCAAAAAAAAAAAAATGGAATGGTAAGCATGCTAACCCGCTGCGAAACAACAAAACTAGGAAGAGAGTAGTACCTTCGCCAAAAGACAAAGAAACCAACTTAAGCAACAGTGGACAAATTGTAATACAATAAGGTTTTAATAAAAGAGGAACTCACTGATGCAATTTAATTGAATATGGGGTCTGTCTCCTACATGATGGGGTGAACCCTCTCTCTGTCATCTTTCCCGCTGCTTACAACTAAAAATTCTGCACAAAATACAAGAATACTGAGGATGTTGGAAAGCACACAAAAGTAGGTGGAGTTTTGGGTTAGTTTCTCTTTTTTATGTTGCTTTGCCCCCACCTAAAGAATTGTGTGACAGAGGAATAGAATGAGAAGCTAAAACTCTGCCTTTTATTTCTATCTCAAATTTCTGGGATGAAGACCTGAGGAAAGGGCCCTTAGGGATTGGAGATACGAAGGGAATTCCAGAGTTAAGAGAGCTGGAGAAGGGGTCCCTATAATTCTATGAACAAAACAACCCAAGTTTCCAGCTCACCTTTGAACCTGCACCTGCATGTTCGAGCCATACATATCCAAAGCATTTTACAAGGGCTCACCCAGTTTTCATACTAACCCAGAGAGGTACATGCATACGACAGATCCAGAGGAGGATGGCAAAAACTGAACAGAGATTGAAACCCACAAAAAGCAAGACAGAAACCATTGTTTAAAAGGAATGAGGCTGATGCCCTTTTAAAATGACAAATAAAAATCTATATTCTTTGCAGGATTATATGTAATCCAGCATCAAAGCAAACATTTTGCCAAGCGAAAAAACAGGGATAAAACATGGAATACTTACTTCCATGATACACGTTAGAAGTTTTGATAATATTCAAAATGCCCACAATACAAGCCAAAAACTATTTAATATACAAAGACATAGAAAAATGTGACCAATGCTCATGAGAAAAAAATAATCAACGCATATGAACTGCAAGATGACCAATGATGTGGGAATTATCTAACAGACTTCAAATAACTAATATGGCCATACTCCAAGAGCACTTAAAATTTGCTGGAAATTAATTGAAATTACTAGATAAGTAAAATTTCTCAAGAGAGAAATAGAATATATTTTTAAAATATTAGAATTTTTAGACCTGAATGCAATATGTGAAAGAGAAATTCACTGGATGGCCTCAATAGCAGAATGATGATAATCATTCTGAAAATAAATGAAAATGGATTATCCAAGATGAAGAATAGAGAGAAAAAAATGAAAAAAGAAATTGAAGAGTCTCAGAATCCTCTGGGACAATATCAGTAGGTCTAATATATGTGTAATGGGAGAGATATAAGGAGAGGAAGAAATAATGTGCAAAAACTAACCAAAGATATAAGGAAAACTGCCACAGATTTCAAGAATTGCAGTCAACTGCAAACAGGATAAATTTTTTAAAATTGTTTGGATTAAAAATAAGACCTAATAAAGACCAAAGAAATGTGATTCAGAAACACAAAGCAATTTGGAAACCTCAAAGAACAGAGGCATCATGCTATAAAGCAAATTACTGAGGAAGTCAAAAGGTTGACATAATCCCAGCGAATGCACATAAAAAAAGAAATTAATTAGATCAGCTAATGTTCATAGGTGATAAAACATTTGTATTTGTACAGCTAATAGGACAGAACATATAGTCAAACATATTACAAAAAGAGCACAAAATGAAGAAAAAAAATCTTTAAATAAAACTTTAACCAAGTTCTTAAAAAAAAATGATATACAGTAGGGAGGATAGGAAGGGCAGCAGAATAGAATAGATAATATGATTGATGTATGTACATTCCATGTATGTATTATATATCAAAATGCATTCTACTGTCATGTATGACTAAAAAAATAAATAAAATTTTTTAAAAATGATATACAGAATGATCAACAATCAGCTAAATCTCAGTTAAATTACTGAAATTCAAAAGGAAAATGTTTCCAGTAAAATGAATAAAAGGAAAAAAAATACCTACTAGAAAGAAAATTCAGGCTGACCTTCTACTTACTCAAAATCACTCTCAATACCAAGAAACAATTAAAACATGTTTACACATATAAACATTGTACATCCTAAAAATATTATACCCAACTAAAATGTCATTCAAAAATGACAAACACATAAAGCATAAAAAAAATCCAAGCTTTATGATTCTTTTTTTTTTTTAAAAAAAGAAAAAGAAAATGTTCTGAGAAGAAATTCTAGCCAATTAGTGTTTGAATAAGAATTTAGGAATGGAGAAGATATGATCCAAAGAACTGCTAATGAACTCTGAGTTCACTTACCAAGGAGAGACTGCAACTCTCATGGGCAAAATAAAGATAACAATGTAACTCACAAAACTTTAGAGGTGGGAGGATTTATGATAGTCATCCTTTAGAACAGAGAATAACCCTATCCAATATTGAATAACCTATCCAAAATTGAAACATATACCTAAAGCATAAGACCATTCTAATCTCAAAACATATGCACTCTCTTTTCCTACCATTACAGAGATTGTTGATCAAATTTTTATAGTAGGGATATTCCATCATTTTTCCCCCTATGCAAAGAAAAGCAGGTCCCACGAGGACAAAATCTCCAACTTTAATTCATTGGTGCCCCGTTTTAATTAAACAAGATAAGTAACTATATTCCTACAGACCTGATCACTTTAAAAATATCTCAACTGGTTTTTAAATGACTTTGTATATGGATTGTGCCCCATGATTCACATCTAATCTGGTCTTAGAAATGCCATTTTCTCAACTAGTTTAATTTCTTTCAATTAATATGCAATAAGTTTAGAGAGGATTAATTAAGAAAAGTCGATATATACAAATGCATTTCTCTTCCTGATATGTTTTAAAATCCTCATAAATGATTTGTACAATGACTTATTCTGACACCCAAAACTTGTCATTTGAAAACAGTTTAGGTTACACTATGAATGACTTAGACACTACTAAGATATCAAATGATGGTTGATAAATATCTTCAAATATTCAGAAATGCATATCCTTCTTTGTCTAGTGTGGGGAAGGTACTTTATAAAAATCCATAAAAGAAAATAAAGATACTTGAATATAATAAAAATTATAATACTACTCCTGGATGCTTCCTATAGTTACTCTGATATGAATTCCACATGGATTGTTTGATTTCATCCTAGATGAGTCCAATTAGTTAGCACCTTTCTCATTCACCCAATCCAGAAATGCTAGATGGGGAAAATACTGGAGATGATGGAAACCCATCTCCACTTCCCTGCTTCTGGACAGCCAGATGCATGCTCCGTCCACCCCTACCTCCCATTTAAGAACATTTCTGGGCAGAATTTAGGCACCATCACTTTATGTCCAAATCAGTGTTTCTTTAGAGAGTATCATGACTGAACTTTATCATATGTGTTGAGTATGTAATAGCCCAATTTGTACAGAGATATGGCAAAATTTATGAAAATTACAACAAGTTAGATATCAAGCAATTTAAAAATGAAGGCAACCATACATTAACAAATTCCGAATCAAATAGTTTGTGTTAGAAATAATGAGTCCCTAATGTATATAATGTGACATTCATAACTATAAATGTCAGATAAGTATCTGTTTTAAAAGTTTATGTGTATTGGTTTCAAGGGATTAAATACGCTAAATATTTTCATAAAATTTAACAAAAGAAGCCCTGGAATGTAGAGTTCTTACATCTAATGGCACATTCTAGCCCCAAAGATTGTGTTTCCATGAAGCCAGTTTAGGAATTTCTGATTTAGAGCAGATATATATGGATGTGTTTAAGTGTGGGAGCATAGATCTCTCTTACAGGCACACAACACACAAAATGCAGCATTATAGTGAAATCCCCCACTAAAAGTGTACTGTAAATGAAAAGACATGTCCCCACATATGGCTATATGTGAAAGCCCAAGGAAAAAACATCAATAGTTACTCCTTTAGCCTAGATGTTTCCAACACATATTCTGGGGAACTATCTCCTCAGACAGTGTCCCTTGACTATGCATACTTATAAAATACTTAGAAATTACTCCAGAATCTCAAAGCCTTTTACATGCTAACATGCATTCCTAATGCCCAAGAGAGAAATGAACTTCAAGTTATTTCACAAACCATTCTGATAACAGAACCCTTTCTTCATGGCACATGCAGAAATGTCCCCTGAAACCACCTGACATTCTATCTCTCCTCTCAGTCCAGAGTCTCCAGGTTCTATTGAAGAACTATAGAATTATCTGGAAACAAAGTAGGCTTTGGAGGACAACTGTGAGAATGTTGTCCCTTCCAAGTCCCACATGACACCAGGAAAGATTAAATGTTAGTGGATACATGACAAACCCTCTTCCCCAGATAAACCATTTGGCCAAAAATCCAAGGGGGTGGGGAGTCTCTGTGATTGACATTCAAAGTTCTTGAGACTTTTATCTTGAATGAGGTCAAGTGAGAATTATAATGATATGCTCCCCACTGGAAGGACTATGATGGGAGTCCCACAATCCCTCCCTCTTCCTTCATGACTCCCTCATACTGGATGATCAAGTGGGATAGAGCCTTTACACAATTTAGCATGTCATAGGATGACTGCACATGTAAGTCAGGGCCCCTTTCTCTTCCTGAATCAATTTTCTGTTCCCCCAAATATACTGCTATTATTAATAAAGTACCAAGGACCAGGAATCTTGGAGTTGTATGAACCACTTTTTCAAAAAATACCTAACTGACTATTCATCCAATTTGGGTATACTTTGAGTCTGCTTCTCTACGTTATGTTACATGTATATGGAACTGATTAGGCAACAAAGTGAGGGGAGGTGTAATGTAGACTTTGAAAGTATATATACAAAGGTGGAAAACTCTAAGCCAGATGGAGAATGATGATAATGGTCCTGGTATAATGGAAGCTTCCAAAATTCTGATGACTTCTCTTAGCGCTTTCTGTAGATTTTCCAATGTCCATGCAATTGTGTAAATGTCCACCAAGAAGCAATGCCCAGTCCTATTCTGTGTCCACTGAAACTACAGTTCTAGCCAAAATGAGATCACACACTGACCTACAGGAAACAATACAGAAAATCAATATAGCTAAAAAAGAAGATGCATACTTAATTACTAATCATAAGGAACCCACCTTTGTCACCAAGCAAAGTGATGGAAAATTGAAAATTTCTGTTTTGGCTAAAAAGCAAGGAATCATCTTTTATTCTCCGCCCCCTCCCCTCCAGCCAGCATGGAAATTTGACAAGGAAGTAATCCTTGATTACACATAAATTTGCATTAAGACTGTTCAAGTGCTGGGTCCCTGAGTAGCCCAGGGTTTAGCATTTAGGCAAAGGACAGGGAGTCGGGGCGGGGGTTAGATAGCTATTCTTTGTGATTATTTCCACTGCACTTATCAAATCAATAAAAATAATAATTGCTATTGATGGTGGCCTTGCCCCTGATTAAACAGGCCAACTTAATTGCTTCTGTGAAGTCACACAACTCTCAAGTGTACATCGTGGCGTCAGTGAGGAGCAGGCAACTGCCCCCTGGCTTTGTAGACAGGATGCACAGTGGCATTGATTTAATTAGAGCTTTTAGACTGGAACCTGCACTCCTTCCTGAACCACTCTCAGCTGGAGACTTCCTCTCTTCTTTTTTAATGCTGCCCTCACTGGAACAAAGCAAGGTGCCCAGCAAGCAGCCCTGGGCTGCACCCCAGAGAGGATTAAACACCCAGTAAGAGGTAAGACTGGAGTCCTGGCAGAAGGAAAAGAAGGCAGGCCATAAAAGGGAACGGGCTTCAGGTAGTCAAATGATGCTTGAAAAATGCTGAAAACACCACAGTATCCAAACTCCTGGCCCTGCGTGATCTGAGATCTACCAGACTCTCAATCGGTCATCAACTTTCCCTCCATGGCTAAGCACGCTTCAGCCATTCTGGTCTGGTCTTGGCTCTTCAGTGTGAGACTCTGCTTCCTGCCTTGGGTCTTTGCCTCACCTCTCTTCTACCTGAGCCCTATATGCACCCAACTCCTCATTCATCTCCATCATTTACATCTCAGCTCTGACACCCTCCCCTTAGGGAAGCCTTTGCTGAGCACCCTAGATAAAGGAGCCCCTCTCCCTACATGGGTGGCCCTCATCACATCACCCCAACACATTGTCTTTGAAGCACTAGTTGCTGTTAGAAAGTGTATTAGTTTCCATGTTCATTGTCTTTCTGACATTCATCTCAAGGTTACTGCTCCCAGTCCACTCGATAAAGTGGTACTGGGTAGAGTTAAGAATGTTTCAGAACTTGTAACAGCATATAGTCCTAGCCCTGTCACTTATTGGCTGAGTGACCTTGAAGAATTTACTTAACCTCTCTGGAACTTTCCCATGAATAGGTAGGTTTACAAAAAAAGGCACAGTGTCCTGGCACTATTGTTAGAATTCTAAAACATCCATGCAAAGGGTTACAATAAGAGAATGAACCAACCTGTAATAAATATGTTAAGAAATGTTTCCATGTTGTTTTACTGATATTCCTAATTCTTAGCATATACCATGAAAACTATCAAGAATTAGGGAACCTTCAAGTGTGGGTATACACTTTTTTAAAAAACTCCTAATGCAGCCCATTCCTCCAAGATAACCTGGTGCATATTGAGAGACTCTGTCTTGTATCTCAATATATCATGCAGTTGACAACTTCAACACACTAGCAAGCCCCTCTTCCATGCGGACTAGCAAATTTGCACTGTCCACGTCTGAATAGCCCTCCCTCCTGTCTGGCATCCTCATAAGTGGCCTTTATGAATAATTTGGTTGAAGAAAGCAAAGTTTCCATTGTTGAAAGCTACGGAAGAGACTCTTAATTCAAACAGTATTAGGCTGGTGGATGAGGCAAATTGGAGCATGTAAAATTTATTGGACATCATAAAAGGGAAGTGGGGAGAGGGCCAAGGAGATGGGGGGTTCGATTACCACTGAATTGCCGGCATAATAACCTGCAGCACATCACAGTGTGCCACGGAGGCTGGGAAGCACTCTCCCCAGATGATTGCTTTATGTCACCACGGATGCCACGGGCGTATCAACTATGACCCTGGGAGCAGCAAACCCCATCATAAGAAAGGGAGAAATGTAAATTTCCAAATAGATATATAAATATTCGGTGGCCCACTGTTCCATTAGTCATTTATATTCCTGCCTTTGGAATGCAAAAATGTAAATCCAGAGCCCCTTCCGTAGTCAGAAGTCACCCAGGGTTCATATAATAATCTCTTTGACAAGGGCTAAGCTGTGGTTGGCAGTAAAACCTAGGGGTTCAATAAGATGGGGAAACACACTGGGAGAAGGCAAGGAAGAGAGACACTCTCCACCTCAAGTGGGGGGAGAGAGAGATTGACTGACTGATTAAGCCCATCCCACAAAGTCACAGATTTCCATGATGCAGTGGGGGCGGAAGGGCACAGCTGATTTACTCACTGACAAGCCGATATCCCTGTAAGCAGAATGCTCCACAGCTCATTCTCGAAGCTCTAAGGAGCATGGCATTTTTCCTGATTTACTGCCATTTTATCGCTGCTGGAAATGGACACACTGCAGATGTCCGCGGTTCTGAATGAAGGTGAGTGCTGTCCTTGATGCCGGCTCTGCTAATGTCCTCCTTAAACATGAAGTCATTAAGAGCTACAGCAGACTGAGTTTGATCTAACACAATAGGGGTGAGGAAAGCCAAGGAGGAGAGAGTGTAAATACTTCAAAGCCAAAGAAGGAATAGAAATCCCTTTGGTAACAGCCCCATGGAACAAAAACACAGGGGCACGCATAGCCCTTTCATTCCTGCAGCTGGTGGAGAAAGAAGCAGAGTGCCCAGCAAGGAAGGATTGGAGATGAATGACTCTCAGCTGCTTGAGACAGAGAGGGAGTTGAGGTGCAGAAGACTACATCAAGATCCCACAGCGGGTTAGAAGCAGTCTCAACCCGGCACCCGACCATCTCCTGGGCCTTCCTGCCAGGTTACATTCTCCTCTTCATCTCATACCCCATGGGGCATTCAGCACTCATTCGAATGCTTACATAAAAGCCATCCCTCCAAGTTTGAGGGTTAGAGAAATGATTTACAACCTATAAGAGGCTGAGGCAGGACTTCAGGAAGTACCCAGATAAAATATCTGTAAATCATTTTAATAGCAATACCTACTATTTACATGAATGAATTTCATCAAGGTTGCTTAGGACAAAGTAAGGTAGATGTTTAAGATTTTTGAAAAATCAACCGATTTTAAGAAAAAGATTGAGGAAGCAACTGTATGGGTATCTGTAGATTGGGGAGAATCACCTTACAAATATTCTCAACAGGTTTTCCAAGTTGGTTTTGTCAAATAAAACATTGAACACAAAAATGGTTGTTTTACTCACAATATTTATAGTCAGAGATGGAATTCATATCTTCACTCAAGAATATTATGTTCACAATGGAATATTACTTAGCCATAAAAATGAAAGGACTCTGACTCATGAATGGACAACATGGATGAAATCTGAAAAGATTAAGCTAACTGAAAAAAGCCAAATGCAAAAGATCAACACTGTATGATTCCACCCGTAAGACATCTAGAAGAGGCAGATTCACAAAGATAGGAAGTAGACTAGAGGCTATTACGGGATGGGGGTGAAGGATTAGGGAGTTATTAATAACAGTTTCTATCAGGATGATGAAAACATTTGGAAATGGATGGAGGTGATGACTGTTATCACATTATGAATGTGATTAATGCCACCGAATGGTACACTTAAAAGTGGATAAAATGGCAAGTTTTATCTTGTGTATAGTGTCATGATTTTAAAAATTAATAATGTACTATATAAAAACCAACTGGATTGTATCCTTTAAATGGGTGAATTTCATGCTATGTGAACTATATCTCAATAAAGCTATTTAAAATCTGAGAATATTATGTGTCTAGAGTTAAGAATACTCTGGCTGAGAGACGGCACATGTTGACTTATGGAAATTCTTATTAACCATGGCAATGCCATTCTCTATCACATCATCTGCCATTATGCCCCTGAGTAGTCCCTGAATGGGGAAGCATGACTCTTGCGTTCCACGTGAGGAAGGTCAGTTAAAACTTGACCTTCTAGGGACTCTTCAAATTGGATCCCTCATGTATTATTGCCCCATAAGGGTTCTCTGGCAAGTTTCAGACCATGTTAATGTGGATCATCACCCAGAGACTGAATGTTCTCTGGAATTAAAAACAATGTTACCTATAGTTCCAGTTTCTAAACTCTAGTGTATAGAATACAGAAATCAAGTTTCAGATCATCCACCACTCAATTTATGTAAAAATACTAGAGCATTTCTCAAAATGCATTGAAAGTGCCACATTGTAACAGAGAGTTAGCAATGATCTAATTCAAGGTCTAGTGTACAGGATTATAAATGAAGAGGCACTACAGCATAGTAGAGAGGTAGAATTTAATACACAGACCTAGCTGAAGCCCCAGCTAAACTACTTGCTTTTATTACTTCCCTGGACCTTAGTTTCCTCATCTGGAAAATGGAGATAATGACTCCTCCCCAGGCAGTGTGAGAAGTAAATTAGGTAACATGATGAAGAGTACCCTACAGCTTATAGCAAATGTCCTATAAATGCTACTGAAATACATACTTACAACATAAACAAGGCAACACAGACTCGAGAAGAAGAAGAGTTGGGGCATAATAAAAATTGTGTGTTTTTACAAGCTAACGGATAATCCTGTCCCTGGGGAAAAAAAAGTAACCATGAAGAAGCAGGTGTAAGTCACAGATTCTATTAGTATGGCATGAAACAGTCTGCATAAACATCAAGTTACCTTTGTTATGCAACTAAGTTATTACTACTATACTAATGCCAATGCTGGCATTAATATTTATTGTGCACTTACTATATGCCACGCACTTTGATACATACGTTTAAAAATTTATCCTGTTAAGTGCTCCCCAGTACCTCATAGGTAAGTACTCATCATTTCATGTTCTAGATCAGTTCATCAAGGCTTAAAGAGGGAAAGTAACTGGTGGGAGACCACACAGGGATTAAGTGTTAGTGCTGGAATTCGAAGCCCAACAATTTTGACTTGTAACTCTATCAACTATGTTCTCATCTCTGCCCACTTAGAAATCTTGCAGATAATTTGCTTGTCACCCCAATACCAGCAAAAGGGACCCCCCCAAAAATCAGATGTGAATGGTCTATTAACTCTCTGACTACCATCCCCTTATCCAAAAGCAAACAACACATCAAGCATCTGCTTCATAAATAAAGTTATTACTTGATAATTTGATGAACTAATAAGATTTCTACTTTGTACATGAACTTACATAAAAACATCCTATCAACACACATAACTCCTCACCAACAGTAACCAATGTGCTGTCCCCTTGAGACTCAGCCCACAAAACCTCAATGGATCTTCTGTGAATGGTTTCCTACTCCCAGGCTCCACACCAACATTTGCACGTGCTTTTCAGAGACATCAAAAACTTTCTACCCAGGTAGAAAGTGAGGTTCTCATCCTTGGAATGGGTCCACAGTGGCAGAAGGGTGCACTATCCCCAGGGCTTCCAAGGCAGAGAAGCTGCCTGCCTGGCAAATGAGCACGTGAGGAGGAGAAGCAACTTCATTAACCAGAGGTCAATGGGGCCTGACAAGAGCCACAGAGCCCCATATTGATTGTGACATTCCCGGATGCTGACTCCTGACAGATGGCACTCAACTTTCAGCCTGGGTGGAGAAGCAACAACAGAAACAATGCCCTCAAAGAAAGAACTCCAGACCATTCAGCCTTTCTTTTGGAAACACAAGTCAAGTCCCCAGAGACATGAATAAAGTACAGGAACAACTAAGGGACTGGGAAAGACACACAGAGGACCAGATCCACAATTTCCCTACTTCTCTCTCCTGCAACACACACTCACACACACAGTGCCCCATGCGCAGGCCCCAGAGGTCATGAGGATCAAATATAAATTCTGAAAGTTGAAAAGGGGGAATCCATTCCAAATGACTTAAAGGATAACTGTCACTAGAATTAATATGGTTGGAATGTGTAAAATTGCCACAGGTCCCTTCCCTTGTGAGAGGTGTCAGGCTCCCGTCTTGAGAGCTCAATGTCTGTCTACTATGCCACGGTGAAGGGCTGTGCTGTCACAGACAGTTGCCAGCTAAGTGAAGCTTATTTAATTTACTGATCCTCACATAGAAATTGGCAAGGATGAGTCCAAGAGGTTAAGCATGGGGCATGATTCTTATCTCTCTCCATTTCCCATTAAATTTTCCCTTCTCAAGGTATCTCAAAGTATGTATTATGTTTTTTTTTTTTTTTTTCCAGTGTGTACCTTTCTCTTCTGTATTCAGGTGTCTTCTCTCAAGCAATGAAAACAGACCAGATATAAAGGATGGAAACCTACCCCTTACTAATGGGACAAAGCCTCTGGAATTTAGGGGAGCAATATCTGATACACAGAGCTGCCATCTGGGTAGACATCATAAGATCAAGCGGACTTCAATCCTTGCAGCTGACCCTACTCCAACTAAAATGAGCACCCAAATGGAAACACATTTCAATACACTGCCTTTTAGCATTAAAGGTAAATGCACTCATTCTTTACAAAGATAAAGAACCCAGATTCGCAGATTTCCTTTTAGAGTGAATTGGAGTCTTCCAAATGGCTCAGCCTTTGCAAGGTTACCTATGAGTATACTATGATGAAAACAAATCCATCATTATGATGAGGTGTTTTAGTCAGCTATCTCAACACTGTGACCAAAAGACCAGATGAGAACAATTTTAGAGGAGAAAAAGTTTCTTTGAGGGCTCACAGTTTCAGAGGTTTTAGTCCATAGATGGCTGACCCTACTCCTTGGAATCCGAAGTGAGGCAGAATATCATGACAGAAGGATGTGGCAGAGGAAAGCAGCTGAAAACATGGCACCATGAAGCAGAGAGAGAGAACTAAGTTCAGTTATAAGATATATCCCCCAAAGGCACTTGTTCATTCTTGAAGCTTCATGCATTCTTGAAAAAAGACCCACCTCCTCCAGCCATACTCTACCTGCCTATAGTTACCACCAGAGAATCCCTGAGGTGATTAATTCACTGATCACATTAAGATGCTCATGACCCAATCAATTCACCTCTGAAATTTCTTCATTTGTCTCACACATTGGGGAGGGGGACACCTCATATCTAAACCATAATGTGAGGAAAGAGTTCAAGATGGCTGAAGAGAAGCTTCCATCCTTACATCTATAGGAAACATCAGAGTTCATACAAGTTCTGCCACTATAATAGTGGCAGCTTCTAGGTTAGATCTCATACCTATAGACATTCATTCATTTGAATACCCAATGACTGTTTACCACCTAGCAAGTGCTGTGCTGGATGTTGGGGATCCAAGAATGCATGAAGCTTCAAGAATGAACAAGTCCTGCCTGGGGTACACAGTCCAGTGGAGAAGAAAACAACTGTAAATATGTGAGATGAGCTATGTGTGCTCATCTACCAGCCAGCTATTGAAAAGCATTGTATTAATGTCTCAGAAGCAAAAAAGATTAAGTGGCCATCAAGCAAGCCTCAACAGAATCAGAGCTGAATTCTAAAAACAGATCAGCCCCATGTCTCAAAATGAGAGTTTTTGTTTTGGTTTGATTTTTCTTTATATTCTGCACTGCTTTAAACTTTTTGTTTGTTTGTTTGTCTTTGGTTTCTTTCTTTTCTTTTGCAAAATCATAAATAGAGAATGAGATAAATTAATGACAATAAAAGAACAATATCATATGGAAGTCCCCTTTGTATTCCTGGATTTTTTCAATAAAATAAATACAAATATTTCTTTAGAAGCAAGTTTGCCTTGGAATCAACCTCCTAGAAAGAAACAGATGGCCTTCAGAGGTACATTCCAAAACTGACATCACTCACTTGAAGTTTGGGAAGTATCCTTCAAAAGAATGACTCTTGATTTTTTTTTTCCTTTGAATTCTGAAAATGAGTTTAGACACAAATATAAAGAAGATTATTCCCCCAATACTAATGTTAACATCTTCATAAAATTCCATGAAAATGATTGTTTCATCATGAGGAAAGTTTTGTTAGGGCACATTTATGAAGTCAACCATTCCTATCTATGGGTTTCACTTTCACAGATTTATCCAACTGCAGATTAAAAATATTTGAGGAAAAAACTGTACCTGTACTGTATGGGTACAAACTTCTTTGCTATTCTCTAAATAATATAACAACTGCTTACAAAGCACTTACATTGAAGTAGTGATTAGAACTAATTTAGAAATAATTTAAAATATTTAGGAGAATATGCACAGATTGTATGCAAATGCTAATATTCTTTATTGGAGACTTGAGTAGCCCAGGACTTGGGTATCCATGGGGGTTTTGGACCCAATCCCCCACAGATACTGAGGGCAACTGCATATTTTCTAGAAAAATGGGTATCAGGGGTTTAAGGAAGAGCATATGGTTGGTGGCAACACTGTGCCAGCAGCAATAAGGCACAGACAGTGCCCACTGTGCCAACCGAGGATCACAAGTCATAGTAACCAACTCTAATTCTGGTGCACTTAATGGAAAGCATGAATTCGTCACAAGGATTCTCCTTGGGGAGGGAAATGGAAGACAGCAGAATCAAAGAAACAAAGGCCATGAATTTGGAAGCTCAGAAGAGAATCCACAGAGAAGTCAACATCCTTTTCCCAAGTTAAGGACTCACTGAGTTACAGAGAGAAAAGATGCCAAAAGACCCAAGACCAATCAGAGAAGATGGAGGGTACACAACACATACCAAAAGAGGTCTTCGAGATCAGTTATCCTAAACCTTCACTTGGCAGATAATGAAACTGGGGCCCAGAAAGGGCAAAGGAATTATAACTTCATTCAGTGGTAAATCCAGAAGTTTAATCTGACCATCAAGTTTGTGTGCTTCTCATCAGTCCACTCTTTGCCAAGATTCACCCTCCAAAGAATGGGGCATGGCAGTGAGAAGCTGGAGCACGAGGCTGACTTGAGTGAACCCTGGTAGTAGACATCGGTCGCTGGGAATCCAAGTGATTCCTCTCTTAATAGCATGCATTTGAAGGTCATTTTCTAATTCCGTCACCAACATTTTTGTTCTCTAAGTAACATTTTTCTTCTCCAGTAACTCTCTGATCTATGTGCGCACTTCACATGTCATTCTCAGTTTCTAGTTTTCGGTCACATTTCACATATTGTGCACACTTTTTAAAATATCAATGAGTTTATATAATGGATTCATCATGCGCGCGCACGTGCACATACACATACACACACTCTCTCTACCTTGACAAATACACAGTAAAAATGTTTGTACCCATGACTTTGGAAAAATATGCAGAACAATTATTTAAAGTCCAACTTGCAGAGCCATTGTTGAAGACATTTGTGCTGCTTTTCTAGATTTATGAGATGATAATGAGTTTGCACAACTGTATGTCTAAGTAGCTGCGTCCAAGTCTAATTCTCTCCTTGATGCTCTGACTTAAGCACATAAATATAGTCTAAAGCTTGTATTTTTGCTTGCTCAGTAATAGTCGGCTCTTCTTCCAGGAAACTAGTAAGTCTGTTTTTGGGGGGAGAACTAGTACTTCCTGCCTTTCATTCCCTAAGGTCCAGATGGGGTCAATCTGCAGGGGGTCATGGATTTGTTCACAGAGTAGAATGCAACCCAAATCCAGCCTATGGAAGTAAGTCTTGCAATTGGGTAATAGTATTTATTCTAGTGGGGAAGCTAAACTGGCAAGGAGAAATCCTTTAGCTGCTATTGGCCCATTTTACCAAAACCTAATGGCATAACACAGGTAAGCAGAACTGAGATAGGAAGAGAGAAATTACTACAATGTTATCAGAACCTCTGAAACTAGCACAATTATTGGGGGTAGGTGGAAGATTATTCACAAAAACAGCCACAATAATTACTTTACAATGTGACCCAGCTGGTCTTCTATTGATAGGTAGATTGTGTTTCTCTACCCCCTGACTGGACTTGGCCGCATAACTCATTCTGGTCAATGAATCATTAAAACATGTAAGGAAGTATTTAATAGATATTTGAGCATTATGGTTTTTGCTCTCGTATTAGGGGAACCTTCTGCCTCCAGTGAATGTGCCCAAGTTAGCTTCCTGGAAAAATAAACACATGGAGAACTCTTCCAGCCATCTCAGCTGAGGCCACCTTGACCATCAGCCCAGAAAGGAATCATACTGCCAGCCCATGGGTTTGTGACCTAATAAATAATTTTTATTGTAAGCCATTAAATTTTGCGATGGTTTGTTGCAAAGCAAATACTAAGTAACAAATATTAAATTATATGTTTTTCCTTTAGCAATTTGAATTGAATTTGTCTCACTTATAACCCAAAGAACACAAATACCCAGCTCTATACTTAAAAACTTTAATACCCCAAGAAAATCACTATTACCATCCCTTGCTCCATAAAACAGAATTATTTTCAGTTTAATCATATAATAATAATTATTATTTTTTCTTAATTTGTTTTGAAATTAACACTAAGAATTAAACTTTGCTTTTAAGATATTAAAGTGCATTAGAATATTTCATGTATGAACTAAAAATTGCACTTCCCCAGGAAAAATAATATACTTTATGGCTTGTATTTTATTGTTTGTTTGTGGTGGGATTTTGGGTTGCTTTGATTGTGTTTGTTGTTGTTGTTTCCTGGGGCTTTACTTACACAATGCAAGTGCTCTACCACTGATCTAAACTCTCAGCCCCTATATTTTATTGTTTTAAATGATAAATACAAGTAAATACTCCCAATAGTCTCATAGAATGACAGAGGTGAAATAGTTCAAGACCTGTCTCACCTTTCTATCACTGAGCTATGTCTGCCTCCTTTGGCATAGGGTGGCTAAATGAGGAATATGTCCTACTAAGACCCTGCTTCATGTGCTCCCCAAGACAGATGGTGCCTGACAAGCCACTGCTCAATGTAAGATTCTTCTACTTTACAACACAGTGAAAGCAATACACATTCAGTAGAACCCATACTTTGAATTTTCATCTTTTCAATAAATTACATAATCTATTCAATACTCTGTTATAAAATAGGCTTTTTGTGTTAGCTGATTTAGCCCAACTGTTGGTTAATGGAAGTGTTCTGAATGTGTTTAAGGTAGGCAAGGCTAAGCTAGAATGTACAATAGATTCGGTATATCAAACACATTTTTGACTTCTGATATATTTGTTTTTCAGGTTTTTTGGGGGAAGGGAGTTCTGGAGATTGAACTCAGGAGCACTCAAACCTCTGAGCCACATTCCCAGCCCTTTTTCATATTTTATTTTGAGACATGGTCTCACTGAGTTGCTTAGTCCCTTGCTTTTGCTGAGGCTGGCTTTGAATTTGTCATCCTCCTATCTCAGCCTCTGAGACGCTGGGATTACAGGCATGCATGATTTCCATTACTTTCATTATATGATGGGCTTATCATGAGGTAACTCCCTCATAAGTGAAGGAGCATCTGTAATTCCAAATCACTCTGAACTTACTCTCAACCAGGTGTAGCGAAGTACACACATGGGAAGGTGTCCCAAAGAGCTGGGAGTTCTCCATATGAACTTCTATGTAGAATACAATGTGTATTAACAGATACATTTTAAAGGTGTCAGAATAATAAATATTAGCAATTAATAAACAGTATTAAAATACAACAGAACTCACAGCACTTATTCAGAACTTAGGATAAAACCCCCTGGGTGTAGTATTCTATCACTTTCAGCATTTGAGTGGCCAGTCATGACAATAACAACATATGCACTGAACTTCATTTGATTTTTATCATTGTTTTAAACTTTCTATAAACAATGATCCCCTTACTGTCTGCCCTCTGAGCAGGTCACTCCCTCACCACCACTCTTGGTACACCACTACAAGTAACACTGAAATTAAATGCATTAAGGCTGAGAATCCCATATAAAATTTCTGCAAGGGATCCTAACTGAAGTATATCAAAAGTGTTGAATGGATGTTTTTGCACATAAGAGAAAATTATTATTTCACCACTGACCGAAAGCTTTCAAATCTTCTAGAAAAAGAAATTCAGACAGTTGATAGCACTGAGTCTTTCAGTTCAATGATGGGATAGAAATGACTTTTTATTGAAAGAAATGTAACTAAACAGCCTGTACTGAGATGCTGCACTGCAACATGAAGTCAAATCCTCTTCCAATTCCAGAACATCATTATGGTTCTCAGGACCAAAATAAGCTGACAAATAATATCTTATTTGCAATTAATTTCCAATTAACCATACATCCTCTTTTAGATGAGTTCCCTCATCCACAATAAGGTAAAGCCCCAGATTTTTTTGGACAATCTAAAGAAATTACACACGGAGTCACAGAACTGTAAGGATGGAGCTGTTCACATGATATGATAAATCTATATTAACCTATTCTCATTGATTGTCCATGTGACTTGGCTCCATATTTTCTTCATTTGCTTTGTAACTGGTCAGTTGCATCTTAGTAAATCCGATACCCTTCAAACTGAAACATACTTTCTTCTTTCCAATATGTGCTCTTCTGCTACATTTTATTCCATTTGGTGTGCTTCCTAATCAATTCTTTTGTGAGCTTCATTTCATTCAGCACAATGTATCCATTGTTAGGATTTATTTCTTCCAGAATGAGTTAAATCTATTTTGCTCAATGCTGCTGTAAAGCTACCATATGCACCATTCATTCCCATCCTCTGGCCGCATGGCCTGATTCCTACTCCATCTTCTTGGTTGAGGAAAGATGCACTTTCCTAGCTTGGTCTGATGTGAAATGACGCTTGCTTTTTATCTATCTTGGCAACAGTTGTGGACTGAATAAGAATGATAAGTAGTTATGGGTATAAAAAGAGTGTATTTCAGGTATTCAATGCTGAGATGGGTAACGGCAGCATACTGATATCCTCAGGACGAGGTCATCTCTCTGAATCAATGCCTTTGACACCATAGCTATTATTGCCAACAGATGAAAAGTGCTACACAACAACCAAGTGCTTGTTCATAAATTGTTGTTGATTTAAAGACCAGCTGCAAATTGCCTTCTTTGGTAGTATTAATTGTGAGTCACTTTTGATTTGGGTTGGCCCCAGACTTTATGATCTTTCTAAGCTTTTAAGAGATCATTTTGCACATTAAAATTATCTTAGTCTTCTTAGAAAAAAAAAAAAAAGGCAGTGTAATGCATGCCATTTTAATAAACTTTCTGGTGACTCTCCTTCTAACTAAGATAACTTGAAAAGGTCTGGGTGAGAAGCCAAAGAACAAACCATGTCCAGTGGCTGTGAACAGACCAGCTGGGTTGAAAATATGAACTTAAATAGGGAAAAGTGAGTACGTTGGTTTGAAAAGTTCACTGGGGTTAATGTTGATTGGACCTCTGAAGCCTGTCTAAGGATTTGTGGCTGCATCCCAAATTCAAGCAGGAGCCCCTGAAGGTTTTTGAAAAGGGAGTTGATATGGTAAAAGTACACTGTTCCTATAAAACAAGTTGTAACTTCCTAAAATAAAATGAACTTGAAATAAACTCATGGTGGTCGATAATCATGCTAGAAGGTGACATTGGTAGAGAACACCTTGCCCCAAAGAAAGATTTTCAACAGAAAGGAAGGAGATTAGGAGATGTATAGAGGAGGAAATTTTCTTTTTGGAAACTAAGAAATTCAGCAGGATTGCATTTAATGAACATATTTCTCAAAGTGTCCACATTATTGAATGCAGATTGTCCACATAATGAATGTCAACACAATAAATACACAAAGTTAAAAGATCAGTGTATGGAAGATATGTGATCCCTAGGAGAAAGTGACATGCCTAGTTAGAGCAATTCTAAAATAGAAATATACAGATACTGTTAACTAGCTTAAAATTTTTTTTTAAATGATGATAGTATTTCCACCCTTAAAAGGGCATGAAACTCAAGAAGGAATAATGTCATTAAAAGTAAAATTCTGGACATATATCATTGAAATTAATAGCAAAGTAGATTGGAGAAGCTCAAGACTAGAGAACCAGTGAAAGAAATCAAACCAGTATATATGAGGAACATTCTGATAAACTTAGATTTTAAAAAGTTACTTATAAAAACAATGCCCAGAGAAAGAAAACACACCTATTATCAGAAAGTGCGAGGAAAAAAAGTCTCAAACAACTGAAGAAAGGCAGGATTACTAAATTCTTCTTTTGTGATTATTTTTCGCCATTATGAAATTATATCTTTAAGCTGAAATCATCAGTGGAAAAAAAAAAGAAAAAGAAGTAAAATGATAAAGCCCCAGAGGTTTCTGAGACATGCAGAAAATCTCAGGGTATAGACCCTGAGACCGAGAGCATTCCAGTTCACAACAGCAACAAAAAATTCTTACAGAACTGGTCACGGAGATGATGTTACTGCTACTTCAAAAATCCCAGGGAAAAACGTAGATTCAGGCAAATATCATCTTGGTTTTGTGTTTTTAAAGGAGGAATCGAAAATTCTAAAAGCCAAAAGACACAGATTCCCACCAAGATTGGAAGATTTTATGAAACGTATAATGTACGAGCACTTTGAAAAGACATGAGCAACTTCGAAGAGCCAGATCCTTTTCACTCAGATGAGGTAGTCTAAATCAACCTTCTCTCTCTAGCTCATTCTCTGTCTTTTGGAAACAGTTATTAAGCTGGTCTCACATGTCAGCAAGACCATAAACATAATACACTGATTTCGGCAAGACATCTGTTTCAGTCAGCTTTTCCATGCTGTAACTCAAAGACCTCACCAGAACCACCATAGAGAAGGAAAGTTTATTTGGGAGCACATGGTTTCAGAGGTCTCAGTCCACAGATAGTTTAGGCTCCATTTCTCATGGCTTGAGGTGAGGCAGGACATCATGGTGGAAGAGTAAGGCAGAAAAAAAAACAGCTCATATGATGATCAGGAAGCAGAGAGAGAGGGCTCTACTTGCCAGATACAAATATATACCCCAAAGCCACACGCCAATTTCTATCTCCTTCAGCCACACCCCACCAGTTCAGTTACCACTCAGCTAATCCCTCTTAGAGGATTAAGTTACTGATTGGGTTAAGGTCCAATCATTTCTCCTCGAAACCTTCTTTCATTGTCTCACTTGTGAGCTTTTCCGGGGACACCACATCTAAACCATAACAATATCTGACAAAAATCTCCATGATGTTGCTGAGAGAGAAACAGAGACAGCAAGTAAGTTCCAGGTCAATCCACAGCAGATGACTCAACTATAGCAAAAAATAAATACTGATCCATGAATCAACATGCATGTTGTCAGCCTTCCTCTGGACCCCATCTTCACCTCCAGACTGTTGGATAAAACCAGAAAACCTATGTTCTGACAATAACCTATACCCAAGGCCAAATAAAACATGAAACCAAACAAAAGTAGCCACTTAGATCTGAAAACTCAATTTCCCAAGTAAGAGATGAGAGAGTTGTTGTGGGGAGTAGCTTATGCAAGATAAAAGCCCAGCAGGCCTTCCCCTTCACTCTGAGCTCTATTCTAATAACTAGAAGCAGATGTTCAGAGCCCCTGGAAGGCCTCCAGCTAATACCCAACTGTCTGCATATCCTGGGTGGGATGAAGGACAAATGATTTCTTCCTAAGGTCCTGTGACTCTAATATGAATATGAATCCCTGCCTGGTGTCCAGTGTGATTACCAGGAAATAACTGAAGAAGCGAAAGTCACAGGAAAAGAAGACAACTAAAACTTTTCCTAAAGCCAGTGGTTTGATCAGGATCCACAATTGAGATCCTTTGTGATGTTCTGTCATTACCAGAAGGCACAAACACCCCACTACTTCCCGGTACCTAGCCAGCCGTAGTAGAGACCCACAGACCAGCTGACCAAAGCACAAGTACCAGACAGGCAGAGAGATCTCACATCTCCCCACCATGACAAAAGCAACTAGAATTGCCAAATTCGATACACAAAACATTTAATTTATAACAGTTAAAACCTGGCCTCTGACCAAGTCCAAAAGAACTATGTCTTATTTCACTTGCTCTTGAATATGTCTCTTTCAGAGATAAATGACTCTGCGCTCTGCCAGTTCTCCCCTCTGTTTGGTGTTTTGTTTAGCTGGCTCTGACAAGCCCAGAGTCGAGGCATCTGCTTGAATGTGTAATTTACCTCTCTGGTCAAGTTAGCTTTTTTTTCCTTGACAATATTATGTCAAACAATCACATCACAACTGGCTCTGATCTCTTTGTTGTTAGCTAATAAATTAGAGAGTATTTATTATCTGCAATCCTTTTTTCCTCTTTTAATGGTGACACATTTGTGGTGAATTACAGGGCAGCTTTATAAACTAGGCTCCGGGCCAGTCTCAGGCCCTGCGTCCATGTGAACATTCCCTCTCCCGGTTGGCCTCCCGGACTGGTGGTAAATCAAGGCAGCTGTCACAGTACACTAAGTTAGTGTGCGTCATTGGGGAGAGCAGGAAGCGTTGGGGGTATAATTCTGTCCATCAAACTAATATGTTATATCAGTAGCTTTGTAATCTTCTGCCATAACTTATGGGAAGTGACACCTAAGAATTCACTTTGAAGGCAATGTGTTCCTCAGACCTTAAGCCAAAACAGACCCGATTCACAGCAACAATCCTGTGTTTACATGAGTGGTTTTCGAGTGCTAGGGAATCAGGTCCCTATCAATGTGGCAGTATTTTACACATCCCGCCACCGGCTGAACTTTGTTTACAGCCCCTCAAGGCAAGATTTGTAAACTTTTCCAACAGGATTTCTTCTCTTCCCTTTGTTACCCTTGCCTTCACCTCCAGTAGCAGGATGGATAGATATGCTCCTTGAATGTTATCGAGACAAAACAGACCTCTGACAGACAGGAACGAATGGGTGACCCATTTCCCCAGTCCATTCCCTTTCAACCTTTGCCTTGACGGATGTGGGAAATGGCTGGGTGGGGCAGAAGAGGGATGCCCACATTGCTAGGAGAGCAGTGTCAGCTGAGTGGGGTTGTTGCACAACCCCTGAATGACACTTAAAAGAGTGAAGGACAAGACCCTGAATTTCTAAGTCATGCCAATGGATCTGCCAGCCTCCCACATGTGTGCCCTAGAAGGGATGTCTTATTTTCCTGGACTTGCCATTAGATTATGCCCATCTTCTCCCCCACTCTCCTCCCTGGCCATTTTTTTTTTTTTTCTCAGCAGACCAATGAGAGAAGCCCTTTGGGGAAGATTAAGGAGTTCTCTGAGCTGCCAGCGGATGGAAAAGAAATCTCTAAGAACCGCTTAAGGAGCTCTTCCTCCCCCAGGCACCAAACTAAATATGCACAGTAAAGAAATTTGAAAAATGCCTGCCCTTGCCATCCCCAATACCCCTTTGATTGATAGCAGAGAGGGTTTGCTATGATAATTTTACTTTGACAGGTCCCAGGCATAAATCCTACAAAGTTGCTGCTCTCGGTTGACAACCTACCGAGGGCTCCAGTTAGGAACAGGAAACAGGCCTCTATTTTTCACCCTCAATGCTCCTTCAGGTGCAAGAAAAGACGGCATGGAAAAAAATAAATCCTTATCTGAGGGGGGAAACCAAATTCAAAGCAGTTTTAATACTTATTCATCAGAAAGAATGGCCAACAGAGAAGGATGTGGCCTCAAGCCTACTCCTTCAAACGTAAATTTAAATCCTCCAAATAAGCGAGTTGAAACCCACTCAAGATGAGAAATCAATCCTCCTCTTCCATTCATATTTTGGTTCTCCAAAGTTATGTTAGTG
Organism: Marmota flaviventris; assembly: GCF_047511675.1. Classification (NCBI taxonomy): domain Eukaryota; kingdom Metazoa; phylum Chordata; class Mammalia; order Rodentia; family Sciuridae; genus Marmota; species Marmota flaviventris. The sequence continues at coordinate 47,998,749 of NC_092501.1, forward strand.
TTTTGCTTCAAGGTCAATGTCGAAATATACCCTAACATTCTATAAATATCGTTGTTTAAAAATAAATGCACATAGATATTATGATAACTATAATTTACCATCATTTACTGTGTGCTTGCGACGAGACAGCCTCCGTAATTCACAACCACCTTACATGGGTAAAGTCTCAATCTGAATGCAATTAATAAGAGAGTCCAAGTAATGAATTATTTCCTTATTCATCTTTTTCCTCTTTCTGCTTGAACTGTCAGGGGACATTTGGGAATGAGTGTATCTTCATCCCTGCTTCTTCTTCTGATGAAGGATGGTAACAGGAGAACCCTGGTCATAGAAATCTTGCTCCACTGGGTTGAAGGAAGATGAATTTATGGTTCACCCTAAACTAACTAGTAATTTAAATTAGCCAGAACACACCCACTCACATGGTATTTTAGCACCTGAAATGCAGGATTGTGACTCATTTAAAAATTACTAAGTGGTTAAACCCATGCAAAAATCTAAAGAGAAGGAGCATTTTCCATCCCCTTAAAACTTTTTAGAAGTTGAATAGTTGTTGTCTAATTGTCTGCCTCCTACAAATATGAGAAACAGTTTTTCCTGGGCTGGAGCGATCTTCTCTAGCATTGAGAGGGGCCATCAAGCCCTAATGCTGAGAGAGTGAATTGTGCCTTCAAACCCCTCACCCTCCCAGGCCTTGGGTATGGGAGTAACATGGACATCTGTGTCCATTTTGCACTGTTGAAAGTTGCCAATCACTAGGAAGTAAGAATCCAGTCTTGGTACTCTCAGTAAAACATTGGGTCTTTATCTTAATAGGACCATAGCTCAAGGACTTCACCCTCGGCCATTGAATAGGGCCTTATTTTCTGGGGTCAATGTTTTTATGGCTATACCCATCTTATGGAGGATCTAACCATGCCTAGGAGTTCTAATAATTGGTCCATAGGTCAGCCAAGAAAGTCAGTGGGGAAAATAGAATAAAAGAGAACAAGTTGCTCATAAAATTGGGGAGTAATACGTGAGTTCTTTAAAAGTCATAAAGCAGCTTGAGTGTCTCAAGAAAAAGAAGCTTGCTAAATAATTCTCTCTTACTCCACTACCCCTCTAAATACCAAACAGGATGTGTTTTCTTATAAATGCCTATAAATTTTGAAGGAGAAAAACAGATCTGATCTTGTGTACAGAGTTCTAGGCTGCAAGGAACATGGTTGGGATTCTGTTTCCTTAGAGGAAGATGCCAGAACAGCATTTTCCCATCACATGTTGATAAGAAAGGCATTCGGCCTTTCATTTGATGGGGCTGCTGTGAGTGGGTGGTATGACATGATAAATTATGGCCCATCTGCACATGCTCCCTCTGTTCTTAAGCTAGTGATAACACTATCCTGTGCAGAAGTTGCAGAGATGGCCCTTTCTCAGGATGACTTTTAATGATGGAATTCTCAAAGGTTAGGAGAGGTGAAGGCCATCATCATGGCCTATAAGCAAGAAGAGGTGACTGGATGCCGACTTTCTGTACATTCCGTGCCATTTAAGTCTAACTTTTCACTTTGGCCCATGTCCCTACCCCAGGGGTTTCAGCTACTTCTCTGCAAAATAAGCATAAGAAATAGGGCAAGCCGGGCACAGTGGCACATGCTTGTAAGCCCAGCAGCTCTGGAGGCTGAGGCAAGAGGATCATGAGTTCAAAGCTAGCCTCAGCAAAAAGCAAGTGCTAAGCAACTCAGTGAGCCCTGTCTCTAAATAATATATAAAATAGGGTTGGGGATGTGGCTCAGTGGTTGAATCCCTAATACAAAAAAAAAAAAAAAAGGAAAGAATAAGAATAGGGTGAGAGAGAAATGCATTTAAAAGTTATTCTCTGTCTGAAGATAGATAGGACTCTGAAGAGGGCACTTGCTCTCAAGAAAGATGAGGATTTGTTGGCAATACCTTGTATTGTCATGTATGTCAAGAAAAGTCTGAAAAAACTGACCTGACATAGCAGCTTCTTAGACCATCTTGCACTAGATACTTATTTTTTTGTGGGGACTATCTTGTGTGGTAGGATGCTCAGCAGACTCTGGTCTATACCTACTATGTGCCAGTAGCTTACACCTGCTTCAGGGGCATAAAACTAAAAAAAATAAAATAAAAAAGTCTTCAGACGTCATCAGAATTTGCCCCTAGTTGAGAACCACTGTCCTGGACTTTGGGGTTAGGCCATTCTGATGAATCTCTGCAGGCCATTATTAGCCAATGAAGATTCCTGAGCACATGTTGGTTACCATATGTATTCTTTTCCCAATATTTAAGGAAATGTCATGTTCTGCATATAGTAACACCATTCCCCTTGGACTTCTTAGCAATAATGAAGGTGCCTTCACCATAGAGTTATAGTTCAATCCATTACCTTAAAGGTAAAAGTACAATACTATCTCCATTAAATATTTCTCCATGAGTTGTGTAGTTACACTCTTTTGTTTCTGTTTTAAAGTCCTCGACTCCTACTATATCAAAGACTCAGTCAGAGAGAGAGAAAGAGAGACAGAGAGGAGAGAGAGAAAGGGAGGGGGAGGGGGAGGGGGAGAGATAGACAGAGAGAGAGAGATAGATATGAAACTCCAGGAAAAGTAACTCAAAAGAGGACATGAAATTCAAGATATTAGTTCAAAGGTATTAGAAGAGCGGACACAGCAAACAGTAGAAAGGAAAGCTATCTTTAACAGTTTTCCAGAGAAGAGTAACTTCAGGAGCCCAGCCCTCTACACCAAAGGACCAAGAAAAGAGAAAGTATTCCTGGAATCATCACAGAAGGGGGACTCACTGGGGCAGCACAATGGACCTGGGACCAGAGATGGAAGGGATGCAAGGTTTGGTCATGGGACAGACACAGCCACTGCTAGAGAAAGCCATGTAAGAGGGAAAGATAAGGAAAGACAGAGCCTGGCTTCTTTTTCTCTTCTGCCCACCTATGATTTCTCATTAGCGTCTTCCATCAAAGGAACCTCACAGGACTCCAGTAGGCAAAAGCATCTGAGACAGTGTTTACAGCTGTGGCTCACACAGCCAAACAGAAGACGGGTTTGAAAATGTATCTGAAAGCAAAAGGACGAATGACCAACATAACTACCAAGTTCAACTGTCAGGATAACTCAGTGTAGTTTAGATGAGAGTTAAGAAAGTAGGATGTGTCTGAGAAAAAAAAAATGTGCTGAAGGAAAAACATACCTGAATCATTCTCAAAAAGTTCTTCTCTTCTCCTATCCTCGACCAAATTGATCTAGGGATCTAGACGGAGTGCTATTGAATAAATTCTTGCAAAACTAAGCTCATGTCTAAGAAGAAAACTACTAAAAAGAAAAGCAAAGTATACTCGTTACCTGTTGCTGTATGACAAAAGACCACAAGCCCAGAGGTATAAAATAACTACCTCCAAGTTTTCTCGAGATTCCTTTGGTCAGGCATTTGAGCTGGACTCAGCTCAGTGGCACAGTTCTTGAGTCTCATCAGAGATTATCATATGTCTATAGATGGGTGGCAAATGCTACAGGCTGTTTGGCACGGATCTCCTTTCTGCTTCACGCGTTCTCCATTTCTGGTAGGCACCCAACTTGTTTGCTTGGAAATCTCAGACCCAATGTGCAAATGTTTTCTAAGTCTCTGCTACATCATGTTTGCTAATGCCCTGTTGACCATACAAGTCACAAAGTCAAGGGGTGGACAGAGAAACTCCACTCTCCAAGACAGGAACATTACAGTCATGTTGTGAAGAGGAATGCCTATCACGAAAGGAAAAAAATGTGGCCATTTTTAATGATGATGAATAGATTTCCTAACAGATGTTTCTGTTTTTCAGCCAGAGTATTCCAGTTTTACACACACCTAAATATTCCCAAAGGACACAATTATTTTCCAAACAGTGAGTGGTTTTGGTTGTCACAGAGGCACTGGGCTCTGAAAGAGCTCCTCAGCCCTTTATCCAAGCCCACTCCAGAAGGGTTTCATGATTAATAGTCATCTGCCTCCCTAATGTTAAGAACTTGCCTTGAATTCATTCTCGAATTCAGAGAAGTCTCCCAAATGCTTTCCTCTTCTGCCCTTCTCTTTTAGCCAATTTTTTTTTTCATTGATATGACTAAAAGATCTGACCAGAACAATTTTAGGGAGAAAAAGTTTATTTGGGGGCTCACAGTTTCAGAGGTCTCAGTCCATGGACAGCTGGCTCCATTCTTTAGGGCTCAAAGTGAGGCAGGATATTATGGTGGAAGAGCATGGCAGAGGGAAGTGACTCACTTTATGACCAGGAAGCAAAGAGAGGTCTCCACTCGCCAGATACAAAATATAAAGCCCAAAGGCACACCCCCAATGCCCACCTCCTCCAGCCACTCCCTACTTGCCTTCAGACATCACTCAATTAACCCCATCAGGGATATTAATTCACAGATTGAGTTAAGTCTCTCATAACCTAATCATTTCTCCTCTAAACCTTCTTGCATTGTCTTACACATGAGCTTTTGGGGGACACCTCACATGCAAACCATAACATTTTTGTTCCCTTAAAAAAGGGAAAACCAGCATTCAGTAGAGAGCTATGGATGGACATAAAACTGGAAATCAGAAAATGTAAACCTGGAACCTATCACCTATGTGAGTCTCTAGGGTAAGTCTATTCTCTTCAATTCACAATTGCATAATTTGCCAAATTATAAAAGAACTACTACAGGAGAGTTGAGGCAATAGGAAGGGAGTAGAGGAGAGAGGAGATAAGATGATAAATTGAATGAGAGGCTGTCAAGTATAAAACAGGTGACCTGGAGAACACACACCCTGCTAATGACATTGAAACTCATTGTTTTCGTCTAAAATATATTGGCACCTGATCTGATTGCAATCTGTGACTAGATATGCTCCAAGACCTTACCAAGCTCTGCTTTGGGGGCCTCTCCCCTTTTTTGTTCCCATAACGTCTTTATCTGTATTCCTCTTTGCCATGCAGTTAACAAGTCTACCTGATCTTCAGGACAAAGGGCATCTGTGTGCATTGCAAAGATGTGTACAAAATGTGTGCACAGATCTGGCCCCATTTCAAGCCATCTTGTTTCAATCCCACACATTCCTTAAGGCAGGATTGCAACTGAAAAGGCTCTTGCTTTTATATAAGCAATGCCAAATGGGCTGATCCCAGGTCATAATTCAGCTTTACTCATTCCTATCTGTGCTAAGGGAAAGGCTGAAGGACCTAACACCCTCAAGATACTTTCGGTCCCACAGTGAGCTATGAATTAGCATGACTTTCCCTACACCTCTAATTCTAAGCACTGCTTCCCCTAGAGAAGACATGCTCCAAAAATATCTATTTCCAATGGCCCCATCATTTCAGAAAGAATGCTCAGGCATTTAGAAGGCAGAAAACAAGCAGTTGTGAGCTCTAGAACATGAGATTAGAGAAACCTTGGATTGACTGCAAGGTCCTGCCCTTAGCTGTTAGGAAATGGAAGTATGTCCTGTGAATCAGCCTCCTTATATAAGAGAAAGCATTTGGCATTTGGTTCTTTGGGATTGGCTAACTTCACTTAGCATTATATTCTCCAACTCCATCCATTTACCTGTAAATGCCATAATTTTATTCTCTTTTATTGCTGAGTAATAGTCCATTGTGTACATATACCACATTTTCTTGATTCATAGTGGGATTGCAAGGGGGAGCATGGGAGGATTAAATGAACTCAAATAGGGCAAAGGGAAGGGAAGGGAGGGGGCATGGGGGTAGAAAAGATGGTAGAATTCAATGGTCATCATTACCCTAAGTACATGTATGAAGACACAAATGGTGTGAATATATACTTTGTATACCACCAGAGATAAGATAAACTACACTCTATATGTGTAATATGAATTATAATGCGTTCCATTGTCATATAAAACAAATTAGAATAAACAAGTTTTTAAAAAATGTGTGCTGTGACATGACACAAGGCATTTCCATATAGACCTTCCAAGTTTCACTTCCTTCATGCAATGCCACCAGGACCACTTATGACCAAACTTGCCTCTCCTCCCAGGGAAACTTAAGCAGGTGTTAAGTTCCCTTATTTGGTGAGTAATAACACCAGTAGGAGAGCATGGGACCCCCAAAGCCTCTGAAATCCTGGCTATACCACTGGATGCCCAAATGCTGTGGACTTTGGTTAGGTTTTCAAATCTATCTATGGCTCAGTTTCCTCATCTATAAAATATGAACACAGGGTCATGGTGATAATTAAACAAAAAAATAATTGCAGATTTTTTAGTACATGGCCTATACCACCTGTGCAATAAACATTAGCTACTATTATCAAGTCTCTTATTGCTGGTAAAATTGTTAATTTGTCTTAGGTATTGCCTATATGCTCGCTTTATTTGTCTGATTGGATAACAATTTTGAGAGCAAGGATAATACATATTTCTCTTTATCCACTCCCACCTCCACTGCCCTCCCCATTAGCCCAGTATATAAAAAAATACACCCAGAGATTCTGGAGTGTGACAGCAGAACACCCAGGCAAAGAAAGCACAGGCTCTAAGCCCATTGGCTCTACTGCTTAGTGATTAGTGATGCTGACCAACTTTCCAACCATTTTCAAGCCTTATAATACATAGAATAGGAAAAGGTGATTTCCCCACAAGGGGGCTCTGAATAGAGCCTTCACAGTGGGGAGGGGGAGGACATTGTGGGCCCTCAATAAGTGCTTATTTCTTTCCCTTTCCTATCCTCCCACCATCAATGAATTAATCACATTGATGCTAGAAGAGATGGTAAGGGATATGGAAACTGGCCTCAATAGAAAAAGTGAAGGGAGTCTAATTCTAAGGTCCCAAAGGCAAATACCACTGATCTCTGCTGTAGTTTGGATGTGGAACCCCAAACGTTCATGTGTTAATGACTTGGTCCATCAGGGTGGAGCTATTGGGAGGGAGTAAAACCTTTAGGAGGTTGGGACTAGTGGAAGGGCCTCAAGTATTTGGGGACATGCCCTCAAAGGGGATTATGAGACTCTGGGCTCATCCTCTTCACTTCCTGGCTCGTGTCGTCAAGAACTTTGCCCCTCCATGTTCTCTCACCATGATGTGCTCCCTCACCACAGGCCCAAAGCAAAGGGGCCCATGGGTCATGCACTAGACCCTTCAGAACTAGGAGCCAAAGTAAATCTCTTCTCTTTAAAAGTTAATTATCAGCAAGCGCATTGGTCCATGCCTGTAATTCCAGGGATTTGGGAGGCTGAGGCAGGAGGATCATGAGTGCAAAGCCAGCCTCAGCGAGGCCTCCAAGCAACTTAGCAAGACCCCATCTCAAAATAAATAAATAAATAGGGCTAGGGATGTGACTCAGTGGTAAAGCATCCCTTGGTTCAATCCCTAGCACCAAAAATATAACTTTAAAAAGTTAATTATCTCAGGCATTTCATTATACTGATAGAAAGCTGACTAACATCCCTCATAACAAGGTCATGTGCCAAGGGGCTTCCCCACCTGCTTATACCTGAGGGAATTCTGAGCACCAAGCAGACATGGCAATACTGTCACGACACAGGCACTTCAAAGGAGCCAAGAAGTGGAGGTCGTGAAATCTTTGGAAGTCTCTGGTTCCCCCTTGATGGCTACTGAGGCTCTGGATGGTACACATAAGAGGAGCCCCTCCCCCCTTTTTTTCAAATTTCCTTCCCTTGTTCCCCTGCTGTCCTTTTCCCATCCTCAGGAAGCCTGTCAAACAAAAGACAGGCACTAGGTGGACCTATATAGCCTGACCTCCTGGGGATCATTTTGAGTTCTTCTCTGACCATAGACTGTTAGTACTGAGATGAGCTGTTCCATCAATCTCACTATAAAGATGAAGTCTCAGGGAAGTTGAATAACTAGTCCAAGGCCACACAGTTAACCAAGAAATAAAACCAACTTGAGTCCTACTAATCCCACTAATGCCTAGACTAGCGCTTTTTTAAATTTCTCATCTTTCCAATGCCTTGGAAGCATGTATGCTTTTGAAAACACTTATGAAGTAATTCATGCTCTCAATTCCAACAATGCCATCTCCAGCCTGTAGTTGGTAGGACGTAAACAATCATGACCTTCAAGGCCTGAAATCAATGACCTGAAGACATCTAGAAAAAGCCATTTGCAGTACCTTCATTCTGCAGCACCTTCATTCTGCAGCCCATTATATGTGCTCCTTCTCCATGTGCTGTCTCATAGCCAAGGCTGGGAATGTACCCTGGGACCTCTTCATGTGAAGGAGACAGACCCCAGCTGGCCAGCCATGCTGTGGCTCCAACGTGGCCTTCAGCAGCTTCACTATAAGGCTTCATTCTATGAGCTACATTGAAAAAAAAAAAAATAACATCTCCATGGCTCTCACCCAACTGCCTTAAAAACACCAGCTGTACCATGCTTTCTACTCCAACTTGACAGTCGTAAGAACAGTTCCTGAAGAACAGAACATTCTTCAGGGGAGGGCTGCTGGTTTCAGAGACATTTTAGGAGGCGTAGAAGATGAAAGAGCTTTCAAGTTCAAACGTCACATAGGGAAAAGGGTGGGAGGTGACGATGAAAGAATCTGATGGGTACTGAATACCTATCATGTACCAGGTGCTGGGTTGATAAGTTTTCCTGACTTCAAACATTCGGTCCTCAAAATGCTGAGAGATGAGTATAAAAACCAAAGTTTTACAGATGAGAAAACTGAGGCTTAGAAAGACTAAGAGCCTTGCCCAAAGTTGTATAAATGGTTTGTTGTGTAACTGGTGGAGGTTTTTGGTTGTTGTTGTTGGCTTGTTTTGCTTTTTGTAATGCTGGGATGGAACACAGGGCTTCATGCATGCTAAGCATGTGTCTTACCACTGAGCAACATCCTCAGCCCTATCATTGGTATATTGCTTCCGAGGGCTGTTGCACAAACTGCAATAAACTTAGTGGTTTAACAACAGAAATGTATCTTTCACAGCTCTGAAGGAAAGAAGTCTGATGTCATGGGGTAGGCTGTGCTGCCACCAGAGGCTCTAGAAGAGACTCAGGCTTACATCTTCCAGCTTCTGATGGCTGAAAGCAAACTAGATTTACAGCTGCATAACTCCAATCTCAGTCTCTCTCCTCTGGGTGTCTCTTATAAGGACATCTGTCAATGAATATAGAGCTCACCTGTATAATCCAGGATGATCCTACCTTGAGAGCCTTAACTACATCTGCAAAGACCCATTTTCTGAATGGGGTCACATTTGCAGGTTCCAGGGTAAGACTATGGGGACATATCTTTTGGGGGGGCACTCTTTAGCCCACTACAGCTGGGTTTTAAACTCAGCTCCAGTTCCTTACTACAATAGTATATTATTTCCTGCCTTTTTCTTTATCTGATTTCTTAAGAATGGCATTGGCTGAGATAACTTTTCCCAGGTAGTCTGGGTGTGGTGGTGCATGCACAGGCAGCTTTTGGAAGCTGAGGCAGGAGGATCATGAGTTCAAAGCCAGCCTCAGCAAAAGCCAGACACTAAGCAACTCAGTGAGACCCTGTCTCTAAATAAAATGCAAACTAGGACTGGGGATGTGGCTCAGTGGTCAAATGCCCCCACATTCAATTCCTGTTCCCCCCCAAAAAACAATTTCCTAGGTAGCCATATTACAAAACCCCTGAATCTCCAGTGGTATCCAGAAAGTTAGTGACAAGAGTTGAAATTTTAGCTCCCTGATCACCCTGCTGCTATTGCTTTAAGAACCCATGGGGAGAACTACCCCGACAGATCCCTTGCCATTGCCTCTAACCATTAAAACAGTTGACTCCTCTGCACATCTCAGGCCTCCTTTTGCAGGAGTACAAGAGCTAGCAGGTGTCAACTTAACCTATAGCCACCCACTAATAAGTTTAAGATAAAAAGGCCAATACATTTAAATAAGATTCAGACATAATCTAATAGTATTTGTTACCAAGCCCCACCTAATCATATCAGTCAATCTTTTATTACCCGACCCGTGAGTGCAGAGAACTCTATTATAATTTCTCTCCATAATGATCTCCTCACTATCTGACTCTGCAAACTCTGCAATAAATTAATCATCTGCTCACAATCACGAGTAAACATCAACTCAATTAAGAATTGATAAATAAACAGTTTGCTCCAAGGCTCATCCCGATACGGATGGGAGTACCCCTGGGTGCCTGCCAGAGCAAGCTTGGCTGGGGCATTTTGAGATGCGGATGGGCTCTCAAAGGCTGCGCGTCTGCTGTTGTTTGGAGGAGATGCTCTGGCTGTGGTCTCCTGCTCCCACTTTTCTCTGCAGAGGTGGAGGACTTGTCATCTGCTTGTCCTCTCTGGATCTACTGAGGAAGAACTGCTCATCTTAACCTCACTCCATATCACATAGATATGTTGCATACAGTAAAATGCTCCAGAAATGGGAATCTGCTTCATCAAATAGCAAAAGAGAAAGAAGCCTTGCACACACTAATGTGCACGACTTGGTGTTGCATGATGACACAATTGTTATGGGCTGAAATGTGTCCACCTAAAAGACAGCTGAAGTCCTAAAGCCCAGTACCCCAGAATGTGAGCTTGTTTGGACATAGGATTACATAAGTAATAATTCAAGATAGGGTCACAGATGGACCCTTAACCCAGTATGACTGGTGTCCTCATAAGATGACAACATGAAGACAGAGAGGAAAGTGCCACGTGGAGGGACACAAAGGGAGAAGATGGCCACACGATGACTGAAGCGGACACAAAAGGTTTCAGCACCACTCCAATATGAAGAGGAAGGAAGATTTCACCTGGAGTGTCAGACACAGTGTGGCTCTGCTGATACCTTTATTTTGAATTTCTTGCCTCCAGAACTAAGAAAATACCTTTCTGCTGTTTTAAGCCACTCATGTTACAGTATTTTGTCTTGGTAGTCCTAGGAAACCAACACCATCATTTGCTAGCATCCCACTAGTGCCGACTGAGCTTGGTCACACAGCATGCACCGACAACCAGTGTTTAGCATGTCGAGACTTCCCAGCTGTCTGTGGGGCTGGTCTCTTACTTCCACTTTACAGATGAGGAAACAAGGTTGACTGAGGCTAAGATTCCCTAGCCAATCTGTCACAGAACCCGTGGGTGGCAAGCCTCTCTGGTACTAGAGGCATTCTCTTCATTCTCCATGACCTCCAACGTAAAGTGATAGGGCAGGGCTTACATACTTGTGGGATTCCCAAGGGTACCCACCAATGGCTCCTCTGCCATGGGAAGATGCAGCAATGCTCCTTGACTGCAGGACCCTCTGCCTGCAGCTGGCACCAATTCCCACTCAAGCCTCCTCTCTCAATCCCCACATAAGATATGTATGTGCCAAGTTTTTCTTTTTTTAAAACCATTGCTGTATAGAGCAAATTCTTTTTCACAGAGGACTTTTGGATAATAGAAATTTTAAAAAGATGATAAAACTAGAAAAAAAATCCCTCTGCAACCTATAATGAGATAATTGACTTAGATGACCATCATCCAAAGATATGCAAATATTTTTTTAATTATTTTTTTTAGTTGTAGTTGGACGCAATACCTTTATTTTATTTATTTATTTATTCATATGTGGTGCTGGGGATTGAACCCAGGGCCTCACACACACTAGGCGAGTGCTCTACCACTGAGCCTCAACCCCAGCCCCAAAGATATGCAAATATTAGGTGAAAGTTTGATTGGGAACATTACAATGGAAAAAGTCAGGCTGATGAAATCAGAACCTATTGATTGGATATTTTGTTGTTGTTGTGGGTACTAGGTATTGAACTCTGAGGCACTTGACCACTGAGCTATATCCAGAGCCCTGTTTTGTATTGTTTAGAGACAAGGTCTCACTGAGTTATTTAGAGTCTCACTTTTGCTGAGGCTGGCTTAGAATTCATGATCCTTCTGCCTGGTTTCCTGACACACTGAGATTACAGGCATGCACCACCATGCCCAGCTGATTGGATTTTTAAAAAATTTTTGTCTGTTAAATGTTTTTCCAGCTATATTGAGGTATAAATAATAGATAAAATTGTACGTAGTTAAGGTATACAATGTAAAGATCTGATATTTGCATATACTATGAAATAATTACCATATTCAAGTTACTTAACACATGCTTCACCACGAAGTTACTATGATCAGATATTAATGAGGCATCTCATGATGTGATGCAATAGGAAGTATATGTTACCACATGCAAGAAAAAAATCTGAATTTGAATCTCTTGACCTAACTTCATGTTATAGGAAGTGTAGAGCACCTCAGAAGAGTGTTAATCTCTGGGATATACAAAGAACTCAAAAAACTTCACACACACACATAAAAAAAAACAATGATCCAATCAATAAATGGGCAAAAGAATTAAACAGACACTTCACAAAAGAAGAAATACAAATGGTCAAAGAATACATGAAAAAATGTTCAACATCTCTAGAAATTGGAGATATTCAAATTAAAATACATTGAGATTTCATCTCACTCTAGTCAGAATGGCAATTATCAAGAATACAAGTAACAGTAAATGTTGGCGATGATGTGTGGGAAAAGGTTCACTCATACATTGCTGGTGGGACAGCAAATTGGTTCAAATGCTATGGAAAGCAGTATGGAGATTCCTTAGAAAACTTGGAATGGAACCACCATTTGACCCAGTTATCCTACTCCCCGGTTTATAGCCAAAGGACTTAAAATCAGCCTACTACAGTAGTGTAGCCGCATCAATGTTTATAGCAGCTTAACTCACAATAGCCAGCAGATGAATGGGTAAAGAAAATGTGGAATGGGATATTACTCAGTCATAAAGAAGAATGAAATTATGGCATTTGCCAGTAAATGGGTGGAACTAGAAAATATCATGCTAAGTGAAATAAGCCAGTCCCCAAAACCAAAAGCTGAATATTCTAGTATGTGGATGCTAACTAACAACAAGGGTGGGTAGGGAAGGTAGGGAGAGGAAGAATAGGAATTCACTGAATTAGACAAAGGAGAATGAAGGGAAGAGAAGAGTGATGGGAATAGGAAAGATAGTGAAATGAATCGGACATAAATTTCCTGTTCATATATGAATACACAACCAATGAAACTCCACATCATGTACAACCACAAGAATGGGATCCTAATTGGAATGGATTATACTCCATGTGTGTATAATATGTCAAAATACGCCCTACTGTCATATATAAGAAAACATGCTAAATGATAACATTAAGGTGAGGAAGCAACCAGCTTCAGTGTGGGTCATTACACAGGACCAATTGTTCTGTTCTGAAAAGAAAAACACGAGAAAGATGGAAAAGAAGATAGAATGGAAGAAAAGGGAGATTACTGAGAATAATAAAAATCCCAGAGACAGTGACCAAACAAAATGTGTGAGCCTTACTTGGTCCTGAATCTAAAAAATTCAACACAAAAAGATATTTTGAGAAAAGTATGGAAATTAGAATATGGACTAGGTATTAGAAAATGTGATGGTCTTATTTTTAGTTGTGATAACAGCATACTAACTATTTTAAGGGGAAAACAGTCCTTACTGGTTAGAGAAGCTTAGCCTGGTATGCAGCAAACAAAGGTCACTGTGGAGGAAGGGGAAGTAGGGGGAGCCAGTCTCCCTGAAAACCCAGGAGGCAGCTGCTTTTGTTGAAGCCTCCTCACTCTCTATTATCCAGTGACTAGGAAATTAACCATTCTCCCTCTGCACATGGCTTATAGTTTTAAGAATGGCCTACAAATGCCTAGAAACTTTATGTCGGCAAATTGAGGCATGAAGGAGGAAAACTTGGCCACCTCACCCCTGGGGAGTTGACCTGGCTGCTCCTGCTCCCTCCCAAAACCCGGGCTCGCTCAATTTAAGGCTACAATGACCACAAACATCACTGTGAGTATAGAACCAGTGCAGTGAGAGGGACCGGCTCTCTGGGTTTCTGTGTTTATGCTATCTCAGCAGGGTCCTTTGTACAGAGTGTAAAGTTGGTATCATCACCATGCTCACTTTGTTGGTTCATGTGATTAAAGGAAGACACTTGTGGAAAATGATAAAAATAGCATGCATTCGATAACTGTGAGCTATCATCATCATCCCAATTACTATCATGGCACTTTTGGTCTTGTATATGTTGTCATTGAACATGTTCTGTGCATTCCAGTTGTGCAAGCTTCAACTGTCCAAGGAGGGAAGGAGGAATGCCAGCCCAGGGTAAGGATATCCTTATAGAGTTTTCTCTAATCTCTACCCTTCCCTTCCACATGCCCACCAGGGATGGTGCTCTATACATCAGTTTTTCAATAAACACCTGCTGGGAAGATAGGAGGGAGCAGGGCTAGAGGTGCTCATTTCCTCAAAGTAAGTGCTATAAGATCTAGGGAGCAAAGATGGACAGAGACAATAGACTTGAGTTAAATTCCTGACTTTGTCAATAAAAAGTGAACTCTGCCATCTCACTATATGTCTTTTAGCCTCAGTTCTCAAATAAATCAGAGACAAAAGTGCCTGCCTCATAAGACTCTGGAGATGCAGTTGAAGTTTAACTCAGCCGCTGCTGACCCTGGGTACTGCTCACCCTGCATTTCTCCCTTCTTCTCTGGAATGCAAATGGAGATTGTTCACCAAGTCCCACCAAGTATCAAGTGCAAGAGGATGAGTAGATTATTTACACAGTGGAGATGCACACAATTATTCATCCTTCCTCCCTCAAGCAGATCATCTCCAAATTTGGACTGGCACCATAGGATAGCTTCCCTGCAGACCCTGGGGGCCCCTCTGGGTTCTCCCAGCCCTGGCCCTGCCAGCAGCACCAGGGGCTCAAGGCCAAGGGAATCTAAAACTCATAGACCGTTTTTTCCCCACTAATATTTTTTTAAATGCACAATACAAAATATATAGGATTACAAAGCAAAATAAGTACGGTATGTTGAAATGCTATTATCAAGATATTTAAAAATAAAATCTATGACTTAGTAATTCATGTGTTCTTTATTAACACAAATAACAAGATCTAAAAGCAAGCCTACCAGGTACTGTAATCTCAAAGAATTAGTGAGCATCAACAGTATTTCAGACTTCTGCAATAACAGAATGTGAACATATCTGTCAGAGGATCCAGCTAGACTGCCTGGGTTCTAACGTACCTCTATCCCTTTTTTGGCTTCTCTGAACCAACTTTTTTAAACAAAATTCACTCCATTAACTTCTTTGCAATTGTTATTAGAGGTGAGTAATAAATGACTATTGATGCAATTATTGTTGGTTCTAGAACAAGTTGGTATCTGGCTATTTTAAATCATATTCCTTAAAGAGACAGATTTCCCCCAAAACCAGATCTACTTTTATTCACACTCTTTGAAATATGCCATTCAACATTTCTAGGAACAAAGGAGAGATAAATCAATAGAATCACAAAACTAATTAGAAATCACTGGGTTTTGCCTTCACTTACTCTGAACTGTTAGAAAAACCCAAGAATGTGATACTCGTAGAAGTCCACACTGAGTTCATTTTCCCTAGAATTCCCCTTGTATATGGTTTTTCCCCTCACTTAATTTTCCTGCCTGCAGTTTGTATATAGAAACTGATAAGAAAACTCTCATCTCAAACTAGCTGTGTGGGAGATTTTGTGGATATGCCCTTAATGTAAATACTCTAATCTCTCCCCAACCGTGTCTGTTAGAGGCTTCAAGTGATAATAACTCCTGGCAGCCACTTAGAGACTTTTGTTTCATTACAGGGGTGATACCTACACTAGCAAGGATGGTTTGATTACTTTGAGGAAACTTCTATAGCTTAAAAGGAGCAATAGCAAGTTAGTGCAACGCCCTTTACAACTTCTTTTGTTCTGAGAAGCTGGGGAGGAAAAACATCAGTGAGGTCTGAAAAGGCTGTTTGTTTACAATCTGTACCCAGATTCTTGCCTTTCTCATGAAAGGAAAGGGAGCCAGCAGGAGAATTATAATACCCAGCATCTCCCTGGGTCTCTCCACCGTTCTCCCCACTTGTGTATTAAGCAGCCAGGCAGCTGTTGAACAAGTACTATCAACAAAGCAATCTTCTAGCCCTTTGATTCAGGCTATTCATATCTTCTGCCCTGAAATAAAATGACTTTCACAATTAAAACACCGAAATCAATGCGGTATCTATTGTCATGTCTGCGGGAGAAAAGCTTTAATTACAGCCATAGTTAGATAACACAATCATTACACCTCCTTAATCTCAAATATAAAACCAGCACCCTCTGAGTACTTTGCCACCCTTTCTTTGATTTTTTTTTCCCTTTCCCTTTTTTCTTTTTTCCCCCCAACGTGAATGGCTTTTTATCTAAGCACTTCAATTTGCATGCCTTTGCTCAAGGCAGCTCCCCATGATATGTTAATTGCAGATTGCTTTAAGTACTAAAAGATTAACATAAAACCCTTTGCAAACAAGCTAATAGTTTATGATAATTTTTGCATGGCCTTTGTCTGTCTATCACTGGATTGCCTCTAGCTGTAATTTTATAAAGAAGCTGTAAAATATCATTTAAACAAGTTCATTTACACATAATTATTACCAGAATCACATTATTCAATTTAGATACTCCAGCCTATTAACAATCCATGAACTAAAATGTAATTAAACTATTTTCCTTTTATGAACCTATTCATTACAATGTGTGGGAGATGGATCTCTCAGTTTCACTGCAAATTTCAGCACTTTGTTGTTGAAATTGACAAGTCTGGCACTCATTATGTGCTTTTAATTATATTAAAAGTATTGCAAGACAGCTCAGATAAAGAATATATTTAGAAAAGAATGCCTGGAAATGCCAAGATGGTGTCATCCCTAAATATATATTTATTTTACTCATGCTTTTTTTCCCCTCCTCTTAACAGTGAAAAATAAAATCAGGCTGGTTGTTTTAATTGAGATTTTCTGTTTTGCTAAGTAATTTTTCTAATTTAAGCCAAGGATAAATAGCTCATCTACTTAATTGCGTTTACTCATTTTTTTTTAAGATTTTATCCACTTAAAAAAAACAAAAAACAACTATAGTTAAAATTTTACCCAAAGAAGTATGCCCTCCCAGAATTTACAAGCAAAACTACAAAGCCCTCAGATATAAAGGATGCTGTTTTTAAAATTGGATTCAAAACTGCTGAATGGCATACTTTCTGATACAAACTTTAATCTAGGTGGGAGCAACTGAATTAACAGGAAATGTTTAATCTGTTTTGAAAGAAAAGCTTTGCTCACTTTGCTTGCTGTTGCCTGATTTCGGAGGGAACTATATCCTTTCAATTATAGCAGACACAGAACAAACAGGTTACAACTGGGAGTTGTAGAACTGGTTCTTGATGGGTATCCAAATCAATGCCAATGACACAGGGCATCCCAGGTCAGGTGCTCCTAGCACAGCTAGGTAGGAGGACCACAAAATCCTGCATCCAGCCTAGACACTTGCAACTTGCACATGTATTAGACAGGCTTAGTTCATTACTGTCCAAGGGTTTCATTTCCACTGTTCAATCTCCACCATTCTTATAATATGTAATACCTCCCTCCTAGTATACTGTGGATTGTATTTATCCATCATACATTAAATTATGACCAACAATTTTCATTAAATGCCTTCCTTGCCCTCCACCATCCACACTGACCAAAGTCCAGGAGCAATGGTAGTCTCAGGCTTCTATGACATGCTCACATTTTCTCATATAGGTAGCTATGGACTCTACATGATCCGACTCCTCAACCACAGTGAGCTTCTCTTCTTATACCTCTACAGTCCTCTCACAGCCCGTCTTATAACTGGCCAATATCTAATGTATTGATGAAATATTAAAACCAACCACTCTCCTTTTCCTGGGAGCTAGTACTAGGACCTACTATGGAAGTCTGGAGGAGGCGATGACATGAATCCAAATTTAGCTACTCTTCCTAGGGGAGAATCTCAAGGAAGAAATTCAACTGATCAGATGGATGGCCAAGAGCTTCTTTAAAAAAAAAAAAAATCACTCTTACACTATCCAAGTCTTGGGACCTTCTTCCTTTCAAAGACCTGCTGAACTCCTACTTGGGAAAAGTAACAGCTGATAGATACAATGAGCCCACGATCATCATATTGAAGGAATATTGAGGAAGGTGGGAGAAAACAGAGAAATTGTGTAGAACTTTAAGACTCTTGTCTGAGAAAATATATAGAACGATTATCATAATCTTTAAAAAAGTTCCATGGCCAGGGTTTTGGTATATCTTACTGATACATGTACTGATATCACTCATCAGGCAGACTTTGAGTCCCAGAAGGGATCAGAAAACAAGGCACCAATATGAGTGATCACTCTAAATCCCTTTTTGACATTTAAGCCTCACAGAATCCAATAGAGCCCAACCACTTCTTGCTTATCTGAACTAAGTGGCACAAAGATGAATATGGAATCCACCCTCTGTGATTCAGGTGACCAGGGGTAGAAGTAATGTAAAAAGCTTTTCATAATATTTTTTCTTAATATGTGTTTCTCATATCTTAGACCCCATGACCCTGTTGGTTTTATTTCTTAAAGTCTGGTACAGGCTGAGCACAGAGATAACTCAATAAATGTATTATAAGGAAATTAGTGGAAAGGTGGGACCTGACTCCAAGGTGGATACTTATCAGGACCAGATTCACAAAATCTGGTTTATTAGGAAGAAATACAGAGTCAAGTGCTGAGATTATATTGCTAAGAAGAACTATCTAAAACCTGCATGCAAGCAGTGGGGATAGGAAGGCAAAGGACCTATCAAGGGCACTCTGGGGTGCTGGATCTTTCCAAAGGTTATTCAATTCTTCGTGAGATCATCGCTAGTTGACTTCACTGTTCACTATCTGATTATAGCCCAGACATAGTTAAATAGCTTGTGAGATTGCAGACTTGTGTCTAGTTAAGAAAAAAAAAAAGCCCCCGAGGTTATGATTTCATTGCTCTATAGAATGTTAACCAGTTTCTACATGAGCTAGAAATCCTAGGCTAACATCCTTTTTTCAAAGCACCTATAAATATCCTATACCTCAAGTGTTCTTAGAACTAGATTTATGAATATATACTGGTTTCTTCACTAATATATGAAATTATTATAATTATTATAAATTATTATAAATTAATATAATTTTCTGAGCCTACATTTTTTTTTAAATTATACTTGTCAATATCCCAGGACTGAGCCCAGCAACCTCTGTAATGCCAAGGCCCTTCTAATGCATAGGCCCTTCCCTTCCACCCCTGACTTAAATAGACATAAGGGAGAACAAGGGGACACACACAAAGGAATAGAATGGTTGACAGGCAGTTGATTCCAGTCTTCAGTGTCTGGCATGCAAAAGATTGAGGTTAAGGGTAAAGCAAGGGCCAAAAAGAAACTGCCCAGGAGAGGAAAGAAGAGGGCTGAGGTAAAGAATGGACAAGGAAACAGGAGAAACCTTGGAGAAGACACAGCCAAATCAGGCTGCTATAACAAAATACCACAGACTGGGTGGCTTATGCAACAGAAACTTTTTCTCCCAGCCCTGGAAGACAGAAGACAATAATCAGGGTGCCAGTATGGATGGGTTCAGGTGAAGGCTCTCTTCTAGGATGCTAACTCCTCATTGTTTCCTCACAGATGTTTTAGATAGCTTTTTCCTTGCTGTGACCAAAAGACCTGACAAGAACAATCAGAGGAGGAAAAGTTTACTTGGGGGCTCATGGGTTTCAGAGATACATAGATGGCTGACTCCATTTCTCAGGGATCAAAAAGAGGCTAAACATCATGGTGGGAGAGTAGTGGTGGAAGCCACTCAAGACATCACACCAGGAAAGGGAAGAGAGGGAGAGGGAGAGAGAGAATGAAAGAGATTTCTATTAGCCACAAACTAAAGACAAACCCCAAAGGCATGTCCCCAGGGAGCCCTCCCTTGGGGCTCCACCCTTGGGCCTTAACCACTGCCCAGAGACCTAACCTCTTCCCACTATCACAATGAGGGGTTAGGACTTTGACATATGAATCTTATGGGGACAAAACCCCTCAGTCCCTAACAGATACATAAAGAATGGTAGAAAGGGTTTCAAGGAGCTCTACTTTGATAATTAATCTCAAAGAAATCCCTTATGTTTGCGAGAAATATTTGAACTAGATAATTCTGAAGGTCTTGTGCAACTCAAACTGTAATATCCTAATGATTCAGCTGCTCAGTTTTAAAGGAGCTTCTTTCTCAGTCTAGGTCGCTATTTCCCTAGTATTCTCAGGCAATCTCAGAAGACTTGTGCATTCCCAGTTCCAATGACCGCTCTTGGTAGGTACCACTTGTATGTGCTGTACACTTCTGTCTTCTCTTTGTCCTGAGAGTGCCCCATGGCATACTGTGTACCTTCTCAAACATGACACTGCCCCTTCCCAGGAAATGAGTCTAATATGGTTTCTCAAAGAAGGAAGATCCAAAACCCTCTCTCTACCAGATTTACAGCAATAGTTAATCCAGAGCTGAGGGGATTTTCCTGTTTGGTTTGTTTTACTTTGCACTGTACCTCATAGGTATTCTCACTCGCAATTCACAGAACTCAGGCAAAGTAAAAATGGGGATCTGATCACTAACTGCCCATCTGAGTGGCCACAGCCAGCCAATGGGGCTGGAACCCACCCAGATGACTAAAGAAGAGATCTTAATCAGACATTTCATTTTTCAAGTTTCCTGCAAACCTGCCCAACTCAAAAAACACAGGGCCTCTTGGAGATCTATAAGTTGTAGGCACCTAACCACATTCCCCTTCATGCCTAGGGGAGAGTTTCAACCTCAAACAACTTTATTTAAACAATTTCTTACTTAACATGTTTTTCTCGGAGCTTCAAATCCAATCACTCCCTGCGTCGCAGGCAAGAACTGCTACAGGACAAAAAGAACAACACAACCTGCTTTTATTTTAATATCTTCCGGGTCTCTCGGCACTGCCATTATTTGGGTTGTCAGCCCTTCACCGCCTGAGGTGGCTTCCCGCTCTCTGCAGACCGTCTGCCTCCCCACTAATGGCACTGTTCGGGCGAGGGGGAAATGCAATTTTCCACTCCATTACAAGCACTGTGTAAAAGGACCTCTTTTCCTCACTGCACACAGATAAGGACCTAATGAAATTCCACTCACTAAGTATTACAATAGCCAACTCCACTCCAAATACAGGCATTCTACGCGCCTGCCAGGCCCTCCACTCCAGAAGTGATTGCCATCCATGTCCCCGGATTGGATCCCGTCAGGATGAAAAACTATGGGTTAGACAGGGAGAAGGGAAGGTCACAAGGATGGCAGCAGACCCCGTTTTTGGATCTGTTGGCCAGGCATCTTTATGCCTGGACAGTTCTTCTTACAGACTCCGGTAGAAGCCTGGATTTCTTGTCGTTGGAAATAGCAATATTGGGAGCACCAAAGTACCCCTTAAGACTCTCGACATCACATATCCTATGGAAACGGGTAACCAAAGGGAGAGAATTGGGGTCATACACAGTGTGTGTTTTATACAGGAAGTAAAAACAGAGGAGGCTCCCAGGGAGGGTACCATGCTCATACTACAACTGAGGTAGAAACTGCTACCATGGTAAAATCCATATTTTCCTACCTTTCTTTCCTTATCCCTTTCCTAGTAATATTGCTTTCCCAGGGTATTTTCCCATGATGCACCACCAAGCAATGCGTAATACTGGAAAAAAGCCTTCTTTCCTTCTTCCCAGCCACAGTGTCAGCATCCTCATGGTACTCAGAGCTCCCCAGGTTGTGCTGTATCCTCCCTGTCACCAAAGCTATCTGTCTCCAAGTAGCTCTGGATTTGCCTTCACCCAGACTCATTACTCACATTTCTGTACCTGCAGGTTCTCTGTTTTCTTATCAAAAACCCCCAAGTCCCCAGAAAAGGCTTGGTTGTGGGCTACCTTAGCAGTAAATCAACAAGTTGCTTCTGGATACCAAATGCCTTGGCTTTAAATAATTGTTAATGCTGAATTTTAAAATTACTGCTAAATTTATGGATTTCGGGACATAGTAGGCATCTGTGAAATCTCCAGTTATGTCAAAAGATGCTTCTATATCTCAAGCCATGAAAAAACAAACAACAAAAACCCTAAGATTTTAAATCATATACATATGTATATATGCGTACATTAATATGCATAAACATAGATTAAAGTCATGTATTAAAATTTTTTATCCTCATTTCCCATTTTTATTTGTCCTCTCAAAATCAGTTTCTTTAATGCTTTTGGTATGCTATTTCCATTATGAATTCTTGAAAAAAGTATTTATCACTTTATGGCAATATTTTGAGATATACAATGTTGATATATACCACTTCCTGATCTGACTATTGTATAATATTCTATTGAAAGTATATACAACAATTCATTCATTAACTCACTAATAGACCTTTGGTTTACTTTCAACTTTTTTTTTTAAAGAGAGAGAATTTAATATTTATTTTTTAGTTTTCAATGGACACAACATCTTTGTTCGTATGGGGTGCTGAGGATCGAACCTAGGCTGCACACATGCCAGGCGAGCGCACTACCTCTTGAGCCACATCCCCAGCCCATACTTTCAACTTTTTGATATGAAAAATAGTGACTCTAATAAATTTCTTTGCCTCCTATTATATGTTTACATATCTCCCACTGTACAATGGAATTGCAGGGACCATGAGGTACTTTAATGTCCAATGTTAGGAGAATAATTTTATAAATGGTTATACCAATTTGTATCACCATTAGCACTATAGAAGGCTTCCTGCTGACTTGTTCTCTTTCCAATCCTTGATTTGGAAAAAAAGAAAAAGAAAAAGAAAAAACTCTTGCCAGTCCTATGTGTCAAACGCATCTTATGGTATTTTCTTTGCAAATCCCTCATCATTTTAATGTCAAGCATATATCTTCACAAGTTAGTCATAAATATTTCTTTCTCAGTAAAATATCTCTATCTTTGGTTTACTTCTATTGTTTTGAATTTTTTTATTTGTAGGAGTTCTTTATATATTCTTAATACTGATCCATTATCCATTTCCATAATATCTCCTAGATTGTTAACTTGTCTTTTCAATTTGAGATGTCTTTTGATGAATGAATTTCTTAATTTGAATAATCTAAAATTAACAATGTTATCGTTTGTGGTCAACGCTTTCTATGTCTTTTTAAAGAAATTATGCTGCTTTATGCTCCGGCATTTTTAATTTATGTAGGTCATATAATCATTCTCTTTGTTTTCTTTTTCATTCAAGACTTATGTTTCTGAGATGCACTCTGTTGGGATACGTGGGTCTACCCTGTTGCCTTTATTGCTATGCATACACCACATTTTATCAATCTACTCCCACTTCTGTCCATTTTACAAATCAGGAAACTGAGAATCAATTCCTGAAACCTTTCCTTTGCTCAAGAACAAGGTGGTTAAGTAGAACTGGGATGCGGATCACTTTCCAGGAAGAAGATAAATGATTACCACTGTGTCCTTTTTGAAAGTCAAGTCCTGCCATGCACTTTAAAAAAAGGCTTTGAATTACCCACCAATGTGACAGATGCACACAGTTTTTGAAGAAAGAATCTTGACAAATAGATTTCATCTTCTGTGCCAACATCTGTCACTTGCTAATGGCTATCTAGAGAGCTCTGTAGAAAGGATTCTGATGCTACTTCAGCTCAGAAAAAGAGCTGTGATCAATTAGCAATGTCTGCTGGGGGCTTGGGAATGCAAGCACACAGGCCTTGTGTCTGATCTCAAGCAGAGCAAGGTTCACCTTCCTCCATCCCTGCACCCAAATCTTGCTGCTTCCTAGGAGCACAGGAAGGGGAAGCCCCTAAGAGCTCAGTCCACTGCCTGAAACAAAGACATTTGCTCCTGTATATTCCATTCCAGATTCAAGCAACTGCATAAAGCAGCAGATTCATGAGAGAAACAGCCCAGGCCTCTGTATTTGAGTGCTGCAGACATTCCCCAACCATCATTTCCTGTACATCATTTTCGCCCAAGTGCTCCTAATTTACCATTTTAACTGCCTGTGTGATGCTATTTTAGAATTAGGTTTCTGAAGAATAGGCAGGTTGTGAAAACAGGTGCAAAGAAACTGATTTTCTTTCTAAGTTCTGGCCTCCATTAGTTATGCAGCAGGTGGTTCCATTTAATCCAGAAGGAATTTTCTGAGAGCTCTGCTGTTCCCAGCACTGTACTCGAATCCAGTAGAAGAAAACAAAAACTACAAAATCACTAAGTACAGCTCCTTGTACATTGTGAGTGCCCAACAAAAATGTGGTTGGTTTCCTTTACCATCTTTTTCTTGCTTTACTTAAAGAGATTTCACTTGAGCCAGGGAAATGAAGATGGCCTCATGCCATAGCATCCTACCCAACAGTTCTTCAGAAATCCAGCTATCATTTATCAGGTGAAATATCAGGTGGGACATTAAGAAATGATATCTTGAGTGGGCCACAGTAGTCCTCAGGTGGTAAAAGTCATACAAAGTTGATGGCTTACATTAGACAAATGCTCCATTAATACTTGGTTCAAGTGACACAGTAAAAGTACACAATTTTAGTGTTAGGAGGTTTGTGGGGGATTATTTAAACCAACTCCTTCATTGTACAGATGAGGAAATGATTTTTTTTTCTTAAATGTTATATGGCTTCTGGGACTAGAACTGTTTTCCTAAACCCTCTGACAGTAGTCTTTGTGCTATATTATGTTGTATTTTATAGCCAGGCTGAAAATCTAGGAGAACTATGTCTGGGAGCATTTAGGTGAAATTCAGCCAGAGACATACCTGTCTCCCTCACCTCCAGAGGGCCACAATGCAACATGTAACCGGCAGCTGAAATCTAGGCCCTGATCCAGGTAAATGTGTAGTGTCCCTAACTTTGCCTGACCTCCACAGGCAATTCCCCCTAGTATGGTTTTAATTTTTAAAAATTGCTCCACTTAGAGTATCTCTAAATTTTAAAAGCATTACCATTAACAGGTTACTTCAAATTGTCCCTGTCAGTGGGAGCTGGGGGAAGCGCCAATGATGTTCCCCCAGTGAATAATAATTTGTTTCAAATTTTAAAAGACAAAACTTATTCTTGGCAACCTCCTGTAGGGAGAAGAACTATTTCCAATGCTTTTTAATACATCTTGAAATAATTTATGAAACTTTACGAATATATTATTTCAGGAATGTGCATTTGCAGTCAAACAAAGAATAATTATTCACTGTTAGAAAAGTCCTTTGAAGGGACATTATCTTTCCTTTGATAGGTGATGGCTGAAAGAAACAATGTTTCAGAGCCACTTTCAGGTTAAAAACCTCCACTTAGGAAATGAAAGCTAATTTGATTAGAAAAGATGTCTAATTAACCACCAAGTCCATAACTTTGCCATTGAGTAGAAATCTCGATGTCATGTGTTTGAATTTGAGAAGATTACAACTAACAGAGATAATTACTTTCCCTTCTTGTTATGGTTTGGATAGGAGATGTCCCCTGAAGCTCATGTGTGAGACAATGCAAGGATGTTCAGAGGTGAAATGATTAGATTATGAGAGTTGTGACCTACTCAGTGGATTAATCCACTGATATGCATTAACTGGGTGGTAACTATAGGCAGATAGGATGTGACTGGAGAAAGTAGGTCATTAGGGGTGTGCCTTGGAGGTTGACATTTTGTCCCTAGTGAGCAGCGCTCTCTGCTTCCTGTTTGCCATATTCTGAGTTGCTGTCCTCCATAATACACTCCCTGCATGGTGTTCTGCCTCACCTTGGACAGAATGCTCTAG
The DNA here is from genome assembly GCF_047511675.1 of Marmota flaviventris. NCBI lineage: Eukaryota > Metazoa > Chordata > Mammalia > Rodentia > Sciuridae > Marmota > Marmota flaviventris. Next base: position 48,024,506 of record NC_092501.1, read on the forward strand.
AATCAGCCAACCACAGACCTGCATCTCTGAAACTGTGAGCCAAAACATTGTGCTTGTCAGGTCTTTTGGTCACAGCAATGCAAAGCTGACTAAAACACTTCTCAAATGATACAGGTTCTAATTCTACGCAATGAATACAACCAACATCTTAGGCAAAATCCCAAAGGCAACATCTTCTATTCGTAGCTCAGTGTCTTCAAGGTGGCCTCGCTGACATCACATACAATTTTGATAACCACCAGCAGAAAGAGGGTCTTCCCAAATGGTGGATGGTGCAGATGCAATACAGGTCCGCAAATTAGCCAGTGGACAACTTCAAAATAACCTATTTTATTTTAAAACATTGTGGCTATAAGTAGGGAATGGGTAATCTCGAATGTTGTTGATGATCACATGTAAGTTTAGGATACAATTTGGGGTTGAGATACAAGACAGAACTCAGAAGATGACATTCTATCATAAATTGGAGTGTAAGCCCACAAAATTAGGAGGGAAAGAAGTTCAGTGGCTGGCCTTGGAACCCTCAGTGATGATGCACAGAAGAGATAAATTGATGGGCATCTCCCAGCTACCCCTGTACCCCCGTGTCATTGCCTGGCCAAATCCTAGTTTTTTCAAGGTTTACATTGGTACTCACCTTCTACTATGATCATGAGCACACTCTTTGTATAAGATCCTTAATGTGGGCTGAATATTCCTATTGGTCCCCCAAAAGGCAGTAAAACAAATTTTCTCACAGCTAATTTCCATACCAAAAATGACCAACAAACAACAAATCATGTGTTCACTTGCGATAAGATATACAGGCTAATGAAAACTTGTGCTTGTTTTTTGGCTGAAATTTTCATTAGTTCAGTATGGACACCCTGTTAGGTCTTTCTTAGTTGTCAGGAGGGCTGAGTGGCAATATCCATATTTTTATTGGGCTATGATTGAATTATCATTTAGTAAATGTCCTTTGGCAGATTCTTAAAAAAATAAATTAAAATTCCATGAATAGGAGCGATAATACAAAGATGTTTGTGTTATGAAATATAAACCAAGATATTTTCCCCTTTCTACACTTCCATAGTGAATTCCCCTCTTCCCAAATTCCCCTAGTTGGTCTTTTTTTTTATATATTGTTCTACTTTTTTTTTTTTTTTGCATGTGTTTATAACCTCGGTGTCATAAAAAAAAAAAAAAGAGAAAAGAAAAATCTATAGGGCAGAAACTGCACCATATGTTACTTCTGTATTTTCCTTTCTAACCAAGATTAGCTTGAAAAAATAGCCAATATTTGTTGATTAATGGACTTGGGCCACATTTCCTTTTGATAATCTATGAGGCCCTGTGACATTAAGAGCTTTTCTTCTCAGCTACTAGTCTAAGAAGCTGGTGAGGGGGTTCCCTTTCAAACATCGGCCCCCACATTGGTGATATGTGGGATTCAGAATTAAGAAGGGATACGAAAATGAAAATTTCATAGCAGTAAAAAAAAAAAAAAAAAGAAGGGATACGATAGTAACTCGGGTTGGCTCCCAGGATCAGCATGGAAGGCTCCAGTGCCAATCTACATACCAGGAAGAATCATGGTGGGAATGATCAGAGAATATAAGCTGAGCCAAGGGTACCTAGGCAGATACTGAGCTTAACCAAGGGTACCTAGGCAAAGGGACCAGTCCCAGAGCCAGGGCTCATGAATAACACAACTAAGTAAATTGCTCTCTGAAGTAAACACTGCATTTCTATTGCAGATTAATGGATCTCCGAGGTTTCCTCTGGTGATTTTCACAAGACACTCCCAACAAATGATGATTCTCTGCATGACAGCCCAGCAAATCCTGAAAGTCTATCCTCCATAAGTCACTCAAATAACATTTTTGTTTCTGCTCAGCAAATTGTAAGGTCAAAACTCTACAGCATAGTTATTGATTGCTGTTTGGGCAAGTGAATTCTGTCTGGCTGGAGGATGAGTTGATTTTCCGTGGTTAACCCCGTCAAACACTTTTAGGTGTGTTGAGGTTCCTGGGGCTTCTGGAGTACTGGTCTGTGTGTCCAGCCGGAGGCAAAGTGGAAGGAACACCTCAAGAGAAGGCTGAATGGTTCCTTATTCAAGAAATTGCTCAGGGAGACAGGAAGACTGACTCACACTTATGGAAAAAGGGGGGAAAGGTGGTCAGACACCAAGAACCACAGGAATTCAGAAAGAAGACAGAGAACCATTGACAAGTGCAGTCCAGAAGGTTTCCCAGAGGAGGAAACCTTGACCCTGGTCGACAAACTCTGGGGTGTCAAGACAGGTTCAGAGAAGGACAAAGAGCACCATAGCACAAGCTAAGCCAAGGCATGGGAGATGAAATTCTGTTCACAGGGGCTGGAAAAGCAGAGGAACAAGGCAGGCAAACCTAGGGCAGAGGGCAGAAGAGACTGAGTGGGTAGGTGGAAGGTGGAAAAGGCCATCACACAAGGAGCTTTCAGAATACATTTTTAGCAACTTTTAAAGAAAAAAAATCTAGATACCAAATATGTAGAATGCATAAATAGAAGCAAAACTGTTCTCCCATGTGCCCCAACCCATCACACATACATAGAGTAGTAACAGACATGTCTTTGAGGAATTCAGAAGAACAGGGTTTGAAAACCATTAAGGTCTAAACTCTATCCCCATCATCTGTGAAAGACAGAGGGGTAAGAAGCCTAGAGACCTGAAGCAACTACAAACAAACATGGCAAACCTCGGCCACCCCATCACCTGGTTCTTCTCCCTCTTCCTCCAGGACCCACTCCATTTCTTACCACCCAAGCCCCTCATCCCTCAAGCAACAGTCAGCAGTAATTTTGGTCACTGACATCTCAAAATAGATCCCAAAATAGATCCTGATTATCTGTATATCTCCTTTTATCTTTAGGGACACAATGTCATCATCCTTGATTAAAAAATGAAGTCAATAGATATTTACTGAGCACTTACTATGTACATTGTGTGCTTAGAACAAGTCAGACTTGGGCCCAGTTCTAGGAGCAAAGGAGTGGGAAAAGAGTGAGTCAACTGCTGAATTATGTATTTGCAAGTCTTTGCTACTTTGCATTCCATTCATACTTTTAGTTCAAATGCAATCATTACTTAGCTGTATCGCTGAGGGGATTGCCTCTTCCCCCACCTCCACCCCCTGCTTGTTGTAGTAGCAAGGCTCGAAACCATGGTATAATTAACATAATTAAAGTATTAATAAAGATTGAAGGGGTTGGACACTGTGTGAAATGCTTAATTTTGTGTATCTTTAACTGATTGAATGTTTAGGTTTGCATTTCAGCTGTCACCCAAATTATGTGTAATTAAGCCAAAGCTTGGATCTGCCTGTCTCGTACCCAGTGTGGATGGCAGACAGATTTGATTCTGGGGAGAAGGTGGTAAATCTGCCCACTCATTTGTAGCTGTGCGCTTTCACACTTTTTATGCATCTCTTGCCTTTTCCCAGTGCATTCATCGATCAAATTATCCCATTAGCATGGAATGAAGAATAGATAGCTACAGTGGAAAAAAGTCAAACGCTTTCACTGTATTCCTGGGCTACTACTCCCCACCCCCACATCCTGCCATTTTTTCCTGGTGGTGTCCTCATGCATTGGTGCTGCAGAGGTGCTCCCTCTCAGGGTGGACACAGGGTTGACGCTCCAAGTGTTGCGGATGATGCGTCAACATTGGAAGCAGCCACAAACACTGGGATAAGTTCCATGTTCAGGAAGGGACCCACCTTTGGAACAAAACTGCAAGGACAGCAAAATCATGTAAAGAATTCACTTACGATACATATAAAGAAGAGACTGAATCATTTTCTTGATATTGAAGGAGGCATCATTCAGACAGGAGGGCCCCCGAAATTAACCATATCCACAAAAGAGCTCTGCAGGTGTTCACAGGGATCACATACCTCTCTCAGGTAAAATCCAATCAATCAAGGAAGCTTACAGATCATGTACAATGTGTTCATTCTTGTGCAAGACTCAAAGTTGGGGGCGGGGGGAATGCACCGGTGCACGCACAATCCCTGCCACAGAGAAGCATGTTGTCATTTTGGAGAAAGAAGAACAGGGAGAGGAGCAGGCATGACCAATCAGAAGATGAAGACTCAAAGGTAGACAGCATAGGGTGTCCTCCAAAGGGTACAGTGGTCCTAGAAAGAAATGACCTGTACAAGGAAGACGGGATTTGAGAATGGCCTTGGAAGATGAGTCAAGATCACACAGGCCCATCTCTGAGGCCAAGAATATGTCTGAGGAAATGGCTAGAGACCCACTGTGCAATCTGTGTTTAGGAGACTCTGCTCAGCTTACTGGGGCAGATGTTGGTGTGCCATATTAGTTTTGAAAGGTAAGCTTAGGCAACACCAGGGCAGAGGGCCTCAAATGACAGACTGAGTGTATAGTAAAGATAATCTTGAAAAAAGGGGGAATTGTAACCCTGAGCTACGCAACTGGAGGTGGAGAACATGGCTGATATGTGAGTTTTCCACTGTTGTCCTAAAAACCACAGGCTCAGCACTTTAAAACAAATTATGTCATATTTCTGAAGGTCTAAAGTCCAGTGGGCTCAGTGGTTTCCCAGCTTCAAGGATCTCAAGGTCAAAATCAAGGTGCTGGTTGGCCTGGGTGCCCTCCTGGAAGCTCTAGGGGAGAACCTGTACTCAGGGTCATCCAGGTGGTTGGCAGAATTCAGTTCCATTGGGCTCCAGGACTGAAGTCTCTGTCTCTCTGCTGGCTGCCTCTAACTAGAACCCTACTTCATCTGTGTTGCCCAAAGTTACTCATAAAATGTTATCTATCACTTCCGGTTTGGGTTTCCTTAAAATAGAGCTTAAAGAAGCTTAAATGCTTACTGAGCATGGACTCCTTCAGAATTCTCTTCTTCTTTCCTTCTCCTTCTTCTTTACTAAGTAACATTCTATTTATTTATTTATTTATTTATTTATTTATTTATTTATGACAGTAGAATGCATTACAATTCTTACTACACATATAGAGCACAATTTTTCATATCTCTGGTTGAATACAAAGTATATTCACACCAATTTGTTTCTTCAGACATGTACTTTGGATAATAATGATCATCACATTCCACCATCATTTCTAACCCCATACCCCCTCCCTTCCCTTCCCACCCTCTGCCCTATCTAGAATTCGTCTATTCCTCCCATGCTCCCTCTCCCTACCCCTCTATGAATCAGCCTCCTTATATCAAAGAAAATATTCAGCATTTGGTTATTTGGGATTGGCTAACTTCACTTAACATTATCTTTTCTAACTCCATCCTTTTACCTGCAAATGCCATGATTTTATTCTCTTTTATTGCTGAGTAATATTCCATTATGTATACATACCACTTTTTTTTAATCCACTCATCTATTGAAGGGCATCTAGGTTGGTTCCACAGTTTAGCTATTGTGAATTGTACTTGTTGCCGCAGTCTGGCTGGGCACAAAATCACGAGCCACTCAAGCAGGAACAAAGTTTATTTTTTGAAACTGCCGCCAATGTCTGGTACCGCCCGGGCAGAGATTTTTTCCACCCACGCGGCCTCCTCCCGGACCCGCAGAGAGAGCTCCTCCCCCGGAACTCCCTCCTACTGTACTTCCCCAACCAATGGGAACTCTCGTAGCCGGCCTAGGTGAACAGCAGGAGTCCAATATCCATATGAATGCAAATCTTAACATAATCATATCATCTCAATGGCTAGCTGGCGTCACCTTTCGACCAAAAATGCCATGCATCATATACTTGGCTCTTAGCATGTACTGCTATAAACACTGATGTGGCTGTGTCCCTGGAGTATGCTATTTTTAAGTCCTTTGGGTTGAGGAGAGGGATAGCTGGGTCAAATGGTGGTTCCATTTCCAATTTTCCAAGAAATCTCCATACTGCTTTCCATATTGGCTGCACCAGTTTGCAGTCCCACCAGCAGTAACATTTTCTTTATGAAATTTTTAACAGCATGCAATTTGGTGTTCATAAAAATAACAACTCTAGTTCACTTGTGTATGTGTTTAATTACCAATGTTTGTAAATCCTGTATAAGAAAAAACAAGCATAAACAAGTTTGAGAATAAACCTAATTGCTTTGTGGTATGTAAACTAAATTTGACCTGAGGAGGCCTCCATACTGAACACTTACTTAATGAACTGCAACCTAACTTACTTACCAACTGAAAGCCTCACTTAGAAGTCTATGCTTATAACAATAACTAAGTCTCAACCAATCACAGATAGCCAAATATTTAAACAAATAAGGCAACCACCTAGCAGTAATCAATTGGGCTTTTTCTGTACCTTGCTTCTATTTTCTGTTCAAAAATGGTCTTTGATTATAGAGCAGACAGGAAGGAGTCCTTTAGAACCTTTCTGGTACTGAGAGTTACTGGACTCATAAATCATTCTTTATTCAACTAAGCTCTATTAAATTTGTCTAGTTTTTTCCTTAACACAGGCTAGAACAGCAGTGTAGGGACAGATTAGAGGGACAACCTCCTGACTGGATGTACTGACACCAGTCAGTATCCTTTAGGGAAGGAATAGAGGAGATATACAAGGTGAAGTGATCCGGGAAAGTGACCAGCTGAGAGTGGGTAAGGGCGGCCTCCACTAACCATAAAATGACTTACGTGCACAGGTGAGGGGTATCATACTCTTGGCATTGTTTTAACTGCCCATTGCTACCCCATCCCCCAATCATCAATAAAAGTGTGGCATGGTTCTCAATTAACAGAACAAAATTAAAAGCAAAACGTGAGTCCCCACCTTCCCATGGCTGCAAAGATATAAGATTACTAAGCTAGCTGAGTCTGCTGGCAGAGGCCCTCAATCTTAGAAACAGAGTGCCTTAAAGGCTGGTCTGGGCTTGAGAATGTTAAAAATCGACCAGATAGAGGAATCTACTGTGGTCACTTGTAATTATTCTCTTCCCCCTGGTAAAGTGTATCTAAAACAGTGTACCATTCAGAGCAAGTGTTTTGATCAATTATGTACAATGGTAGGTTAGCACCTTCATAGGTTTCCCTGGCTGATTCATTACCCCTGTTGTGGCACAGAGCAGCATTTCAAAGCGCCAATTAGTAAGTCAGACAGGCTTGAGTTTGAATCCCAGCTCTGCCTGACCACCTTGCTGTGAGTAAATTACTTAACCACCATGAGCTATAGTTTCCTCTCTATAAATGGAAATGATGGAACTTCTGTTTACAGAACTGTCGTGGCAACTAAATATGATGAAGTCTGGTAAAGTAGTCTGTGCAGAACATTTGGTACTCAATAAACCCTCAAGGAATAGCCAGTTGGCTCTATAAGGAAATAGGTAAGTTTGGATCTGATTTGCGAGAGGTGGAGTTTAGTGACATGTGATGTTGTACAAACATCAGTACAGGGGCTAGTTGAGAGTCTGAGGCCATCAGGGGGCATAATAAGGAAGCCAAGTCTGAAAGGAGAAAACAGGTACTGCAAGGCCCTAGGATGACCTTGACCCACTGATGGTTTTGCTCAGTGCTGACCAGTCTGCACTCAGGAGCCTCATGGATCCAAAAATGTCTTACACAAATAGCCCAAGTGACTGCCTAGAAGAATAAGAACTTCAGAATACCTCAAAGGGTATTCTCAGTCAGTTCACCTGTACTTTCAATCAGACCTGCAACAAATATGGATTGAATGCCTGTTCTGGGTCAGCCACTAAAGATACAAAGTGATAAAAAGGAATCCAGTATCCTCAGGAGTTCATGGGCATCTATACTTTCCCATGCTATTGCATTTTAATAGTGGAAAAATGAACAGAAGATAGAGTCTCTAATCCTACCTGGAGAAAATGAGAAATGTCTCCCAGAAAAGATGACATGTGAGCAAGGTTCTAAACAGTGACAGGAGTTTGGTGAATAAAGAAAGAGAAATGCATTTTGGGCAATGGGAAGAGAACTTGCAAATGCACAGGTTTGTGAAAGGTTCTCATCTCACATGACCTAGGGACAGCGAGAGTTCAGGTGGCTACAACAGTGGGTATCTGAAGATTAGATTGAAGGGGGTTGTAGAATCTCCTTTGCTGGGTTCCGTTCCTGGAAATTAAATTCACTTTCTTCTAGGCCACCATCAACACAATAAAGAGGTCAATCCAGACATTTCATTCAATCAGCTGAAGGATGGGGAGGATAGGTACCTTGCACCATCCTAGTGAATTTACTATCTTCTCAAAGTTTAATGTGCTTACGAGATACCCGCAGGTCTTGTTAACTATGGATTTGGACTCAGCAGATTTTGTTTTGTTTTGTTTTGTATCAGGAATTGAACCCAGGGGCATTTAACCACTGAGTAACATACCCAGGCCATTTTTTATTTTTTGAGACAGGGTCTTGCTAAGTTGCTCAGGGCCTTGCTAAGTTGCGGAGGCTGGCTTTGAACTTGTGATCCTCCTGAGCTCCAGGAATTACAGGCATGCACCACGACATCCAGTGCAGGTCTGCATTTCTAACCCGAGCCCATGTGATGCCAAGGCTCCTGATCTATAGGCCCCATTCTTGAGTAGCAAAACTCTGCGTATTTTACCTCCAATGTCTTCCAAGACAGACTTGATGATAATGAGGCCCCACTTCCCTAACCTTGTGTAATCCACCTACTAGAAGTGTTAAAATATAACACCTTGCTAAGCCTTCTACACCATACTGACAATTTCTGTCCCATCTACTTCTCTCCCACCCTGAGAAAAAGCAATTCAGGGACACATCCTCTTGTGTTTACTAACCTTTTTCAGTAGCACTCTGACTCAGATAATTCTTCAGATTTTCCCATCCTATCTCAATTTGGACTGTGAATAAAACATCTGACCCAAATTTGCCCATTTCCTGTAGCTGAGCCACAAGGTAAAAGTCTGAGCATTCTCACCAAGCAACTCTTTGGATTTCCAGTTTCAGACAGAAAAACATGCTTCTCTTTCATTTTAAGCCATTAAAGTCTGGGAAACTTTGCTTCACATTACTGAACTTGGGATCAAACAAAACTGCCTGGGGTAAATGATGGGGTTTGTTTAAAGAATCGAATCTACCTCAAAACCCAGGATATATCCTTCTTCATCTGAAGAGAGACAAGAGAAAGCTCTGATCTGCTTTCTCACCCCAAGATTTATGTGAGATATGCTCTTCAGGCCTAACAGTCTCTTCCCTAAGCCCCTGCAGAGGGACACCACAGCTGTCCTGAGGAAATGCGCCATGGGGAGGTGTTTTTTCTTTCCCTATGTAAGCTTCCTCTTGGGATGCAGGGTCATTCAGTAATTAGAGGATTCCTGGTTCGTATAGTGTCTCCCTTCTCTGAAGTCCTATGGAAATGGTGACTTATTAAGGGGGATCCTTGGTTGTCAGGACATCCCTGTCATGGGCAACTAAAGCACGTTAGACACTACCAGTGAATTCTAGAAGATATGGATTTGCCCATTTTTTCTGGATCCTCCATAATCTTCATCACTCTTCAAGGCACGGAGTGCTCAACAATCTACTTTAAAGGATGGCAGCTCAAATGTGATTTTTCTAAAGAGAAGGGAACACTTTTTTTTTTTTTTTTTTTAAATTGAACAATTAACCTCCAGTTCGGGACCTTGGCCTACACCAATCTTAGGAAACAGATGCCAGGTTCTGGGTTTTTAGAAGAGGCATAAAAAAGGGGGCATCCAACAGGGAAAGAGACCTGAACCTGGAGTTGGGGATGATTCTACTTTTGATACTGGGCAGGTGATATAAACTGTATGTACTGAGTTTCTTCATCTGTTTTTAACAACCATGTCTTATTTCTTCACAGGGAGCTAGAAAATTGAAGACGGTAAGCACAGTGAACTTTAATGTGTGGAACAAATGAAGAAAATGAGAGAGGTGGATAGACGAGTGGACAGGTACATGGAGAGTTGAGAGAGGATTCATGGATAAGTGGATGAACATGGATAGATGGGTGGACGGTACATAGCTAGATGAGTGGACGGATGCATGGGTAAGTGGGTGGACAGGTATACAGATGGCTGTGTAGACTCGTCTGTGAATAGATGAGTTGATGAATACATGGACAGACAGGTGGCAAATTTCCATCAGGGCAGGGATTTGTTTTGTTTTACAAAGTTCTTCAGTCATAAATCCAGTAAGTATTTCACATACCTCCCTGAATCAGTGGATTCCAAGCTTACAACCAAAAAGGAAACATCTATTTTTTTTTTCCAAATTATAGGCTTTTCTGACAGAGATGAAAACTTTGGAATCATTTGCTCCGTTCTTCTCATTTTACAAGTGAGGACACTGAGGCCAGAGAGGGGAAAGGATTTGTTCAAGTTGACAAGCTTGCAAGGTGCAAAGCTGGTAAGTTTCTACCAAGCTGGGACTCCATGCTTATCAGTCACCTTCTGACGAATCTCACTGTCTCCACAGAACATACCCGTGCTCACTGGCATTGGAAAGGAACTGCATTTGCCTCTGACCAAAAGCCCAGCACAAAGCTGAGTTTTTAGAAAAGTAAACCAATGAATACTATTCACCAAAGAGTAGCTCTTCCTCAATGACAGGGAAATACAGAGATGTGTTTCCAATTAGTCGGGGAAAGAAGTCAGCCCCAAATGCCTCGCCATTTAGTGTTGCTAAGCTGGTGATTTCTCCCCAAAGCAGGGAACTGGTATAACTGTCATCATCTTTTCTGTTATTTGCATCCAAAGAAGTCACATGTGTCTCAGCAATGTGAAATATTCTCTTTCATCTGCTTGGGAATTATCATCTAGTGTCCGCTCCTTCCTCCAGATTGCACATCATTAAGTTCCTCTTCCATAAGCTAAACTTCTTGACACAAACTTTCATGCAAAGTAATATGTCTTAAAAAGAGAAAAATCATTAAAGAAGGGGTTTAGTTTTCCTTCATTCTGCAGTCCTTTTTCTGACTCCTCTTCATTTTGGTGAACCCACCTGATAAAGCTTCATTAAAACTCTTTTCCAAACAGTAAACTCCAGCACTAGGATTCCAAACAAATGCATACATTTCTAAAAGGAAAGCTGACAAGGGAAGTTTATATACACACCATTAAAAAGTCAGAAAAGCCCTGACTAAGGACAATCTCTCAATTCATTAATGCCAAGTAGTCCCAAAGGAGGGAGGCAGGACAGCAACATCAGAGAAGCCAGGGCTTTGTCAAGGGCCAAGTTTACTGAGTCGACAGAGTTTTGAGGGTGTAACAACAAGGATTCCTCAGTGAAGAGGAAGTACCTTCTGGGTTTAGGGGGCATTATAATTCCACTGAAAAAGTCCAGAAGGAAAAAAAAAACTTAATATGGCATTGTGGTGGACTGTATTGGTAATGACCCCCAGTCTGTTCAGACCTCTCTAGATCCAGGTCCAGTGGTAGTCCCTTCTCATGTTAAAGCTAGGCTTGGCCATGTGACTTGCTGTGACCAATAAGACAAGAGCAGGAGAGTCACAGCAGAGACCTGAGAAATGTTTGTGCATTGGGGTCTGCTCTTTGCAAGTCTGTTCTTAGATTCTGTATCTGCCAAGTAAACAAGATTGAGACTGACCTGTTGAAAGACCACATAAAGACAGGGCCCAGTCATGTAAGCCATCCCAGGAGCCCCAGCTGAAACCAAAGACCCATGAGGGAGACCTGCTAAGAAGAACTAAGTCCACTCTGGATCCAAAGAACTGAAGGGCTGAGTCCAACCCAAACTCCCAATCTACACAACTGGGAACTAAATACTGTTTCTTGTTTTAAGCTTCCAGTTTGGGAGGGTAGTTCGTTACTCAGCAAAACTAATCAATACAACAGTCCTGATGCTCACAAAAAGAACAAATCCACCAGTTTTATGTGGGTCATCATCTGATTCCCAAAGGTTAAGAGGCCTCTGACCTGAAAAGATATTTGACACACAGTCCATGGTATCCTCAGCACATTATGAAAAATATATCCACAAAGAAGAGACAAGGATTCGATCTAGAAGCAATGTAGCAGGTACTTGGTTTGATGCCATGAACATTTCTGGCAATTATGGCACCGTGGCTAGCACAGATTCAGGCCCAACCAAGAAGTCAGCCAGTGGATTTGGAGCAAGTAGAACCTGGTTGAGGCTGGCTCTGGCACTGAAGTCATGAACTTTGACAAGTCATTTTACCTCTGTCTCTATTTCTGCAATAATAATACAGGGCCATTAGAGTTATCACGCACAAGTCTTATGAAGAATAAATGAAAAACATACATGTGAAAGTGGTTTATAATAAGTAGAGTGCTAGGCAATATCAAGTATAATTTGTATGACAAAGTGGATTAGTAGTAAAACTCCTGCTACCGGCCTGAACTCAGGAAATAAGATTTTACAATATGCCATTTCCATATGCCTGCACACACCTATTCAAACCACCCAATCATGTCTTGCATGAGAAACAGAAACTCATCCAACTAGATGGATAAAAGTCATTGGAATTTCAAGACATTGTATGTTCATGGGTTATATTACAAACAAACAAAAAAAAATAGAAATGGAAGGCATTTGCTATTATAAGAAATCCTACTATGAATTGTTTAGTAATTAGAATAATCACTCACCAATGGATCTATCATTAGTTCCATGAAATACACACTCACATGCATGTATGCCAGGTTTCAAAAGGTAGGGTCTTATTTCAAAATATTTATAAAGTATTTTTTAATCAGCAATTAACCATACTGATCTCATCAAAATGGAAGTTTCAATATGCGCCATACTTTGCGGCCCCAAGATATTTCAGAGCATATGAACAATTTAAGCAGGGTAAAACTGATTCATGAATTCTATCCCAGAAGAACCTCAATGTTTCCTAGGATCCTGGAATGAAACTCAGATATGGAGATAGTTTTTTATTTGTATGAGGAAAACAGCCATATGAAAAGGCAGCATTTCTTTAATTTTATAATTGTCCTCTGATCATTTTTCCCATGTCCTTGGTGCCTATTGCTGTTGTCTCTCAGGGAATGAACCTAAGATAGCATTTCTGATTTGGTAGCCAACATCACTGCTCTGGTTTGAATGTTCCTTCCAGAGCTCACGATGGACTTTAATGATCTCAGGATGGTATTAAGAAGTGAAAGCTTAAAGAGGTGATGAGGTCACCAGGGCTCTGCCCTTGTGAATGTATTCACACCCTGATCACTGGAGTCAGTTACTGGGGGAGTGGGCTCCTCATAAAAGGAGGAGGTACAGCCCCATCCTCTGCCTCTTTTGCCTGCTTGCCCTTCTGCCCTAAGATGGCACAGCAGGAAAGCTCTTCCAGATGCTGGCGCCATGTTCTTGGAATCCCAGTCTCTAGAACCATGAGCCAAATAAATCTGTTCTTTATAAATCACTAGTGTCAGTTATTCTGTTAAGTAGCAAAATGGAAAGACACAGTCATATTTGTGTTTTAAGTTCAGGGTAGCGTTTATAACAGTCTCTATTTAGTGCACTCTTGCAAGATAGCCGTCATGAGTCCAAATGCCTGTGGTTCAAATCCTGAGAACAATTTCATGAGGGAGATACTCTTACCATCCCTATTCCAAGGATGAAGCAAAGGAGATACAGAAAGGGTAATTCATAAGTACAAAGTCACACAGCTAGTCCAGGGAGGAACTAGGATTTTCTCTGGGCAACCTGACTCCAGAGCCTGTACTCTTAGCCAGAGGACATATAAAATCCATGGTATTCCTCAAGGAGCACCATCATGTCCAAATGCTCCTTGAACATGTTTGAGAATCTTTTGGTAAATTTCGTAAAAGTGGGACCATTATCATAGATTAAGGAAGCAATCTTTCTACCAAGTTCTAAGTCTTAATATGAAACTTAATATTAGAAATACTCTGATGATATCTGTGCTTTATGTACACATTCACACATGCATCCCATACCTTATACCCTAAGTCAATTTACTAGATAACCTGCCTGGATTTATTTTATTTTGGCTGTGAATGAAGATATTCCTCTTCCAATTCAATAAAAAGGCACAACAGAGCCGTAAATATAGAGATGAATGTAAGAATTCAACCGTTTGATTGCATTAATTCAAAGAACTGATTAAAGAGTCTTGATACAATGGTGGAAATCAGTTTGATTTATTAAGCTACATCATCCATGAAATCTGCACAGAGTGGGGAAAAAAATTAAACCTGTCACTTTAAAGAAATACACTCCACAATAAAGGGAATGAGGAAAAGGAACACCTAGGATAATTTATAAACATATGCATAACCTGGGGAAACCAACTCACAACCAGATATTTCATTCCTCCAAGTCTGTGATGGGAGGCAGCTCCCTGCTCACTCCCACCTCCAGCTCTCAATTGAGAGAGTGATATTGCTTTGTGGTTGTTTCTCCTTCATGTGGAACAGGGTGAAGCAAGAACCTGGATGTTGTCAGCATTGCTCAGCAATTAAGCAGATCAATAGTCTTTCTCATTGTAGCATCTTGGTGCTCAACTGGATCTGAACTCCACATGGCCAGGGCTGAACATAAAGGCCAAAGGCTCCCAGCCTTGGATACTTATGCTCTGCTCCAAGAGCATGGAAGAAGCTCTTGTCCATTGGGAATCGTGCCAAGGCTCTTGCTCCTCAAAGGGTGGCCCACTGGCCTTATATCTGCACCACCTGGGAACTAGTTAGAAATACAAGGTCTTGCCCCCATCATGAGGTCTACTCAATCAAAATCTGATTTTAACAAAATCTCCAGATGATTTCAATGCATAGTAAAGCCAAGCACTGTCCTAGGTTTCAGGTGTCAACCAAAGCATTGTTCAATTCTGGAAGCAGGACTCCAACTTCAAGGTAGCAGGTGAACAGCAAGTTAAGAAACTGGAAGTCTCAGAAGAAATGGTTGATGGGGCCTAGAAAGGCTTCAATTGGAGAACAAGGTCTTAATCACTGTCAAAGATTTGCAAGACCTCATGTAGCAGTGTTAGGGGACAGATGAGGATGGTGGGAACAAGACATTAAGAGAATAATTCTATAAAATGGGCCCACTGTGCTGCCCTCCACCCACACATGTTTTCTTTTCCAAGAAGCAATTTACCTACAGCCCTTCCTGGCCTAAGTTGACAGGATATGTCATATTCCTTAGCAAACTACCTGTTCACTGCAGGAAAAATGCAGATCCCTAATCCCCTGGGTTCCATCCCCCATATCAACACCCGTCCTGCGCTGCAGAGATGACAGGCGCCCGGCTACCTTAACTCTTAACTTTAGTTGAGAAGGCATTCTAAGATGTGGACTGATTTTGTTGTTTTTAAAGTTTTTCCTCTTTTTCTTCAAATCCTCTAGTAAAAGGAACCTCTGAATGAGCTATCTGGGCCCATTCACAAGCCACATTGACATCATAGGGGACTGCTTTAAAAAAGATTTTTTTAGCGATGTTAATGTTGATAAGAGAAATCTAAGTTACTCTGAAAGAGGTGACTTTTGTGACCAGATCCTGAAACTCTAGGAGATAAGGATAGTGTCTCCCAATCATAAAATCTGTAAGAATGTATGATTAAGAAGCTAATGAGAACCCATCAGCATAGGCCAAAGTGACCTAGAGTTGCCATAGCAGTGGGTACTTAAAAGTCGGAGGTCATCTTGCTATCAGCCAAAAGTCAAGAGATGGACTTGGCTGGGACTCTGGAAACTTCTGAGGTCCTCAATAAAACTGGAGTCAGGAGAGTCACATTGTCCCTCTCCTCTCTGAGAGGACCCATTCTCTTCCCTTGAGAATGTCCCCTTTCCCTTTTCCTATTTCTTCAATAAAACTCATGCCTGTCACTCTGACATGTGTGAAATCTTTCTGACTTGATTATAAGAATAGGGGTTTGAAGTGGGTGGTCTTCACACTGCCTCAGTTTTTCAGAAGGCCCCAGCTCCGTAACAGCAGAGGATCAAGGTCAGCTTCGTGAGGATAAGGAGATGGACTGGATTGTTTAGACCAAAGTTACTCAAGAGTAGCACTATTGACATTGTCAACCAGATCATTCCTACGTGGACAGCTGCCCTATGCATTACAGGATATTTAGAGGCATCTTAGGCTTCTACCCATAGATGTTAGTAATATTACTCACCCCCAATAGTAAAAATCACTAATGTCTCCAGACATTGGCAACCCAAGGAGACAAAATAACCCCCACTTGGGAATAACTGGTTTAGATAACCAATAGTTCAGATGAATCAACAGAGTGGCATGACTGCTAAAAATAAAACTAAATAGCAGAGACATTAATTGTATAAACATTGTATGTAGAAGTTTAGATGAAGGAAAGCAATGTTCTGACTCTGTTCTGCTCTGGACATTTCTTCTTACATGACTGGGTCCAGTTCTGGTCCCATACTTATAAAACAACAAAAACGCTGGCTAAGTTAATTGTGTTGATACAGAAGCATTATAAATGGAATTGTGTCACATTAGTAATAACTGAGGGAATTTTCATGTTAAATCTGGAGATGAGAAACTACACTAGGGATCTACCAGTATTTCAAGGACCATGTGAAAAGACCATGTGAAAGTGAAATCAGATGGAATTCTTTACGGGTTTGGGAAGTAGATCCAGTGATAGTGTGACGGATTAGGCCTAAAGAGGAGGAAATACCATTTTATGATTAGAGATTCTCATAAAAAAAAAAAATGGGTTGGGCTACAAGGTAGCCACGGCCCCATCACCAGGAAACAATGTAAGATGTAACTGGATGTCACAGAGGAACAGAATTGATCCTGCGCCGAGTTGAAATATGAGGAGTTCATTCATTTTATCATTCATATATTCAATAGATGTTTAATGTAATGGAATTAAATGCATGTAATACAATAGAAAATTGCACGTTCTCAGATAAAATAAAATTGTTCTCTGCCTTAAGGAGTTCACAGAGAAAACACCTACTGGAGAACTATTAGACTAGGGCACAATTAAGTGGTATAGGAGAGACATGTGTCCAAGCCTTCTAGCCTGCTGAACTACTCTTGATAAATCTTGAAGCATGGTTCGCACAAAGAAAGCAAATTAAGGAAGGAGCAGATGAAGAGGAGCACTGGAGGATAATATCTGGATTCCTGTCATACTACTTAACAGCTCTGAAACCCATGAGCAAGCCTTAGGTAAGTTAGACAATTTCTAGTTCATGTATAAAGCTAACAGGTATTGGAGTTATGCTACTGTAAGGTCCTTGAACTCTAAGAGCATCTAATTCTGTGTGCATAGCTCGAGTACTAGCAGTGAGTAGGCTCTCAATGTTTGCTGAAGATATGAAAATGTAAAGCCAACACGCAAAGAGAGACCAATGCGGAGCTTTCTTCCTGCAGTGAATAACTATGCCTGAGCCTATGTAGTCACTAAATCTTTCATTTCCTGTTAATTCATTTTTCTAGTTAGCAAAACAGACAGAGCTGGGCAGTTACTTAATAGTTACTACTAGTATACTTTTTTTTTTTTTTTTTTTTTTGGTAACTCATGCCTCACCTTGGGCAACAAAGGCAAAGTCTCTTAGCTACACATTTAATTATAATCACATGAACATGAACATGATTACCTATCATTTTCATGCAAATAATGGATCTAAACCAAATTCAAATGGTATGCTTTTTTTTTTTCAAAATGTGGCACAATGCTGACAAGGAGACCAAAGTAAATGTCTCCATGTGTCTTTAATAATAACCTTAAAGGAAGACATATTTTATCCTAAAAGAAGTAGGTCAGTCATATGACCCTACCAAGCAAGTATTAAAACAGCTGTTCTATGCATAGAATAACATTCCTTTAATTTACTGTGTTTGCTTTTTAGACCCTATTTTGTTTTTCCATTTTGAAGAACTAAATGCCTCAGATGAATCAGTCAACAATATGTTGGCTGCTCTCACATTCAGCCTTCTGCTGTTTTATAATAGTGCCCTGATCTTATTTCAAGAAAAGAATGACAAACTTATAGCTGCAAATGCTAAATTTATGGGGTTCTTTGTGGCAGGCATTACTGAGAACAGGGCTGGGGAAATAGGTAAGACGTACTAGTAAGAAGAAACCTTCATAAATACAAGGCCAGGCCTTGATTTTCATCTCAGCTCTGCAATCTAAGCACTGAAATCCTACAAGCTTGACTTTAAAAAAAATGTATAGGGGCATCAAAGGTGCTGAGTACTAATTAGATGGACAAATGAAATGTTCACCCTCGATAGGCACATTATGCCTACTCACAGCCCTTCTGGATGCCATGGTCCCTGCTTTAATAGTTCTGTGACTTTAAAAGGTACAAGGTCAAGAAGTATTGCATGTTGCTGGAAACTTCCCTGCAGCTTACATGCTGCCCACCAGAAACTGAGGACGGGTCTCTGCAAGGTTGAATAAACTGGTTGTCATCCCCTCCTCATAGGCACTTAAATTCCTTAAGGAACTGAGCAGGCTCAACTTTTGATGAAGAAAATTCTCAATGTACAAGTATGAGGCCTGCAAAGGTGAATCTTGAAGAGTGGCTTTACCCAAATAGCATTCTAGGGAACACAAGTTTTGCAAGATCTTTTTCCCAAAGTAAGTTTTCACAATAGCTTTTGATTATTTGATGTTCCATCATCATTTTGGAGATTCATTTTGTACTTTGGTATATTCAAGGCTTGGGAAGCCCATAGAAAACAAGCCTGCTTGACCTTAGTTAATGCAGTAGTTTGTGATCTTGCCAAGGAGTTTCTTTTTCATATGATACCCACTAGGTCCTAGAACTTGCTGGATTGTGGAGCATATACACAGCAGACTTTTCATCCATGTGTTGGCTCCATTGCTGATCTGCAGATGCAGACTGAATAAAAGCTAGCTCCTCTCCAGTGAATAACCTAAACATTGAAAAGAACAAGGCCTGATGTTTTCCAAGGGCCTCAACAGCTAAGTCACATCTTATAGAACTACCAATAGACCTTTCATCTTTCATGATCTACATGCATGTCACAAGAAGCATAGTAATATCTGGGGGTGAGAGCCAAATGAAAGTCAAGTTCATAATCCATGCATTACCCCAATTTTTCCATCCTTCATTTCTTTCCTTCTCTCTCCTACCATGGAGATATCCAAATAGTATCAGAGATCTGGCATCCCCGATGGACTCTTGATAACAGTTAACAACCAGACAGCAAGGAAGAAATGTCAGGGAACAAGACATTGTCCCTTCCATTCTTCCAGTGACTCGGGATGAAACAAACGCACTACTGACTCAAAGACTTTCTTTCTAAAACACAAATTGGATCCTGTCCTTGGCCTGTCCAAAATGATTCAGTGGTTCCCCATTGCAAACAGGCCAAAATGTAAACTCTTCAGTACGCACAAAATCCTTCAGGTTCTTGCCCATGTATACCTCTCAAGCCTCTTATCCCAGTGGTAATACCAATCTCCTCGTAAATGGTGCTCCAGCAATACTGCCTACCTCTAGTTTTCTGATGGACCTTGTCCCTTTAAATCTCTGTACTGCACAGGTTTTACCCTCTACCTGAACGTATGTCCCCATTTGTCCGCTACCAAAATATCAAGAATGGATTGATACAACTTAGCTGTCTGGATGTATAGATTCATTCTCCTTACTTAAGAGTGATAATCCCAGTAAGGACTGAGCTCCTTCCAATTCGGGGCTCCTTTAATACACATATTGTATCATGTTGCACTAAATTGTCTGTTCAGACCTCTGACTCCCAAGGGCCACGTTTAACTCATTTTTGAAGTTCAGTGTCTACCACAGTGCCACGAACATTGTGGATCTCAATACACTTTTGATGTTGATCAGTGATTACATATTGCCCTCTTTATGTTGATTTCATGATCACTTCATTCACTGCCACTAAAGTCTGCACAGATCCTAAAAAGAAAAAAAAAATAAAGGCACATTCATCCTACCTCCCCTAGTTCCCAGAGAAGATATGCAATCAAATAACATTTGATATATTAGGAGTTAAAAACCACAACAAAATCAAACTCAATATTCTGAAAGAATTGAAGGATCCCTGTTAAATTTCTGGGACAATTCCTCCTGGCCACACAACAAGCCAGTGGTCCACCTAGCAAGTGCCTCTTCTCTAAACTCAGCATCTTTTTAGTCATGGACTTTGAAAACCACCTTGAAAAAAAAATTGATTTTCTTTCTTAAGTGGGAGCCTAATTATTTTTTAAAATGACATCCAAAAACAATCTCCAAAGACTTGTGTGCTTCTGTTAGGAACTGAAACAAAACAGGGATAATTCAGTGCAACACTGTCCCCTGCGAAGGCATGTCTGCACTTCTATCTTGGCTTTCTGATTCCTTTATCTCCCTCCACGCTGTTAATAGGCCTGACTTTGTAGAAACAGCAAAGGAAACTCTGACATGTGCACAACTTCAAGAAACACGCTCGTATCTGTAACTAAATATTTATGCAACCTAGCCTTAGTTGGGAGTTTGGTGATGACCAGTCTCCAAAACATTTTATAGGGCATGTGTAGGAGCCATAAATATTTTAAAAGAGGAGGAGGGTTATTAAAAAAAGATTTTTATAAAATCTTTAATTTGCTTTCAAACACACTGTAAGGCACTAAAAGTCACAGAGATCACAAAGTGATGGGATATAGACATACATTTTCAGGCATTAAGTTTAACCCCACAAAAATCATGCTGGACATGGTGCAAGTTTGAGCTCTACCTAACCTAGGTTCACAGGCTAGAGAGAAGTCACCATATCTTGCAGGGACATGTAGAAGAGTTCCAGAGTTCCCCGTTAGCTCCTTTTAAGAACTACTGGGAAAGAAGTCTTTTAAATTTCCCTCCGTAACACAATGTCTCATCACAATTTATGACTGTTTAAATTAATATCAAATTGCCGCTTTAATTATAGTCAGCCAGTGAAATTTTTACCAGCATCAAGAAATAGCAATTTTCAAGGCACCTCTTATTGCAGCCATTTTCTATGATATTCAGGGGCCATGGATTCATAGACAGGACACCTTAAAGGGAAGTACTGAAATAAGCAAGCCTTGTTTTAAGATGAATAAAATTACTGAAACCCAGGAAACTGCATCTGCGGTCTGTGCTTGTAGTCACAGGGTATTTTTGAGAAGGGTATTTTTGTCAAATGCCACAGTGGCACTCTCTTGCCTTAGCCCTGGGTCTGATCATCTGTTACACAAGGGAACTGGACAGCTGGCACGGCCTGCAAAAGGATCACCTTGGAAGTTGTTGAAGAAAACAAGGATTCCCAAGCTCTGTGGCATAAGGAGTCAGGCTCTCTGGGTAACGTCCCAGGAATCTTCCTATCCAAAAACTCCCTTGATTATTCTAACAGAACACACAATGAACCCAGTGGCAGATGGATATTTCTAACTTGATGAGCATTGGTGATAGACTTGGCCAGCTCATCTACCTTCTCAATTCTCGTGGGGTTTTCTGACTTATGCAAAGAAGGAGACGACACTACTCCATAAATACTTTCACCCAAAGACACACAAAATCCAAGATGCACTTTCAGGGCATGAGTTTGCAATTCTGCTACCTTGGACAATATGTGAGTCCCTTTCTGCCCTTCCCATGCATTACTGCTCACTTTGAACTTGGCCCTACTATAGGAAGATGGCCGGCAGCCACGTCATGCTCAGAGTCTGGGTGAGAAATGGCTCTTTCAAAATTTGTTTCCAGTGACTTGGAAGTAAGCTGGATAAATCACTTATGAGCAATCTCATGCCCTTTGAAAGGTAATCAAGAGTCACTCTGGCATTGCCTTAACTGGCCACTGGATTCCCTTCGTGGGATTTAAGAACCCCAATTTCAGTCTGTCACTAAACAGCTGCTTTTCACTGCCTTCCTAAAAAGATCTTCCAGGGTGGTTTCCACACCTCGGAAATCTGACATTTCGAAGCAAACATCTGCCTTCCACACTCTCCCCAGCTCACCAGCCACATTCCCCAAGTTGCCCAGCCATTAGCTCAAACACAGACTCTCTGAATTCAGTTGATTTAATCTAAGGCAGTCACTGGAATCAGCCTCTTATCAGGGGCTGAGGTGTTTGGGAAAAGGTTAGAAGGAATGAAGGGACAAAGGATTCAAATATCCTGCAGTTGAAGTTGAATAAATAGGCGCTCATTTCAAAGCTTCAGATTTCGAAAGAAAACCGCTTAGGGCTATGGAGGAAAATGGGGAGGGTACACCCAACACCATCCAGGATATATATGTTCTGTCTGATTCATTTAAACAGAAAGAGACATAAGTGCATTGAGAAGAATCCTTTATCCTTTGTATTTATCAGTGTCCTCCATCTTGCGTCCGTTACAGCTCTGACAGAATAATTAATTTCAGTCCATCAATCATTTAACAAAAACTCGCAGGTGACCCCAACATACCATATAAGCCACAGAGAACTAGTCACAACAGCAGTCTTCAGATTCCCTTGGAAAGGAAAATTAAGCCTGCTATGTGTGGCTTGGGGCAACCTAAGCCGTAAATCTCTCTTTTCTGATCTCTTCATATAGATGAAAGAGCAAAGCCGCTCTGGGTTACATACAACAATTATGTGTTCACCAAACTCAGGGAATCAGCTCGCAGACAGCCCTAATCATTACCAATTAACCACGTCTGCTGACATCCTGTAAGAGCAGCCCCAGTGCCACCGAACACCCGCTCTCCCTCCAGGCAGCCAATCCCCTACCTTACAGCCTATGTGTTTTGGAAGGCCTATTAATGTTTGTTGACAATTCCAAATAGAGGTCACCTGTTGTCATGGTGCAAAATACCCTCTTTCCCCCCTCTGAATGCCAGGCAGGGAGGGCAGCTTTGTTAGACACGCTTCAATGCGTTTCTGTATTGCCACCAACATTCAGATCTGATGAAAGGAGATTTAGGGTCTCCCAAGTCTTCAATGGCAATCCCCACCTGCTACCACACACCCATTGGGGGCTGAAAGGAGTCTCTTCCCTTAAACTTTACAGAGTGTGCTTGGGCCCAGGACAGTCAAACGAAGACGTCTGGTCCTGGGCAGCCTAAAGCAATCATGAACATTGACCCAAACTGCCAGAAATGTAAATCCTGAGAGAGGATTTCAATCCACTGGATGCAAAGTGGGCTTTTTCCATTTAAATTATTCCCATTGAGTCCCCCAACATCCCAGGACAGAGAACTTGCATTTAGAGATTCTCTTGTTAATTTGCACAAGTCTTTTCTGTACTTCTATGCACTCTTGCTCAGTTTGAAAATGGTACTGCCTCAGGGAGGGAAAAACAATCCCAGTGGAGATTTTAAAAAAGCTAATTAATCATGATTCAATTATTTAATTTTGTTTAATTTCTCTAATCTGTGACAAGCAGAGAGAAATATTCTCCTGCAAAGTGTCAAATTTGAATTCTTAGAATTTGGACCTTGAATGTATGTCTACCTTTAGCTCATAACAGTCTCAACAAGGGTACATTTTCCTTGAAGACGAAGCTATACTATCAAAAGAAAAAAGCCCTAAATCCCCTGCTGAACACTGAGGAGGAACACAATACAGGGCCATTAGAGGAGCCAGAGTTCACTTTACCCTCTGCTATTCCAAAATCTAATGCAGTGTGAGAAGGTTGCAATACTGTGCTTGGCGTCAACAGAGGTGAAAGATGAAACTGGAAGTCCTTACACAGCCTGCAGCATGGACAAGCCCTTGCTCTCTCCCTCCTCATAATAGGAGGAGGGAACATCTTGCATCCTGCACTCAGATTCCCAAATTGTGTGAAGTGCCCTAGATCACCACATCAAATTCAGAAAGGGAGGGTGGAATATTGAAATTCAAGTGATTTTAAGTTAAATTTAGTTTTAAAAAATATTCTAGATTTTAACAATACACAACATCTGTCAGATGTTGTGTATTCCATTAACCCAGCAAATACAGAATAAATAAATGTCTCTCATCCAAGTTTTGGATTTCTGAGTTTTGGATTAGGGATGCTCAACTGGTAAAGTCCATGCAAATAATCTGAAATCCAGAAAGTTCTGAAATCTGAAGTCTTTCTGGTCCCAAGCACTTGGGATAAGAATTACTTGACCTGTCTTAGCTCAAGATAGTTCTCAGTTTGCACATTAGATCATGCTATACTCCTTTTGATTATATCTTTTTGAAACTTGGTTTTCAGTGATTGCTGTGATAAAAGGTACTGCATGAAAATCAGTGTGGAACATGAAATGAGCCTGGTGCTGTCCAATCTGATTCCAAATTTTGAGAAGTGGTAAGTAATTGTGGTTAAGAATAAATACAAGTATATTCAAGTATATTAATAAAAGTATATTCAAGTATGCTTTTTTTTTCAAATGAATACTCAGTTTTTAGGATAAGTTAACTTATTTGGATCTAACTACTTAAATAGAACACTGCACACGTGTGTAGTGTGAGTGTGTGGGTATGTGTGTGTGTGTGTATCTGTGTGTGTTTATTGGCATACCTACTCTCATGCATCTAAAAGCACCATGAAAACACTGTGCCAGGAATGCAGAAAATTTGGAAATCATCATCTCCTCTTGGGTTTGAATATCTCCCTGTGTTTTTTCATTCTTAATCTTTTTGCAACTTAATAATCTTAAGTTGTAGGATTCTGGCCTTTGGAGCCTCCAGAAGCTCCCTTTAAATAGAGATAAACATTCTCTTGCATCCACTCATCCTCCCTAGAGGAGTCTGAAGACAACTTGAAAATGAAAACACAAATCTACACATGGCCTAAAACAGAGTGCTAAATGCCCTCCACCTTCTCCTTTGTGAGCTCACTTTGGAAGTGTTATTCCATCAGGAGAACGTGGGTTGCCAAACTCAGACACATTCCACCATCTGGGATGCAGAGGCCCTGCAAGAGGGGACCAGCTCACCCCAGCCAAGCCAAAAGGAAATAGAGTCCCATCACTGTGTGCACTGCAATATTGCCACCACCACTACAGGAAGGGTCTAATAAAGATCCATTTCTTTGGGTGGTGTTTTTCTCACCAACACCTCATTACTGCTGGATTCTGACCAATCCTCAACTGAGCTGCTTTGAGTAAAGAAACAAATGACCAGAGTTTTCAAGAAACAAAAAGCACAGCAAATAAATTTTCTTCAGTTCCAAAGTGCTATCATAACCAAAGCCAGGAGAGGAAGCAATCTACTTTCAATCTGTGATCAGAACCAAATACAAGAATCCGTGGATGCATCAGCCCCTCTACAGCAATGTGGAGGGGTTTCCGGCTGACCTTTGAATCTCTGCCCAGGAAATGAAAGTAGGAGACTGGCAGATAACTTGATGGAAAAACCAGTGAGCTCATAGAAAGCCAGACAGGTTGCAATAACACCTGGGAGTTACTCAGGGTCCCTGGCGGGGTCCTACTTGCCGCCAAAAACTGCTGCTACTTCAATTGCCATTAACCACTCCTAATGCTGCAATGAATCAGCCTAGGTGCCTGGAAACTACGAAAATGACACCCTCATTTTCTTGCAAATATAGATTGCAATTCCCAGGATGGAAATAAGGAAAATTAAATGCCCTTCTCTGGTTTGCTAAAAGTGAAGGCAGTTTTCAAGTTTTTGGTGATGATCCTTGCCAAGACAAAACGGTACCCTGACCTCACCCCACAGTCACTCAGGGGACACAGATCCGCCTCCCTTCGGGTCTCTTGGTAGGTCATACCTTGTCCTCACACTAGCAACCAGACTGAAATAACATTGACTGAGCCAAGCACATGGAACAAGGCATATTCCCAGAATTATTTTATTTGATCTTCTTAACAACTCCATGAGGTATGGGGATAATCCCCATTTTACTGATGAGGAAATTGAAGCCCCGTATGGTTATGGGAAGTGCTTGAAGCTACACAGCTGGTTGACTTGCACAGTCGGAATTGGAATCCAGTCTGACTCCAGCACTTTCCTGTCTATTGCCCTAATGAACTAGCAGAGTTGTCTTGGTCCCCAACATGACAAGGAACGGAATGTCTTTATGGGAATTTAAAGCAAAAAAGGGTCTCTGATTCAAGATTTTCTAGATAGTTTGGAAAATTTTCCTAATATATTCAATATATAAATCATATTGTTAAAACACTGTCATGTACCAAAAAAAACCCCATTATTATAAATAGAAAAATCTATAGTCTCTCTCAGGTAGGCAGCGTGTGTAATAATTTGGATATGTTTTGGGTGTGTCCCCAAGTGCTTACATGTTGAAATCCAATCCCCACTGTGAGTAATTAAGAGGGTGGAAAATTAATCTGACTATGGTATTTAGAGGAGGGGCCTTTGGGAGGTTATTAGGATCAATAAGGTCATGAGGGGATTCCACCCTGAATGACTGAATGCTGGTGACTTTATAAGAAGAAAGACCGGAAAACACACACACACACACACACACACACATGCATGTGCGTGCATTTGCATGTTCCCTGTCTCTTGCTGTGATGCCTTTGCCACCTCAAGACTCTCCAGCAGCAAGGCCATCACCATATACAGGTCCTTGAACCTCCATAACCATGAACTAAATAAACTTCTTTTCTTTATAAAGTCATCCAGACTCAGGTATTTCCTTAGAGTAACATGAAAGGCACTAAAAGTATCCTTTTAGCTGGGGCATTATAGTACAGTGTATAACCAGCACCACATTTCTTGACTGCCTTCCTGGACGGGCTAAGCAAGAGAAAAGGGAGTCCTTTATGCCCAATCAGCAACAACAGAAAAAAAAAAAAAAAAAAAGAGAGAGAGAGAGAGAGTTTTGCCCATATAGGCCATTACTAAATAAGTGCTAAGTCAAATGGAACCTAAATCCCTATCTCAAAAGAATTAAAAATAATATATAATCATTAAACATGCCATTACAAGAAAGACTGTAGAGGCCAAATGTGGGTGAAGAGGGCATAAACCCAATTCACTGAGCTGAAACTCAATTAATAGAGTGGAAACGAAATCATATAAACCAAGAGACTGATAGACGTATAGCATCCTTGCAGATAGACACTGACTAGACTAAAAGCCCCAAGAGAACAGGGATCAAACCTATCTGCCCACTGCCCTGCCTCAGGGTTTAGCATCCTGCCTAGCACACAACAGCATTTAACATAAATGCATGTAGGACCAGTGGGGCCTGGGAATCTGCTACCTAATCCATGCCAAGCAGTGGGTGGTCCACAACCACAAGAACTGTGGGGCCTCTCAGCAGAAGACAACCATTGCTTCCCCGACAAGTTGGGGTCGCAGTGACTAGAAGGACAAGATCATCACCCAAGCCCTCCTTGACTACAGCCCCAGTAAGAAGGGGTACATAAAATTTCAACAACATGCTACTCACACAGCCCTGAACACCACATTACTGGAATATTCTTTTGACCAAAAAACACTGCAGTTCTGGCTTAATCCTACTCCCCTGACTTTTATCCACTAGGCTGGTACTGCCCTTGGGGTGGGAATAAATCTGCCAGTTTCTTGAGGCTTCGAGGCTAAACAGAAAACTTCTGCCTTCCAGGACCCCCATCTGGTGAGTGGCACATTCAGGAAATAAATAAAAAATAAACAAACTGTCCAAAATCCCACCACTAACATTCCACACCTCAGGCTAAATGTTAGTGCCATCTTATCAGGCTCAGGGTGGAATGCATAAATGTGGGGAAAGAAAAGTCCCACCAGTTAATGGCTATATTAAGAAGTAGTTCTATTCAATCAAATGTTATATTAGCTTGAGTTTATTTTTAACAGATGCACATTGGATTAATAAAAACCACACACACACATACACACCAAAAAAACCTTGAGATTGAACAAGAGGTTTTGCTAAGTTGACAGTAGGGCCCACTTTAATACAAAGTCATATGAAACAGAAGCCGTTGATATAAGTAAAATCCACGGAGATCCCAAATTTCTGGCAGTTGAACAGCAGCAAGCCATACTTTTTTTTTTTTTTTTAAAGAATCCAACAATAAAGAAAGATGTACTTTGAGCAAATTGTGTACTTAGAACACTAATTGGAAACACAGCTTTAGTTCTTACCAGACTCATTTCAGAACATCTGAAGTTTGCCTGGATAAAAATGTGCCCGGTGTCCTGTCTAGAATCTAACAGGGAAAAAGGATACTGAGACTTTCACACTGCCCTGGCATCAATATGCTAAATTGATAGGGATTTGCTATGGCCGAAAAAAAGCTGGGGAAGAGTAGGAGCACATTTTCTTAGAGTCCAGGAAGAGCACTCCCAGTCATAACAATAATATCTGTCTGTGGCTTTGCAGTATATGAAATATTTTCAAACTGCCATTTTGTCTGATCCTCAGAATCTCTTTGAGAGGGACAGAGTATTCGGATCCACATATTTAGAGACCAAGTTCAATGGCTTTCCCAGAATCTCCCAACTGGTAAATGGGAAAGCTCAGACAGTAGCTCAGCTCCTCTGGTTCCAAATCACTGTGGGATCTCGAGGGAAAAGTTCTGACCTCGCCCTACTTGGAAATTTATCTGTGAAGTCTCATGAACTCCAAGAGGCAACTTGAGAGTACGGAATAGGTGATGAAGTTCCCTTCATGCTAACACGATAATTCATCACTGACCGTTGTCCATTTTGTATGTGCTTAAAGAGTCATGCTAAAATCAAAAGGCTATTTTTTTTTTAATTCAAAGACATGCAAAGCCAATATCTTAAAGAAGGCCATTTAATCCATTATCTCACCATGATTGCATTACACTTCTACAAAGGTTCCTCTTCAGTCTCCTAAGAGAGCATTTAACTCATTGCCACTGTACTGCAGCCAAGTCCTGAAAATTTGATTCAGCATTTGCAACCCGTCTCTAATGATAAGTTGCCAATATGTAGATTAGTCCCAAGAATTAACGGGATTCAGAAAGTGCACATCATTCAATTTCAGCCAATTAAATGAGGACCATCTATCATCAGGTCTTTCTCGCTCCAGTCATTAGCACACATACTGGGAGGCTGAAAAGAGACACTTAGTGGGAATGCTAAGGGAGGGAATAAATTAATATTTTGAAGATTTTGATGCACTTCACACACTTGAGGACTGGCCATTGGGGGGAGATTTGGGGATGGAATTTGGAAAATTTCACTATATAGTGTGAGCTTTATACCCAGACCCCAAATTCCAGCATCCTCACTTTTCTTACATAACTTTCCCCAGAATCTTATTTTTTCTTGTTCATGGTCCCCAGACTTTCAAGATAATCCTCTTTGATGAAATCTGCAGAACAAGTCCTAAGATGAGACTTTGTTTTGATAGAATAACTCCCACTTCTTACACATTTTCTCTCTTCTTTTGTTCAGTGGACATGATCATCTCTTGCCTCAATGTGACTCAATACATTAGGAAAACATGACCCAGGGTTTCATTCCTAAGGATAATTCACACAGTCTTAGATGTAACTTTATTCCTTATTCAAGTGAAACTTCCACAAGTATAGCTAATTCAGATCTCCTTCCACACCCATATGAATCTTTGTTCATTTATTATTGCCCCTTGCCTTCTATAAATCTGGCCTATCTCACTGTCTCCTCAAGGGTGACCTGGGTCCTGTGTGTGTGGCTGATTTTTTTTTTCCCCCTGAATTAAAATGTACCATCTGGCTGCAAATAACCGATGCCTTTTTCTTTGAAATTTAGAAAGGTCTTTTTCTCTCGAAAGGTGGGTCAAAGTGCACCAAGTTAATCTTGCCAGTCAACTAGTTTAAATGTCTAGGCTTCTCCATTTCTGATAATCTGCATTGCAAATATCTCATTAATCACACTGCAATCCATTTGAAATATTATCATTATTTCTGATGAAAGGGCAATAGAAAAAAATAAAGATAATACCAGCCTGCTGTGGCCTTTGTTCCTTGGGAACAAACTGCTACAACAATAACAATTTCTGCATTTTTAAATAATTTATGCTATTTGAACTGATGGAAGTGTGGGGCATACAATTGAGATGCAGGCAGTTTGCTCTGTGGAGGAAGCTGAGGACTGAATACCTCCATGGAGACGGTCCACGAGAAAAATGAGATGGGACTCCTGCCCAGAAATGTGCGGGCCATCCCCTTTAGGGTCCACATTGTCCTCTGGTCCCTTTACAGAACATAGGTCCTGGGTTCTCCTGTCTGACTGGAAAGACGGTGGAGTCTCACTGCCTCATCAACTTACTTCTCTTAACTGGCTTGTCCTTCCCAAACTTCGCTTCCACCATCTAGATGCTGGTCATCATTCTCTTCTGGGCCCATCTCACCTGAACTCCCCTCATTCTGCCAGTTCCTCTTAGCCAGTCTTCACCCTGAGAAAGCATGTGGCAAACTCTGTAGACACTTCGCTTTGCTTTCCTTTTCCGTTCTTTACTGCTTTAGTCAAAACAGAACCCTCAGAGAGATTTGTCTTCTTCCCTCCTGGCACTTCATTTTTCCAAGTGTCCTGTCTAGAGTCTAACAGCTTCATGCTCTAAAATCTGGCAGAGACAAGAGAACTTGAAGTCAGTATTTTCTGTGAGACAAGACAGAATACAACATGGACGATATGTGTTCCTGCTGCTTCCTGTGGGGCACCCATGATGACCATCCAGCCGCAGCATTAGCTGTCACTCACTGGTGCTGACTGGGTGCCCAGCACCTTCGTGCTAAGTGCTTGTCCTATAGTGCTTCCTTCACTTCTCCAAACAACAGCCTGAGGTAGGTATTACTAGACCCACTTTACAGATGGAAAAGGGCTTAGAAATTGTCTTCCACATTGTAGGAAAGGCACAGAAGTTTCTGTAGAGAAGATTAAGGTTTCATTTCTGCCATCCTAAAATGCAGTCCCATCTAATATGCATGACAAAGGACTTCTCAGTTCCTAAGCAGGAGCCTGAGTTTGAGATTCTCAATTTGTAGACAATAGGTGCCATTGTGTGAGCTCATGACAAAGGACCCCTACTCGTGAGAAAAAGCTGGTAGGTTAAAGTTATGATATGTCAAGAACTATGTAATGTTTTGAACAACCAATAATAAAATTTTTTTTAAAAAGATGGCTTTATCTATTCCTACAACTTTCTACTCTCCTGTTTTCTGTCATGGTATGTTCTCAACAAGTAATTCTGATTTATTAACTGTTTCCATCTATAGCAAATATTGGAAAGAGTTCTCTATCTCTGTTCTCTAGCCTGGTCTCGGGTCCCGGATGCTGGTACCTACAGGCACAAAGACTCTTCTCCTGCCCCCAGCTTAAACATTCTTCAAGGGTAGGCATTTCATAGTTTCTCTAAATAAATTCACTCTTCCTGTTCAGATTTATAAGGTGGCAAATAACACCCGAGGGGGAAAATGTGTCAGTGTTTTCCAATTCTCTTGTACACTCAGAGGGATGTTGAAAAGTTTTGTTAGCAAACAGAGTTGGTGCCTTCAGGAGGAAACTGGGGCATGAGTATGGAGGATGAGTCAACCCCTCAAAGCCAACAGAGAACAAACACAGCGCAGAGCAACTGACAGAGTAAGTCTCCTTGGAGCACACACTGAATGACTCAGAGAGAATGACAGAGCAAGATGGCTTTTGATTACACATTGACACCAGCCTGGAGGGGGTCAGCGGGTCCTTGAGAAATACATAGAAAGAAATGGAGACTGTGTTCAACTCAAATTAGGAAGGACCTTCCTTCTATGGTCTGGGGACCTGGTTTCATCCTTCAAGGGAACCAAACAGGAATAGAGAAGGGCTGAAGGGGAAGATACTTCCTGGGACCCTGTGGATACTCCTATGGCAACTCAAGAGGGGATCTTCTCTGCTAGGACCCAGACTAATGTGGCAAGGTTATCCCTGAGACCTTCTGGTATCCTGATATACTGCCCATCGCCTGTCCTCTACCCCTGAACTCAGAGGCAGGAGACTCCAAGGAGCATTGATGAGGCCAGCAGAAGCTTTCTAGAAACAGTAGATTTAAGCATCTGGAATTCCAAGTAGATATACAGAGATGACAAGTTAGAGTAAAAAGTCCAGACCTTAAATCACAGCAGGGTTAGTGAGGTCAAGAGACAAGCAAAGGGCATCTGCAGGGCTACAGCTGAGTGGGGCTGCATGGGGGATGTTTTATTTCATCAGCCCAATCTAGGGATCAGGACTTCCAGTGCCTTGGATCTTAGTGGCCCTTAACCTTCAACATTATCTACAAAGATCTCTTTTAACAGTTTTCTTCCAAAGTATTGGCCTTGTCTTCCTCCAAGTTCTGGTCTCTGCTGGGCTCAGAGGAGTCGTGATGTTGGCACTGATGTACCACCTCAGACCAACATGAATAGGGAATCCAAGGAATCCGGGGAATCCCAAGCATGGGTGCCACTAATCTCTATTTCTATCTTTCTCTTCCCACCTCCCTCCTCTCTCTCCCTCCTATCACCAGGTTCACTCTGGAGAAAAACAAACACATTTCTACTTTTACCCTAAAAAGCATCCAGTGAGCAGCAGCCCCTTTGTTCAAAGCTACCCCCTATCTGGGCTCTTCAGCAGCTAAGACTAAGGACACCAAGGCCCATGGAGGACCTTCAGTAACAGATTGCTCAGGAGAAGATTTGCTTTATTGAAACTGACACCTTAAAGATTTACGTTAATTCCCCTCACTTCTAAATTTGATGGGTACTTGGAGGGATTCCAATGGGAACGTAAGTTCCCAATTCACCTTTGCTTTGAAAGGGAGGTTCCCTATGCAGAAACCTCCTAGAGCCATTTTGCAATGGAGAGTGTCTTCCTTCAAGGCTAGACTCACAACTCATGCATGCATCCCAGGCCCTCACAGAAAACTCACTGAGTTGATTCACTTTCCATGTAAGTAAGTCTCCTTCACTGTGCTCTCAGAAATTATAAAGTCAATCTCCACGTTTTTCAGCGTGGCAACCCTTCAGATATTTGAAGGTGGCTTTTATGATCTCTTCAAGTGTTTTCTTCCAAGCTGATAAAATAGCCATAGGTTCTTCCAAATATCCTCATGGGACTCCTCATCATCCTGGTCATGTCTTTGCCTTTTTAAACTATCTCCCATAGACCCGAAGCATTCCCGCCATGGAAGTAAGCACTCATTGGCACTCGGAGACTTGAGGCCAACACCCCCACTCCCTGGGTCTCAGTTTCCTCATCTCTTCGGTCAGAGAATTAACCCAGCTACATGCTTGAATAAAACTCCTCTCTGGTCTAAGATTCTATGAGGTCTCCAGACTCCATGGTGGAGAACAGAAAGAACAGGAAATCTCCCTCACTTCTCCCCCCTTACTCCCCACCTACACCCTATTCCCATTATGCAACTTGAGGTTGAACAAATGTCTTTAAAATCATTCAACAAAAGTGAACAAGGGTCTTTGGATTAAATGGAAAAGGAAATGGAGAGGGTGCGAACACAGAGGCTAGTTTCCATGAAGTCCTCAAAACAACTTTTGAAAGTCTAAAGAAACTACCAGAAATTCTTTGGTGCCTCATGTTGCTGTGTTCACAAAGTTCTGTTCCATCTCCAACAAAAACCCTAGCCAGGATCTCCAGTGAAGGGACACAAGTGAATCCCATCCAAGGGGTTCTCCTTATGCTCAGGGACAGATTCCTAAAGCACTCGCCACATGCAAAAAACAAAACAAAACAAACAAACAAAAAAACACACAGAGGTAGAATGAGGGATTTCCTCTGAGAGGTGTCACTGGGCATTTCTTGAAGAAGAGACGAGCCTCCAGGAACAAGCTGCCACTTGAATAAGCTGCTTTTCTGGAAACAATTGTAATGACAGCTGCAATGCCAACTTGCCACAGAAGGAAATATTGTTTTGTTCTTCTGGTGGGCCAGATCCTTTGAAGTGAGCAAGCTGATCCTATGAGGTTTACTAAGCAGAGCTGGCCTTAGGCAAGATTGTCAATGAGGGAAGTTTTCCTACTGTGCTACTCCCCAGGCCCACTGAGTTCACAGGACCTCCTTTCCCCACCCTCCCCAGCACCCTCTGGAATCCCTCTTGGCTGCCAAAGTCTCTTTCTTCCTTCTCCTTTTGGAATGTGTCTTCCCTGAGCCTGTTTTTCCCCCCAAAGACACCAATCTATTCTGATGACTCAGCTCATGCCTGGGGCCAATGAATGAAAATGCCCCAGGATTCATTTATCTAATTATAGCTCTCTACTGTGCTTGCAAAGACACAGTGGAGACATTGGTGGGAATTTAAAAGTCCACAGCAACCAATGGGAGTGACAATCTGCACCAGGAAGCCTTTGTGTCTCCCTTCCCTTCCAGCCCACTCTGAGCTGGTCAGACAGTCTAATGGTTGGTCTGTCCCACAATAAATTCTTCTGTGAGATGCACCGTTTCTCAGACCCACCGAGTACTCTTTAGCAAATGACTACTTGGGTTTCCAACCCATAACCCTGCAGACTGTGAAAACAGGGCCACCCGGGCTACTTCTTTGTGATAGCATTCTTCTGGGGAGCAGACTGACCTTTCAATCAGAGAAATTCAATTACAGTTACTAACAGAAGACAGGAGCTTCTGAGTCTGTGTGTACAAGACCAACAGCTTTTGGGTAGGGACAGACAACCCAAGACAAACAGCCAAAGTGAGCAAGACAGTGTGGGAGAGGGAAGGTAGCAGGATGCCAATTTCAAGAATAGACAAAGCAAGAATTCAACACCACCTCTAACAAACCCATCAAATAAACCCAATCAACTTACTTCATTTGTTTTCTCATATGGAAAATGGTTATATCATCTCCAGTAAACAGTTTTTGTGAGGATTAAGTTAAACAGCAGACATTCAACAAGTGCTGGTTACCTTTGTCTGTTCTCTCAGCCTCATCGATAGAGGCCTTATTATTATTGTGAAACTCAATTATCTTTCCAAAAGGAGCAAAAGAGTTCCCAATCTACTCAATATTAAAAATAAGAAAAAGCAGCTTACAAACAATGAGTCATTTTCAAGTGATTGAGCAACTATTTACTATAATTGATAAACTATACTTAATGTTTCATTAAAGCAAGAACTCTGGAACACATTTGACAAAACTTAGCTTCCTTTGAATTACTGCAGTCACCATTACTGAACTAACACAACTATATTTTATTTAATCTATAATTATGAGTTGTTTCTTTTCAAACAAATTCAAAATGGTTTGCCCACAATTAGTTGAAAGTGGTCAACTCTTCCTATGGTATTCTAAAGCAAGGGATTGGCTATAAAATCTAAAAGCTCTGCTACATTGACCTAG
The DNA here is from genome assembly GCF_047511675.1 of Marmota flaviventris. Classification (NCBI taxonomy): domain Eukaryota; kingdom Metazoa; phylum Chordata; class Mammalia; order Rodentia; family Sciuridae; genus Marmota; species Marmota flaviventris. The sequence goes on from NC_092501.1 coordinate 48,059,615, forward strand.
ACGAGCCATTTTCTGGGATTTGAAATGTAATGTGATGTATATTTTTAAGATGATAGCTGTTGCTAGGAAATGTACTTGGCAGGGAGAGAAATTCTTCCCCAATTAGAAAGTGTAATGCCAATATGGGCACGCAGCACTGTTGTGAAGGGCCCGATGACAAGCAGCCACATCATCCATACACGTGAACAGGCTCTGCTTTTTCCCTGGACCACCAAGAGTTCAATAAGAAAAATAAATAAATAAATGAGATCTTTGGGTGCCCAGGCTCTGTGCTATGGACGATGTCATCAGGCTCATTCAGCGAAAACTGGACTCTTGGTGGTCCAAAATGGTGCCAAGAAATGGATGATGTTAGAAGATAATACATTGGGAAAGAGGGACCTTAACATCACTCTGATGCAGCCCCAGCTACTCATTATTCTAAGAAATCAGGGCTCATGATTCATCTGCAGCGGCTCTTTCTGCACGTACACCAGAGATGCCTGTGTGTCTGCATCAGGCCCTAAACAGTCCCACACAACTTCTGGAGTTGAAGCTGCCCTTCTAGTGTAATCAGTTTTCATTACCACCCTTTGATCTCATCCCTTCTTGGTACACAACACTTCATCACCTTTATTTTCTGCCATAATTGCATGTGAAAGATTTCCCTTTTGATAGACGCTGGATGCCAAGCTGGTATAGAAGAGAGTGTTGAAAAGTGTCATGTGACCTGTCTGCTTTAGAAGGAAGCCCATACACCTGTGGAAGACAAACAATTTTTCAGAGATATGACATATCTATCATCTGTCCACAGGATATGAGCTGTTCTGTCTGCTTAATAGCAAGAGGCTATGAATGGCAAAATGCTGAAAGAAATTGGTAGCACGCAGCCCAGTGTCTGGCAGGCCTCCCCAGGCCCAGCTCCTTCCTGGTTGGGGAGAGATCTGTACAGTACACATCACTGTGGCAGACAGAGAGGCTAGCTGTGGCCCTATTTCTGCTCCCTGTCACACTGTCGTTCAGGTGCCATCACCTGCTGACAGGGCCACATGGTTCTCAATTATAGCCCAGGTCTCCATTCACACTCTATGCCATTACCATTCAGGAAGAACTGACACCACGCTCATCTCCAACAAAATATTCTCATCTCTGAGATGGATTATTGTTAGGGCCTGTCCTGCTCCTGTCGCTCCAAGGCGTCGCCTCCCCCAGGTATGCCTATTCACCTCTCCTGTTCAGTCTGGGCAGGTCTTTGTTCAAAGGCACCAAATGAAAACCTGGATGTTAAGCACACCCTGGGTCTCGATGACTCTTACCTGGTGTCCTCGTCCAGGTTTGTGAATCTTTGTTAGAATAAAACTATTTCTTACTAGGATAGCAGAGCCTCTGATGGCCTGTCAAGAACAACAGTGGCAACACAGTGGCTAAAGAAACATTAATAGCTAGTACAAACCAAGCACTTACTCCGAAGGGTGTCAGGCATTGTTCCGAGAGCCATATAGTCAAGTATAACTCAAAGGAACCTCACGCAACTCTTTGGGGGTAGTTAGTACTATTTGACCCTATTTTACAGACTAGGAAACTAGGCAAGTTCTCCTGACTAGAAATGTAGCAGAGTTGGTGGTGGAATCCAAGTTGCCTTCATCCAGAGCCATCAGTCTCAACGTTCATGCTGCAGTGTCTCAACCCAATGAACCAGTTCCACATATCAACTGTTTTCCAGATGCTTCCTGTATTTTACCTCTAGGTCTCAGAACACTCGGAATCCTCATAATATCTCTAAGGCTCGACATATTAATTTGTCTAATAAATTATGAAGCCTGGATTTGAACCAAGGTATCTAGGTTCCCCACACCCAAGATTCTTAACTATAAATTCCATTTTCAAAAATGACATGTGGCCCTTGAATTTATCTATTTCTTCTTAACAGCACTTTGATAGTCTGTGTCTTTGAGAGATTTTCTTCCATTTCATCAAAGCAGTCAAGTTTACTGGCATAAAGTGGTGCTTGATGTCTCCTACCCACATTTTTAACACGAGGGACATTTCCTCTTTGGTTCCTAATATTAGCAACCTGCACTTCCTCCTTGTCTTTCTCATCAGTCTGGTGAGAATTTATTAATTTTTCATTATTACCAAATAAATAATGGTTTTGTTTTCATTGACTTCTCTTTTGCTTCCCTCTTCTGTTTCACTTTTTTGATTTCACTGTGCTTTTACTGTCTCCTCTCCTCTGATAACTTTGGAACTCTAAAACAAGCATATTTATCTGCCTCAAGTTGCCCTATAGCTCATTTTCTCCACTCATTTTCTTCTGTGCTTTTCTTTTTTTTCTCTCTGACTCATTTGGTATGGTTTCTTTTGTTACATCTTCACATTCACTAATCTTTTCTTCCTCTATTGTCTCATTTGCTGTTAATTCAATGCAGTGTTCTTTTCATCTTGATGCTGCAGTTTGCAACTTTAGAAGTTTGCTTTGGTTCTGACTCCTTGTATTTTTTTTTAAATCTATCTTCTTAACCTTTTTTCCCCTTGGTCTGAAACATAAGGAATACAGTTATATAGATATAATAACTAGTTTAATATCTTTGTCTACTAATTCTATCATCTGTAGACATGTGTATCAGTCAGATTTTCACTGCTGTGACTAAAGGATCTGACCAGAACAATTGCTGAGGAGCAAAAATTTATTTGAGGGCTCACGGTTTCTAAGATCTCAGTCCATAGACAGCAGTCTCTATTCCCTGGGGCTTAAGGTGAGGCAGGACATCATGGTCGAAGACTGTGGCAAAGGGAAGCTGCTCAGTTGATGATCAGGAAGCAGAGAGAGGTCTCCATTTGCCAGATACAAATATATATCCCAAAGCCATGCCCCCAATTTTCACCTCCTCCAGCCTCACCCTACCACTTCAGTTACCTTCAGTTAATCCCTATCAGGGGATTAATCACTGATTGGGGTGAGACTCTCATAATCCAATCATTTCTCCTCTGACCTTTCTTGCATTGTCTCACACATGAACTTTTGGGGGACACCTCACATCCAAACCATACCAGTCTGTGTCTACTGATCAAAAGAACTTTTTCTCCCTATACTGGGCTGTATTTCCTGTATTTCTTTGGATGCCAGAGATTGTAAATTAGATCTTGTGGGGGGGGCGGTTAGGTTTTGCTCAAGAGGGGTTATGCATTTCAATATTCTTGAGGGTTTTCTTTCTGGGACACAGTTAAGGTCCTTGTGAACAATTTGGTCTTTTGGGGGCTTTTGATTAAGTGTTGTTAGCTCTGGACCAGAGTGGCCTGTGACTTTGGCTTGCTACTGGGGCAACCCTCTGAGCATCCCAACAGAGTGGTGGGAACTGGTAGGAAGAGCACTTCTGAGCTTGTGTGAATGCCAAGGGTTGCTCCACCTGCTCCTTTCAGTGGTTCTTTCCTAGGCTTCTAGTAGGTTCTCACAGCATATTTTGATCAGTAAGCATGCATCCGAGGACAAAATGTAACCCTTAATGGAGCTCTCTGGAGGCTTCTCCCAAAGCAGCTCTCTCCTCTTTGGTAATTTCCTCTGAGTCGTCTGGCCTCCCCTAATTCTCAGCTCAAGGAGACCAGTGATTCTGTTCAAATTGGCCATCTTGACACTGGAGCCTGGGTATGCTCTCTACCTGGCAGGCTGGGCAACTGTAGGACTTGCCCTCTTTGCTCTCCTCTCAGGAATCCATGTCCCATGTTTGAAAACCATTGTTTTCTATTATCTGGTTTCATTTGTGTAAGGCAGGAGTGTAAATCTAATTGCTTCTATCCTGTGGCCTGGAGTAGAAGCCCCCTGCCCTCTTTTAATGTTGTACTGACTTGAGAGACTGGTTGCACGCTCTGTGAGAAAGTGTCTCCTTCAAGATCACCAGCGTCTCCAGAAGTCCCTGCTTGTGGTTATGTTTCACGTCGTCCTTGTTCGTTTTGCACTTGCTCCAGTATGGAAATGAAGACAAGAGCAGTGGGCAGTAGAGGGACTGGCCATGTCGGTGAGTGTGACAAGCTTCTCTGAGGCCCTGCCTGAATACTTTCAGGAAGCCGGAGGAGGGAGGCCTCTTCCCTTCTCCTTTTTGAAAGCCCCAAAGGCAGCATCATCTAAAAGTCAAGAACAACAGGAGAGCTAGGCTACTTTTCTAATTCTACCAGAAACTTAGGGACAAGGAGTTTTAAAACCTCAGATCAGTGAAGTCATGAAGTCTTTATGTTTGGTCTCCTATACACTAAATTCATTTTATGATCTAGAGCAAATATACTATGAGACAAAACAATCCAGTCCTAGATTTAGTGCATACACTAAAAATAGCTAGTATTTATTGTACATTTATCAGGTGCTCTTTAGTCATCTATCCACAACATATGTATTATCTCATCAATGGCACTAATATCTTGTGACACTCATGGTAATATCATCTCTGCTTTATAGTAAACTGAGGCACAACCAGAGAAGTAAAGAAACTTGTTCAAAGTCGCACAACTAGTTATTGGTAGAAGCATAAACTAAACTCCAGTAACATGACTCATAACTAATTAATCAAAATTGACTACAAACAAATTTACCATTATAAGAGGTTCAACACAAGAATCTGCAGGAACTTTCCCTAAATCTCTGGCCTCCACCCAGAGATAGACCTATGGCTATATCTTGCTGTACAGGTCTGCAAAGGCATCCCTTGTCTATGAAGAAGGTTAGACAAATTAGTTTTAGTTTTCTTCAAATTCTGAGTTTCTCTAAGTCTAAAACACTTTTGACCAGGCTAGTCTATACACTCCTGGACTTGTTGGCAAGGGGGCTGTTCTTACCTCTTTAGTACCAATCTCTGCTGAGGTCTGCATAGGGTCCAGAATCTTCCAAACAAATGGTTTAAAGTCTATAGTCCAACACCCAGGTGTCTTTACCTCTCAGTTTCCTCTTGGATATTTTGTGGTACAGATTATAGAAATTTCATTAGCAAAAATGACTCTTGTGTAGGGAGTAAGGCCAGCAGCTTTAAACCAGAGGCTGGCTGGCTGGCTGGCTTCCTTTATTTTAATTAGAAGTGACCAAAAAATTCTAAGCATTAGTACACAGGAATGAGAAGCTAAATCTCTTAGAATGCTTGGGGTGGCTTCACATAATGAATTGTCCTACCCAAGGGACAAAGAGTCCTTCTCTTATCACACACATATCATTTGTCGAAGTTTACTATTTCTACTAAACAAACTAGAATATATAGATACATATGTATATATATAGATAGATAAGTGTATACACACACACACACACATTTTTTTTTTTTTTTTTTTTTTTTTTTACTAACTTCTAAACTCCTGAGAACCTTGAACTTGATAGAAGCTTGAGCTTACTGTCTTTGAAGATCCCAGAGAAACTTCTGGCTCTGATCAGACCTCCACCATGGTTCTGCCACAGATGAACCCAGCCTTGCTTCTAAGTCTTCCCAGATAACCACTGATGAAAACTCTTAAGACAGCCTCAGTTTCTTTTTCCCAGAAATACTAAAGTAGGGTCTCAGTTATTTAAGCCATTTGCCCTGGCACCACCTTGCCATAACAGAAGGACTGTTCCTACAGTGGGAGAGAAAAGACCTGACAGGAGAGGCACCAGGAAAAGGCACTGTCATCTATGAGAAACCGTATTTCAGAGGCTCTGCAGACCATTGGCTAAAAGACTACCTGAGAAAGTTTTCCTCACTGAATGAGGATCAGAATGGCTTCCGACAGAAATGTCAATATTCCTTTCAGATGAATTATTCTGGGAACTGAAAACAGTGAGGAATGGTTACTTGTAGCAACAAGATCCAGTTTTATGTTAATGAATCCCATCAGTGACAGATTCGATCTGATTATAGGGCTTGCACCAAATTTTCCTACCAATAATTTTAGAATTAGCAGGCTGGAAGGAGCTGCCCTATGAAGTCAGAGACTGATTATCAATAGTCCTTAACTCTCTGGAATATGGCTTCCATACTATGTTACCTTTCCATTCCCGGGATTTTTTTCTTTCTTCCCTACCTTGTTATCCACAATTCATGAAGTATCAGTATAATGGCTGCTTTCCTAATTTCAGTTTGCTTCTGTTTTGTTTTATTTATTACATCTAAAAAGAAACAGTAGGTTTCATGGAATGCATGTGTGTTTCAAAATTCCAAAGCCAATAATTAAAAAAAAAACATGAGGTTTAATTTTAAAAATATGAAGCACACAAATATGTGGAAGAGAGCTCTGAAAGCAGATCTGATTAAACTGAAAAATTTTAGTAAATATATATGATTACCATAAAGTATGCATTATAAGTGCTCCTTAAAAAATTGTTTCCTATCCTTTCTTAAAAAAAAATTTTTTAATGTTGTATTTCAACATCAGTCCAAATAAAACCCTTTAAGAAAAAAGGACCCCATTGAGAAATATTGTTAGGGACAGAATATGTTGCTGTACCACTCCCATGATCATTTTTTTCATTGCTTCTTCACCCTCAAACTGCCTAAAGTTTAAACTCAGTACCAGATTCAAACAAACTGCCAAATACCCTCTCCAACGTCACCAAGTTCCAGAACAATGCTTATAATTGAGCAAAGTTGTTCAAAACAGTCACAACAAAGAAGTTGAAAGTGGCTATCACTCAGCACTAGAAACAGAAGACCAGGACTAAGGCCATAATTCTGTCCCCAAGCCTCATCTTCTGTACCAACACTGGGCTTGGCTTCCCAGGCGACATGGAAAATGCAGTGGAACTCAGATGGGTTCCCACTCAGGCTGTGGATGAACTCTGTAACCAGACTTTCCTGGAGCTCAAACCTATTTTGAGGCGGTTCAGGAAATAGATGTGGTTTTGGTGAGAAATTATATAATTCAAACTCCTGTGGCTAAAAAGTCAGCAAAAGTTCTGAGGAAAAAGAAAGAGACAGATTTGCCCACATTTCATCCCAGGACTTCACTTATAATTCATAAAGCAGGTGGATCCCTACTGAGAATGAAAAGCTCCTCCCTCCTAAAGTTGGCCCCAGACAGGCACCTTTTAAAACTGAATTCCCTGAAATCTATGATACTCATTTAAAAAACATTAAAAAAACAAAAAAAGTCTTGTGGGATGTACAAAGAAGGTCATTGAGCCTCGGAATATACTAAAACACAGCAAAAGCCAGATACTAAATACTTTAGGTTTGCAGGCCACATGTACTCCTCAGTACATGTTTAACATATTCATTTTTTTCCCTTTTCAGTAACCTTTTAAAAATGTAAAAACCATCCTTAGCTCAGATGTACATAAACAGGCTACAAGTCACATTCAGCCCATGGGCTATATTTTGCTGACCCTTATTTTATAACACCAGGTGGACAGATGATCTTTCTAGACATTACTTGCTGCAGTAAAAGATCCACCATGCCATTCTGGCCATCTCTATAATGATGGGATTAGAGGGGGAAAGACTACAAAATTGTCAAACAGATTTCTAATAAAAAAATCATGAGTGGATATTTTAATATCTGATAAAACAGTAGTAGAGACACAAAATCTTGTGCTCAGTCTCCTACACTGCAAACTCACTTTGTGACTCAGAGCAAACTTATTACTTCTGAGTTCCCATTGGAAAACAAACAAAAAACCCTCAGACATTTTCATTAAATGATATCTAAAGACACTTCCAACCTAGGCCAAGATTCCATGAAAGGCCCTAGAAAACTTTAAGGAAATGTCCACAAATGATCTTCACTATAGTAAAGAAAAACTGAACTGGATATTTTTTACCCTACATGTAGGTTTCCAAGAAAGCAAATTATTCTCCTTTTGTTTTCACTAAGTCTTGACATTGTTGTGGCTTTAATTAACAATATAGTCTTGAAAAAAAGATAACGACTTTGTCAGATTTATCCTAAAAAATAAAAAATATAGGCTTTTCAATGATCATATTAAGAAGGAATTAGAAACTGTAGCCCAGAAATCAAAAATTTTATAATTCAAAGATCTGCATGCAGAAGGATGTCTTCTGTGCAGCTGCATAGTAATGTTTTATGAGGAGCATCTCTTTCTTCAAAGTTGAAAAGATGTTTACCTTGTTTCTCTCCAATCAGTAGAAGACAGCCGATGGTAAATGCATGTGCTTTCATTGATTTACCAGAAGTACATTTAGAATTGAACTCAGCTGCCTGGGACTCACATTAAGTACGATTAATAAAATATTTCCCATCCTGCACAGTCGGAAACACTTGGTCCTGCTCAGATTTCTCCACTTGCTCAAGCTTCCTAAAGATAAATGAGCTTTGTACCACAGAAAGGAAACAGGTCATTTATCTGACATCACATTATTTACTGACATTAAAAATGATAATATCCATCAACAAGCAGCCAAACCCCAAGCGGGTCACACAGAGAACAAAGCTACAACTGTCTTTCTTTGATATAGTTACAAGGACATGCTGACTGAGATGCCACTTATGCTCCAATAATGTCACTGTTGTCACAAGAAGTTCACATTTTAATGATATTCACATAATTCCTCATGTATTTGTTTGGGACTGGGGATCTATATTTTGTTGTTTTCTGAACTTTTTTTTAGAACTCAAACCTGGAATTTTAACAACAGAACTATGAACATAATTTGCTTGGGGTGGGGGAGATCTCTCATTTAAATATATATCTATATATCTTTCCCTTTTATTCTCTTTTTGAAAATTAAGCCATTATCTATAATTCTTAAACTATCCAATAACTCAGATATTATTGTCTGCATTTCTACATATACAACCTGAGAGCCAAAGAGGCCTGTTAAATAAATTGACAAAAATTTACATTTCAGTAAATAGTAGATTGAGGATTCGAAAATTTTTTCCTGACTCTGTGGCAATCTTTCCCCTTCTCTCTCTCCTTTTTACATACCTAGCCCACTGACCTAGCTAAAGAAAGAAAAATTTTGTAATTTTTTGAAAGCAGCTTCTTATCATAACTTAATTGTATCCCAGAGTGAATACCACAATATCAATGCCTCAACACAACCTAAGAACACACAAATAATGTGAAGAATTGACTCACATTTGGGATTATAACTTTGAACTTCAAGGAAAACCACATATAATTGGCAGAAGTGACCTGTCAACTAGGGTAATTCAGAAGTCAAGTGTAAGTAACGGTGAACAAAAACTGTAAATGTGGTTGTTGAAGAATATTGTTTTATATTCTAAAAAAGTTTGTTCTATGGAAATTAGGCTAAACCTCCACCACTATTTAAACACAGAATGCACTGGAATCTAGTTTTCTCCATGTTTTATTCACTGAATGGAATAAGCAACAACAACGGCTCTTCTTTTGGTTACATTTTCTTCGGCGCCACCACTAGTCCTATCTCATTACCCTTCATCCTCCTGTGTTCTGTTAAAAGACAGGGCAGGAAGGCCAGCGGGGCACTTACACACCCTTGGCCTAATCAGTGACCCCCTTCTGTCCTTTATCATTTGTTTCATGCGTTTTAGTTTCACTGTCTTGGACTCTAATACCAAACTGGTAGGAAAAGAAAATATGTCATGTGGCGATTTCTTTGCCAAGATGGCACCAAACAGTTGATTTCAAAAGTTTGTTTGTTCTCAGAACTGTCTAAAAGGAGGATGGTGCAGACATGTCTGACGTGGAGCAGGAAGCCTGGCTTCAGCACATGACCAGCATTTTCATCTGCCACCAGCAAATGGATCTTGGCTCCTCAGCTCCATTCTGACCAGGGATGAATTACACATATAATTCAAAATCAAGAAAACTGCTCAAGTACAACGCGTGAGGCTTCTGCCAAAAGTTGAAAATTATTAGGAAGCGTGATTTTGGCTGAGCACACAGCTCTGTTTTGAACTCTTTTATTTCTGTGTTATTGCTCATTCACTTAAAGAGAAATACATGAGTCAGAGACAAGATCTCTTTCCCTTTTCATGTTTCTCCAATTTATCTTCCTTGGCATAATAAATTTCTCAAGCCAGAGTAGAGAGTGTTGTCTTGTTTCCCTCTGTTTTTTCCATTATCTCAGTTATCTCTCGTTTATTTTTGAGTCTTTGCTCTTATCGTAACAGTTTCTCAGGACATCATAAAGTTGGAATGAGTGGCCTCCCACCCCTGGTCTTTGCCTACAGATGTTTCAGGCCCAGGCTCTCAATCACATAGCTCTGGTGCTTTGGCAGTTTGGAAAGAAAAAGAAATCTAGATACACCTCAGCTAGAACTGATGATGTCTAAACTGCAGGCTACTTTTTACATATAAAAAGTACTCTAAAATTTTCTAATAGGAAAATGATTTTAAGCAAAATCTACCCTTGCTTATTCTGATTGTGTGATGGAGAGAGTCCAACCTATCATGGTGTCAGTGTGATATACTGTAAAGAGCACTGGATGATGAGTATTGGTTCGAGACCTTTATATTTTTAAGGTCAATTTTAGAAAAATCTATTTTGTAAAGAACATTTAAACAAATCCATATTCATAATTATACACTGTGGTACATTAAGCCCTCAGGTATTCGTAAGTCAACACACAGCTAATCTCATTTCTGCTACCCACCCATGTCTACTCCCCTCTTCCCTCAAGCAGATTCTTTTAAACTAATCCCAGATGACATAGAATTTCTTCCATATATACTTGTAGGTGTTTCCAAGGAATAAGGAATTCTGCATTTTAAAAATATAATCACAACAGTATCATATCTAAAAAACTTCAAATTCCTGGGCTGGAGTTGTGGCTCAGTGGTAGAGGGTTTGCCTAGCATACATGAGGCACTGAGTTCATCCCCAACACCACATAAAAAAAAAAATTAAAAAAACTAAATACACAAAATAAAGGATATGTATGTGTGTGTGTGTGTGTGTGTACCTTCAAATTCCTGACATCAAATATTCAGTGTTCAAATTTCCCTGATCGTCTCAAAACGTCTTTTTAATTTTATTGAGAATTTTATTCTTGCTTATGAAATATTTAAAGCCCAGAAAGTACACAAGATAAAACATGTGAATGATTTCACCACCCTAACATTTTTCTAATATTTGCTTTCTCTTTTAAAAGAGTTTTCTTTGAGCAGTTTTAAGTTTATAGCAAAACGGAGAGGACCAGAGATTTCCCATATATTCTCCACATATTCATAGTCACCCTACTAAAGATGTATCCCACCAAAATGATGCATTTGTAACAATTGATGAAACTCTACTGACACCTGAATTCCTTAGTATACATATCATTTTTGACGCTATACATTATATGGCTTTGGACAAATGCATGACATGTATCGATCATTATAGCACCTTAAGAGTATTTTCCCAGTCCTAAAAATCCTGAGTTTTGCCGTCTCAATCCTTCCCTCTTTCTTAACCTCTAGACACCATTGATTTTTTTCTTTTTTATTATTTATTTATTCTATTTCATTATACATGATGGCAGAATGCAATTCATTTCATATTACACATATAGAGCACAATTGTTCAAGTCACTAATTGTACACAAAGTATTTTCACACCATTTATGTCTTCATACATGTACTTAGAGTAATGAAGTCTATCTCACTTCACCATCATTCCTATCCCCTTCCTTTCCCCTCCCTCCCCTTTGCCCTATCTAAAATTCCTCCATCAACCCCCCAATCACCATTTTGAGTCAGCATCCTCATATCAAAGAAAACATTCATTCAGCCTTTGGTTTTTTGGGATTGGCTTACTTCACTTAGCATTATATTCTCCAACTTCATCCATTTACCTGCAAATGCCATGATTTTATTCTCTTTTAATGCTGATTAATGTTCCATAGTTTCTCTATCCATTCAACTACTGAAGGGCATCTGGGTTGGTTCCACAATTTAGCTATTGTGAATTGATTGTTTTACTATCTAGTTTTGCCTTTTCCAGTCTGACATAGAGTTGAAATCATATATCATGAACCTTTTCAGATAAGCCTCTTCCACTTAGCACCATACATTTACATTTCTTCTACAACTTTTCGTGGTTTTACAGCTCACTTCTTTATAGCAATGAATAATAGTCATTGTATAGATGTACCACAGTATATATTTGTTCATTCACCTACTGAAGGTCATCTTGGTTGCTTCCCAGTTTGGGCAGTTATGAATAAACTGCTATAAACATCCATGTACAGGTTTCAGTGTGGACATAAGTCTTCAATTCATTTGGGTAAATACCAAGAAATGTTAATGTTGGGTAATGTGATAAAAGTTAGATTTAGTTTAAAAACCATGCATCTGTTTTCAAAAATGACTGCATTGGTTTTGTTTTTTTGTTTTTTTTCCACTAGTAGTCAATGAGAGTTCCAGCATTTGGTGTTGTTAGTGTTCTGATTTTGGCAATTCTAATAGGTGTGCAATAGTATTCTCACTATTTAATCTGCATTTTCCTAATGATATTAGATGTGAGCTGATAAGTTAATATTTTTTTCCCAAAAAGGTCCAAATCTAGTCACTACACCAAGCCTAACTCTTTACGTAAGTTGAAAATTTGAAAACATGAATGATAGATGGTAGTTTTATATTGGTATAATTGCTTTAAAGTACATTTTTCAAATTAAAAAAGAAAATCAATTTCTAAATTAATTTCTGATTAATCTATTTCAAAATAATTTCTAAAGTTTATGACGTTTGTCCATAAATAAGATCACTATTTTAACACTAAATGGCATATATTTTACATTCTCTGCTATTTACCATGTGATTTTCTTTCAGCTCTATGACTTTTGATCCACTTTAACCTCAGCTTACAATTCCATCTCATGAACAGACTGAGTTTAATCTAATTTCCTATTATCGGACATTTATTTCACTTTTAATTTATCACTCTTACAAAACAATGTCACAGTGGATATCTGTATAAATGTTCCATTATGCATATATGTAAGTTTCTTTATGTATGGAAGTTGCTGGGTTGTTGGGAAGAATACAACTATTGTTAAATTGATTGTCTGAGTGTTGCACCTCTACCCACAGTGGATAAGAATTCAATGCAAAGGTCTTCTGACAATTGTCTCCTGACAACAGCTCTGATATTCAGTGAATCAATCCATTGAGTCAACTTATTAAAAATAGTTACATCTTTAGTAGTCTTAATGGTGGTGACTTAAGTTTTTGCAAGGCTCTGAGCTTCTTAGACAAACTAAATCACATAGGAACACGTTTTCCTTGCCTTAAATATGGATAAATAGAATAAACGCCTAAAATTTAAATAATAATTAAAGGTAGAAGATAGCAAACCATCAATAGAGTCTAAACCTTCCATTAGAATATAGGAAAGGGGAGGTCATTGAAGGATGGTGAGAAGGTGTTACATAGGAAAACAAAAATGGGGATTAGCAGGAAGAAGTAGGAAATGGGGTCAGGAAAAGAAAAAGAGAGATAGGTTAAATGGTTTGTCCAAAGTTTAATGAGTAAGTCCAAGTCCCTAGGACGTAAGATCGCATGGAAGAATGGTAAGAGATGAAGCCGTAGAGTCCCCACTGACACTCCATGTCATGTCAAGGCTGTCATGGAGAATCTGAATTAATTACTCTCATTTAATGCCACAAGTAAAAGACAAAGCTCAGGGACCTCCAGGTCTGGACTTGGCCTCTGAACGTTTTCAACAACTCTTTCCCTCTTCCGTGGCCATCAGAAGAGCAGTCTGTAGAGCATTCAGGGCTGCTCAAGGACAAAAGAACTCAAAGCACCCCCCGCCCCCAGGTTACCCTCTTGTTTCTACTTGTCTTAGATGATGCCAGTTTGAAAGGACAAAGAGGAATATAAGGGAATCTCCCTCAAGATCTTCAGCTGGGTCTAGTTCATGAAGGGAATGGTCTGAGAAGTGAAATGCTTAACTCTGAGTTTCCATCACCCATGAGCTTAATGCAAACTTGACGTCAGAACCCAACAAGGAGAAGCAGCTCAGATGGTAAGCCAACAGGCCCCACTACCTAAGCACAATACCACTGGTGTTTCCAAGTAGGTGGAGGCAGTCAGTTATAGCCATTTACCTTGCTTAATCCTCTTCCTGACTGAGTTACTTTCTTTCAGCCCATATGGCGAAGACATTTTATTTTCTCTTGAAGTCTTCCCAGATGAACTACACCCAACACCAATCACTTTTTGTTTTAAGAACACAGTTGTAGCTGGGTGTGGTGGCCCATGCTTATAATCCAGCTCTTTGGGAAGATAAGGTATGAGGATTTGGTCTGACAGGTAGTCTAACAACATAACAGATACCTGGCACCAGGTTCTCAAAGACATGTGTTTATCTTAGCAAAGCTTGACTGTTTTTCCCTCCTGACACATAAGTATTAAACAGGAAGTCTCCAGCAAGAGTTAGGACCCAGCACTAAGCAGTGCAAAAGAAAAGTGGCCAAATACAATGACTAAGAAAGGCAAGGGGTTATATCCAGGGAGGAATTTGATGAAAAAAGGATCAGATACAACAAATCTGACAGAGAGAGAAGGGGTCCACTACAAGAATGTGCTAGCTTTCTCCATTTTTATGAGGGTGTCAGACATCATTAATCAATCACAGGGACATCCGAGAAATCCCAAATTTCTAAACACAACAGTCCATATATCCATTCTCAACATTTGAGGCTGGCATATAAGTTAGGGCCTCTGAGGTAGCTGAGCCTCAAGAACAGTGACTCTAGTGAACAGAAGTGATGACTTTGCTTCTAGTTTGGTGACTAAGTATAGGCAGCACTAAGTGTGTTGGCAGGATTTCATCCCAGGACTAAGTTCTTGATGATTAAAAAAAATGGTACTGGTCTTCACATTCTAAGGAAGACCGCTATATTATTTGAACTTACATATCATGATCATATGGCAGCTAGAGTTACCTGACAAATATTAAGCTTAAAAAACTACACCATCATACAACCCTTTCCAAATCAAGATCTTGACCCAAACGCCTACTTGACAAGTGCTGCTTTTGTAATAGTTCCTCAAGAAGGTAAGCATAGTTACCTTATGGCCTGGAAATTCCACTCCTAGTATATGCTCCAGAGAATTGAAAACATTCACACAAAAACTTTTTACAAAATGTTCATGGAGGCATTATTCTTCATACCCCCAAAGTGAAAATTCATAAAATGTCCATCAACTGATGACCAGATAAACAAAATATGTTACATCCATATAATGAAATATTATTTATAGCCATAAAAAGAAAAAAAAGTTCTGATACACAATACAATAAAAATCAACTTTGAAAACATTTGTTAGGCAAATGAAGCCACACATGTTGTAACTATTTATATAACTATCTAGAATAGTCAAAACCACAGACACAGAAAGTAGGTTAAGAGTTTTAAGGTCCAAAGGAAGAAGATGGAGAGTGATTGGAAATAGCACAGGGATTTTTTGGGGAGGGAACAATGGAAATAATATGGAATTAGATATTGATGATGGTTGCTTAATCTTGTAAATACACTAAAAACCAACTAACTGGATATTTTTAAGTGGGGACTTTTCTGTTGCAAAAAATTTTCTGTGAATTATATCTCAAAATGTTTTTTAAAATAAAAAAATGTCCACTCTCACCACTTCTGTTTTATATTACACTAGAGGTCCTAATCTAAGTGATATGAAAAAAATAAAAACTACAAAGATTTGAAGGGAAGAAATGAGCCTCTGGTTCATAGATATTATGATGCCAACTCAAGAAATCCACATTACTAAATAAATAAAAGGTCAGGATGTTGCATATAATATACAAAACAATTGACTTTTGTATTTTGATATCAGCAAGAAATTTTAAAAAGGCAATTCTAAATATAGAAGGCCTTGCTACAGTGTACATTTAGAATGTCCCCTGAAGGCCCATGTGTTAAAGGCGTGGTCCACAGGTTGGTGGAGGGATGGAAACTGTAAGAAGCAAGGCCCACTGGGAGGTCTATGGATGAGTGAGGCTGTGCCTTCAAAGGGAAGTGTCAGACTCTGGTCTCTCCTCCTGCTTCCTGGCCGGTGCTTAGTTCCGTTTCACCACACACTGCCGCCAAGTGGTGCTGCCTCGCCATAGGCCCAAAAGCATCAGGGCCAATTGATCATGGACAGAAGCCTCCAAAACTGTGAGCTGAAATAAACCTTTCTTTTTATAAGTTGATTATCTCAGGCATTTGTTACAGTAACAGAAAGCTGACTAACAAAGTCCCGAACTTATGATAGTTCCAGTGACAATTTCTGACTTTAGGATAGTGAGAAAGTACTATGCATTCAGTAGACAGTGGACATCCAATTTTGGATTTTTATCTTTGCAAAGTTAGCAACATAAGGTATACTGTTTTCTTGAGATGTCAGGTTCTGGTAGCAAACTGCAGTTCTCCATCAGCTGTGCAATCACGAAGGTAAACAATTATACTCTACAGTGTATTATGTTGCTAAGATGGGATGTTCAGCAGGTGTATTCATTGCATTTTCAACTTATGATATTTTCAACTGATAGTGACTTTACCAGTATGTAACCCTACCATAGATCAAGGAGAATCTGTACATGATTTACAGGATTCACAAAAATACTTGGTGATAAAGTTAACAGAAGAAATGGAAGATTCTTAAGTAGAAAATAATTAAACATTAAAGAAGAACAAAATCCAAGATAAATATGCTACAGCATATCCATACAATGGAGAATTATTTAGCCATAAAAAGAAATGATGTACTGATATATTTTACTACATGGATGAACCTTGGAAACATTATGCTAAGTGAAAGAAACCAGACACGAAAGACCACATATTATATGATCCTGATTATATGCAATGTCTAGAACAGACAAATCCATAAAGACTGAAAATAAATTAGTGGTTATCAGGTGCTGGGAGGAGGAAGGAATGGGGAGTGACTGCTAATGGATTCAGGGTTTCTTGCTGAGGTGATAAAAATGTTCTAAAATTAGGCAGTGGTAATGGTTGCAAAATGCTATGAATATAAGAAATAGTACACTTGAAAAAAAAACTGAATAAGGATAAATACCATATTTATGGATGGAAAGAGATTTGATCTTCCCAGTGTGATCCATAGATAAAATGTAATTCCAATTGTAACCTCAATAGTACTTTACACGAAAGATCAAAGAGCCAGGGAAAGTCAAGTCACTTGAAAATAAAGTAGAAGAATTTATTCTAACACATATAAAATCTTGTTACATGTAGTTAAGAATAATTATGATTGCAATTAAGAGTATTTTGTAACAAAAAGTGTATGGTTTGGATTCAGCAATAGGAAACAGACCAGTGAAATAGAAGAGTCACAAACAGATCCACTTAACAGATGGAAACCACAGGTACCACGGAGAAAGCCCCACCGTTCAGCAATGAAGGGAAAAACCATCTAAAACATGTCACAGAGATAACAATTATAATAATAATGTACAGGTAAGGGGCAGGTCAGTGGGGTGAGGTAGACATCCCCAAAACAAAGCCACAGGTTTTGAGTCATTTTAACCAAGTCATGTAAATATTCATGGATCCTCTAGAACAAAAAGGGTAGAACAGAGAGCATGAGTCCCAGGATGATAGAAGATGGTCCTATAATACAGACATGGTTTATCAGGAGGTAGATTTTGGAATCTAGCAACTATGATTAGATGGTTACCTCTATGGAAAAGTGTTTCCACATATTCACTCATTTCCTCAATGACTCTCTTGAAGAGTAGCAGAATATTCACCACAAAATATGCCACTCTGGCATTTTGATTATTTGGACCCAAAGGCAACAACAGGCAAAGGAAAGGTCTCTGCCCTCCTTCTATTTGCTAACAGCAGGACCTACGTTTGTAAAGGCGTTCCCCCTCTCCTCTCCACGAGGAAGGACAGAAGCCAGTCCATTAAGGTCAACCCTTATCAGCCTAGAGGTGGTCCTCAAAGGATCTATCTAACAAATTTTACCAAGTATTTCTAGCCTCCATTAGTTCCCCATGTATTTACCTTTCCATCATTTGATATCCTAGAAAATTCAAAGTCCTTTTTCTTTGTATTGTCATTTCTCTAAAAATTTAATATTCTTTTTTAGGATGTTCCATAGACCCAAGTTGTAGTCATCCTTTTTAAATTACTCATCATTGAGCACTCCCAGGTACAACATCATATGCACGTTAATGAACTTCTCTTTGTTTTTCTGCTTTTGTCAATCTGATCTATAGGGCTCCAGCCAATTAACCATGGATGGGGAGATGGAAATAGAACTTTTCCCTCCCTTCACAATAAGAGATACCTATTGAAATATCTATTGGACTTCTGGTTCATGCTAGGCAATGATCTATAGGCTAAATGCTAGGGACCTACATTTTGGTAGTTAAACAGACAAGAAAATACATGAATAAATAAAACTACTTCCAAGAGGGGCAAATCAAGCCAGGTGACACAGGGGCAATGATTCTGCATGGGGGAGAGCAGTCATTGTGGGCTTAGGCAAATTGCTTTAGCAACTGTGGTCAGGGAAGACCTTTCTGAACAGGTGACAATCACAAGCCCTGCATCTTTTTCAAAGCTGAAAGAGGCATAACTAAAAAGTTAGCACCACAAAATGTTTAAGAGCAAAATAAATAAATAAATAAGAGTTTGGTGGCAGGGTATAAAAGTCAAGTGCTTGCAATAAAGATCTTCAAACTACAGGAAATAAAAACATAAAGGTAGGAGATGCTCACTGGGACCCCATCTCTGAAGCCATCATTCCTGCTTGTGCTGGCGAGGTCTGGAAGCCCTGGCTGGCTGTCCATACATGCACAACGGTCACTGAACCGGCTGTCTGGACGGGATTTAAAGGAGCACCTCTATTAATTATCTGAGTGCTGGCATCACTCCCCTAAATTCACAGCTAAATAAAGCTGCCCCAGTTGCTTGGCCACAAGCTCTTGAAGGTTAGAACAAAACTGTGTCTCGGATCCAGCGTTTGGCGTTGATCTAAGAGCTTTAACGTCACTTCCCAGTTAATAATTAGCTCTGCCTTGGTTCTCACAAAGGATGCCACCAAAACAAAAGCAGACGCTAAGTGTGTTCACTATACTTGCCACCGGAATAAATAGGCAAAGGGATGATTAATGAATGAGGGGGGGAATTAGACACAACAGTGAGCAAAGACAAAGGCCTACAGCTCGGCTACCCTTGAACCGAGACAAGATGTATCCAGAGAGAGGTGGCAGAAAGCGATGCACCAAAAAAAAAAAAAAAAAAAGTTAGTTTAATGGACAGGTTGTGAAGACTTCATTTAACCTTGTGTTATGACAGCCATAGTGTTTTATTAACATTCTGACTTACTAAGGGGCCAGGGTCAGCTGAGGCAGAAACACATGTTCTTGGGGGAGTTGCCCAGCAAGGGAGGAGAAGGGGACATTTTTGTGTGGGTAACAGAGGCCGCCCAAACACATGGGACAACACTCTCAAGGCCCCCTTGCTGAGGCGGGGCCGCAACTTTCTAAAGAATTGTTTGTATGTCAAACAAAGCACATGAGATACCAACACAAATGTCCCAGCTGAAGCCATTTGACAGGGCCTGTCTGTGCCTCCAAATGGCCACATTATAGACTGGGCCAGGACGCAGGGCTCCGTGATAGAGAACTTTACCCAAAGGCATCTGCCATCAAGGGTGGAGAGCTGAGGGCCTTTCCATAGTGATCTGCAGGCTCAGGATCCTGGGTTCATTGTTGGTTGGCAGCCTTTGTACACTTTCTCCTCCAGTCAGTAATAAGAGCAAACTTTCCCCCAAGGATACAGCAGGAGCTCTGGGTATCTGGCTAGCTGGGCTTCAAGGAGTTGGATAGACACAAGCCAGCAGGGAGCAGCAACCGGCCAAACTCTAGGAGCCCTTCTGGCTTGTGGACACATCCCCCACCTTGCTCTTTACAGCTGTCTTCTCTCTCCCAGGGCTTTCCCCATCCACCAGGTGCCCATTCCCACAGGGCCAGTTTCCAGCCAGGTCTCTGATGGGAAAAGATCTGATAAATTAATCCCCATGGAAGATTGAGGTGATGATGAGGTTAGAGGTTCTTCCCAACCTCCAGGGATATTTGCATTTTAAAGGAAGATTCTGAAAGACCAGAAGGTCTCCAGGAACCAGCAATGAAATGTACCTGGAGAGTTTTAGGCTCTCAGGCAGGCTAGGGGAAGATAATTATGGACTCGATGAACCTCTTATTCTCCCCACAATTCTACCCTGCAGATTCCTGCCAAAATTCATAGGCTTTTATTTCATCTTTTCTTCATCTATATTACCAAGTATTGGAAATATCACATGAGGAAATAATGGATGCCCTATGTCTTCAATACCTGAGTTAATGTTATAGTCACAACTTACCGAATGATAAAAACAGACCAGAATATATCTTTATTGATCAAAACTTTTAATTAGTATATAAGGAATTAGAAACACTGAAAAATACATGTTTCCAAGGGAATCAAAGAAAGAATTACTAAAAGAGCCAGGACTAGGACTGACTGGTTCAACCCAGGGTTTGTACCTTCTAGGCAAGCTCTCCACCACTGAGTAACAACCCAGTCCAAAGTCAAGGGTTTTTCTATTTCATTGTAAGAATAACTTTTCTTCTGTCCTCAGAGTGTACCTTAATAATTTGTTAACTGAGAAATTGCAGATGGTGTATTTTTAACTTGTATTTTATAGCTTTAAAATGATTTGTCAATTTGTTAGTACAAAAGACATATATAATTCTAGTTCTGAAAAAAGTCCCTTGAATGGAAATTCAAGTCAAGATGCTAGGGAACACCACTTTAGAGCCTCCCACTTACTTGTTAAAAGATATGTCCAACAATAAAAAGTGTTGGAGAAGATGTATAACCACAGAATTTTTCCTCTTTCCTGTAGGAGTATTGAACTGGGATAACTCTTTAGGAAATAGGCATTTTCTACCAAAGTTAAAGGTGGAAATAGTCAAAGACCTAGAAACTCTATTCCCACAGAAATTCTAACTCATAGCCCTGTTCGAAATAAACAACAGCCTAGGAATTAACACCATGCCCAATTTCTGGAAACTTAACTGTGGCAGGTTAATATAACAGAGTATTACACAGCGTCAAAGATAAGGTAAGAATTTAGGGATACCGAAAGAACACAGAATCTCAAAAGGGAAATGCCCATAAACCATTACATTGAAGCACAAATGACCTGTGAGCAACCCAGCCCATGTCCTGGTGCCCACAGCTTGCTCATTGGCTGATAAAAAACAAAAGCAACAAAACTGCAAGATAACCAGTAGGCACCTAGAGGAACTCCCTTTAGGGAGAATGGCCATTAAAAAGACTGTGATGACTAAGAAATGATCCAGCCTTATTATAATAGTAAGACCCACACTCCTGGGTGGAGATTTAAGAGGCTAATGAGACATGTCAGATGGGAGGTAATATGATTAGAACATGTGAAGACAATGCTTAAGTGCAAGGAAAACTGGAATGAAATGGCATGATCCACCCCGATTCTACCTCTAGTTCAGTCCCAGACCAAGATGAAGTCACCCACTCTCTCCAAGTTCCCCCACCCTCCCCGTCTAGAGTGTGCATCTTCTCTGTTCCAATAAATCTGGTCTGCTACTCATATGTGACACAGCCTTAAATTCTCTTCTATGATAGGACCAAGAACCCAGCAATGCAAAGCAGCAATCTTCTCCTTGGAACCACATATAGAAACAGAAATGAATGACTTGAAGTTGTGTCAGTGTAGGTGAAGTCTAGTAACATGACATTGAGTGAAAACAGCAACCCCTAAGAGGAAACATCCAGCATGACATCCTTTCTTTTTATAAAAATTTAAAATAGACAAAACTAAGCAACATATTATCCAGACATATAAACCTGTTCTAAAATCTTTTAAAATTTGGAATGGCATGTTAAACACAAACTCAAAGTAATGATTCTACAGAGGAGGAACACATTGAAAAACAAGCGATGATCTATATACTAGTTCTTGGGATGGCTCATTTGTTGCACTATTAACGATATATTAATATTAAATAACATGCATATATTAAACAAAAAAAGGCTGTCCAGTAACCAATTGATGACAGTGTGACATAAACCAAGAATTATGATTAATTCAATTTCATGCACCTGAAACCGACTGGAAGTGAAGGTGAAAAGTAAACTTGCTCAATGAAAGAATAGAATCGAGGCACAAAGGTCACACGCAGGTGCACTAGTGGTTCACACAGGAGATTCAGCACAAGTTAGAACAGACACAAAAGCTCTGGGCAAAGCACTAGGTTAAAACAAGACCAAAAAGAATTAGGTGACAGATGTGTACAATCAGGTTGATGACCAAAAGAACAAAAAACCAAAAGGCAGGTTAAACTCTGATCTGCAAATCTAAGGAATTATGTATTGGGTCTGAGGGACAAAGGGGCTCATAAGCTGAATGTAGGTCCAGTATCAGAGATTTGTGACAAGACCATAATCTCCAATCCAGGTCACCTTTCTAATTTAATAAAGTCTCATTAATTTGAACAAATCTAATTTGGAATGGCTGGAATAATCAGGCTGAAATGAAACTGATCTTTCAACTATAAAAAGAGTGTTTACTCAGCAAATTAATAGCAGGAGACACATCAGGTGGGGAATACTTAACCTATTTAGGAATACAGACTCGACATAAATATCTACATTCATTTGTTCTACAACAATCTGTATGTTAATTACAGATGATCTTTGGTCATTAAAAGAGGTCCTCAACCTGGAGGTACTATAATAGGTGCCAGTATATATTACTAGGCATATTTCAAAGTAGTAAAACTAGGCTTTGAAAATGATCTTTTCAGTAATCTGTTGCGGCCCAAAGGAGGTAGGGAAGAAAAAATAATTTTGAATCCAGCCTTCATAGTTTTGAGTTGGTATGGATCCCTGTTACAAAAGATTAAAAAGGAAAAATCAACAAAAGTGTATTAATCGGCATGCCTCTTGTATGCATGGAAGACAGCCAGTGAAAGAGCTTTGAGTTCAGCCTTAAATTCCTTCTTCAAATGAAACCCCAAAAAGGGTGTTTGGGGAAGGGGAATAAGCAATGAAGAGTTCTGCAGGCAAGGTTTATTCTGAGCAGTTAAACTGGGGTTCTTAATACGGATAAATCTCCAGTGAGTTAGAGCCCTGTTTCTCTTTCTGGTACCCAGAGGAGATACCCTAGCAAATGGAGATTTCCTTTATAGATGTAAATTTCCTTTGCAAACAGTAACTTCTACTGTTTCCATAGCTTCTCCTGTGGCCACAATCTTTCAAAATAATCAGTTTAAAATAACCCTTAAGCTAAGGAGGCATGTATTAGGGTGTAACAGTCTGGTCTCCTACAGGTGGATTGGTTCATACTGGGACAGACCTTATACCCAAACCATGAGGAGAATCCCTTGTTTTCTGAAAGATGACACAAAAGAAAATTCATTACAATCATCCCCCTTTCCAAACAACACTTGAACTGGAAGGAGCCTCCATCCCCCGAGAGGCATTGTCCCTCCTCAACACCATCTACAGAGCAATTTAAAAGCCTGTCACTTCTCCAGGACCCAATGTGGTCTAAGAAAACTAGTCACCTGCTTGTTTGTCTTAATAGCTGTGCAAATGATAACACTTGTACTTTTAGTGACATGACAGTCAGGTCTCCTTGGGTTCCCTAGGTTCATCTACTTCTCTGTGCTAAGAAAAATGAAGATGCCCATCATGTTTTGGAAGTAGAGATATGGAAACAGAAACAGATGAGAAGGAAACTTAAAAAAAAAAAAAAAAACAGAAGAGAAAGGGCAAAGAGGATACAGAGTTCTTTGTAAGAAACCAGGGCTGGGGTTTGGTGGCAGAGCACTTACCTCGCATTCGTGAGGCACTGGGTTCGATCCTCTTCACCATATACAAATAAATAAATAAAGTAAAGGCATTCTGTCCATCTATCCATCTACGACTACAAAAAAATTTTTTTTAAAAAGAAATAGACAAACCATAGCTTCACATGTATTGACAGACTGGAACATGACCTGCAAATGATTGAAAAGTTTCTGTCAACAGACTTAAAAACATGGCTACCAAATTAAGGTCACTTTATGCAGAATAATTAAGTCAACGGTGTGTGAGTGTAAGGAGGAAGGTGACATGTAACAGGCATTTGTGGAAAAAGAAATTATGAAGGCTAAATAGTACAATGATGTGCAAAAACCATTTTTAAACTAAATATGATTTGGTTGAAACAGGAATGATAAATGATATGGGGTCTTGCAAGACCATTTGATTCAACTTCTGAGAACATCATTCAGGATTTTTCTTTTATAAATTTCAAACAGCTCTGTTACTATGGGGCTGGCAAAAAAAAAAAAATGGTTTTCCAGTCCTTTTAGCAAATGTACACTAGAGTGAGTTTAATTGCTCTGAAGTCTAATGTTCTCTGTCTTTGAAATGGTTCAGGAAGGAAGGCACAGAGCTTTTTCTAATTTGGCAGCAAAGGAATACTGCATGTTTATCTCTGCTTGCTTTTTGGAGGTGCGGATGAATACACCAAACTAAAGGGCACTAGAAAGATAAGTTTCCATGACATCCGCAATAATTCTTTTATATTGCCGACTGGCTATTCTGTATGTAGCATTCAGAGGCAAATATAAAAAAAAAAATGATGTAAAGCTAAAATTATTTCCTTGATAACACTTGTTTTAAACACCTCACCACTAAATAGCTAAAAGTCTCCAAAGTGAATGCATATACCATATAAAAGCCACAAGCATACTTACATAAATTCTTAAGATTAAAGTAATAACTTCTAGAAAAAGGTGGGAGAAAACACACTACAATAAATCTATTTGTAATGGTATTTGGGCTCTACCAACTGCTTTCATTGGTCTCCAGTGGCTTACATATAAAACAATACATTTGATGTATGATTTCAATTCCTTATGGAAAACTGTTCTACCTACAAGCAGCCTGTCAAAGAGAATGCCAAAAAAACTCTCTCTGCGTCCCAATATGAGGCAAGACTTTAAGATATAACTTAAGGTCACAATTTGTTCTTGCTTGGTCAGGTTTAAGACTATAATTGAGGAATGCCTGACCTGGGGAAGGCAAGTGAAGGGGGGGAGTTGGTTTATTTATAGTGAAATAGAACTAGGCGAGGTGTCAGAGCTTGAAGTTAAATGGCATTGTTTTGCAGGAGAGTGGCTCTACAGAGCAGGCAGAATCCAAGGACAGGCTCTCTGGAAGCTGCTGGGAACCTGTCTCCCACCTCCCAAAGCCCAGGGCATATGGCAGATGTCAGCCCCAGAAAACCACCCCTGATCCAGGAACCTATTTTCCTGGTATTGAGGGGGTACAGCCGGGGAGAGAAGTTGCTGCAGAATGAAAACAAATGCCACTCTAATTGGTCTGTAAATTGCAGCCCTTCATCATTAGAACATGGCTCTAATGATATTCAGCCATCATTTTTTTTTAATCCCAAGTTCAAGTTTTCCAGGTTTAAACAAGGAATTATAAAGTGAAAAATGTTGACAGTTGCAAAAGGGCAATATGCAACTCCCATGGGCTATTCTTCTTGAAATTATAATCTTCCCCAAACATTCTCCTAACTTAGTTCTCACCACTCCCCCAGTTCTTCTTCCTGCTCCTAACTTTAGAACCACCATCCCTAGGGATATTAGCCAACCTCTCCCTGATCACATCTCTTAAAGGGACACTCAACAAATACTGTCTCAATTCAAAGCTCAGGTCTGTTGGCCATTGATACTAAATTTGTTTTTCAAAATAGTAGTTTTTAAATAAACACATTTTAACAGTTTTTTTATTGATGTCTTGGCCTTCTGTCATTTTTTTTAGGCATCTCGCTGTGCATTTCTTTAAGGCATGGACTCCATTTCACAGAGGAAGGGCCTAGCTAGAGTGCAACTCATCGCTTTTGACTCCCAGGAGGATCTTTCTTGTTTTTAATCCTCTTCAGGAAAGTATGTATCAACACCCACAGAAAATTTGATCAAGCAAATAACATTCTGTCAGCAAATTCCATGTACCTTAAATTCCTCCCTGAGGCCCTTCCCTCCAAGCCTAACCTGCACAGACAATGGAAAAACCTTGTTTGCCCTCATCTTGGTGAATAATTGGAGGCTATCATTAAGCAACAGCTCAAATGAGATCAATTATTCAACAGTATTTACAGCCAAGGAATGAAGACATGGTCTAATGTGAAGCTCTCTTCCTTGGCTGAGCTCACTACAGCTGAGACGAGAATGGCTACTACGAAATAATTAAGTATCTGAGCATAATACATTAACTCTCAGAGATTTAGCTTAAGGAGCAGCCAGCGTAGGATGAAAATGTCCAAGAAGACTTTACTGAAGACTTGGGAATTGAACAGGAACACCAAGAAGGATCAGTAGTGTTTCAGTCAGCAGAGCAGTGGCGGATGGACCTCCCAACAGGAGGCAACTGCAGGAACACAGGTGTGTGGACAGCTAGGGTTTGGACCAAGTTGCCTACAGAAGCAGAGCGAAAAGGCATGTAGCTGTGCGGCTGCCGAGACAGCATTACTGAGTGTAGCTTGATTTTGTCTCTTGGGTCTTCTCCAAATTCCACAAAAGTCCTTTGAGTTACAGGTCATAAATGCTGTCTCTGGTTGGGGCCTACATATAAGTGTTCATTACACTAACCACCTGGGGATGCTGCCCTGGGCTCTCTGCAGCCTGATATGCTACAGTCATCGCTGTGGGTTCTACCAGCAAAAATTGGCGATATTTGACTTCTAAAACTTGTACAAAATAGATATAAATATAGATATAAAATTTTTCAGGACAAAAATGTTTATGATAGCCTCTATTTTATGCAAATAAATACCTTTATATTTTCTATATCTAATTTTTTGACAAGTTTTTGGTCAAATATTGTCATTTTTGCTTCACTTTTTAAATATGTGAAAAGAAGTACTCGTTTATAAATATGTTTCTGAAAAATAAAGTACAAAAGCTTCCTCCTCGTGAACTCAAGACTCAACCATTTTTATAAAGAACTAAAAAAACTTAACACCAAAAAAGCAAATAACCCAATCAACAAATGGGCTAAGGAACTGAACAGACACTTCACAGAATAAAAAATACAATTGATCCACAAATATATGAAAAGTATTCAACTTCTCTAGCAATTAGAGAAATGCAAATCAAAACTACACTAATATTTTATCTTGCTCCAGTCCGAATGGCAATCATCAAGAATATAGGCAATAATAAATGTTGGAGAGGATATGGGGAGGAAAGGTTCACTCATACAGTGCTGATAGGACTGCAAATTGGTACAACCACTATGGAAAGCAGTACAGACATTTCCTCAGAAAACTTGGAATGGAATCACCATTTGACCCAGCTATCCCACTCCTTGGTCTACACCCAAAGGACTTAAAATCAGCATACTATAGTGTTGTAGCCATGTCAATGTTTATAGCAGCTCAATTCATAATAGCTAAACTATGGAACCAACCTAGGTGTCCTTCAATAGATGAATAGATAAAGAAAATGTGGTATATATATTCAATGGAATATTACTCAGCTTTAAAGAAGAATGAAATCATGGCATTTGCCAGTAAAGGAATGGAGTTGGAGAATATCATGCTAAGCAAAATAAGCCAATCCCCAAAAACCAAAATCGAAATGCTTTCTCTATGTGGGTGCTAATTCACAATAGTGGGGGGGCACTAGAGAAGAATAAAGTTACCTTAGATTAGGTAGAAGAAAATGAAGGGAGGGGATGGGAGGAGATGTGGGGATAGGAAGGATAGTAGAATGAAACAGACTTTATTGCTTTATGTATATATGTGATCACATGACCAATGTGATTCTACAACATGTACACTCAGAAAAATAAGAAATTATATCCCATCTATGAATGACATATCAAAGTGCACAAATGCATTTTACTGTCACCTATAGTTAAATAAGTTTTAAAAGCCTCAATCATTTGTGCATACTATGTCATAGTTTATTCAAAATGCTCAATATTCCCTCTATATCAGCATTTGAACCAGATAAGTCAAATGATATTGATGATATTGAGCCAGGCATTTTTTTTAAACACAAATTTGCAATATAAGATTTCCATGGGGAATTGTGTTTCCCTCTTAAGTGACAGTGTATTGGCAAGAAAATCAACTTTCAGGCCAATGCACTGACTTCTGCAAAGAAACAGAAATAGCAAGGGGATTCTTCTCCCCAAGATGCCATTCATTTAAAAAAAAAATTCCTGACAAATGGCCCAACTCAGAGTTTCACATGATACAGTTTTGAAAAAAAAAAAAATTCTAATTTTCTTATGCCTCTGGAGTTAATTCACTGATTTCATGAACCGCAAATACATTTTCCTAATACAAATGTAAATTTTAAATGTAAATTTTACATTTAAAACACTCCCCCTTTTCCTCCAAGAAGGTTCAGTTAAAAATCTCATTCAATTCATTAACAATTATTTATCAAGTAGCTACTTACTACATGTCCTATGATTATGAGTTAAACTGTGTCCTTTCTAAAAGGGTTGAAGTCTTAGCACTTAGTATCTGTGAATGAGACCTTGTTTGAAAACAAGAACTTTGCAGATGATCTAGTTAAGATAAGGTTGTCAAGAGGGCCAAATCCAGTAGGACCAGTGTCCTTATAAAAAGAAAAATTTGGACACAGAAACAGACATACACAGAGAGAGAAGATAAAATGAAGACACAGGCAAAATGCTGTCTCCAAGCCAAGGAATGCCCTGGCTACCAGGAGACAGGAATGAGTCAGGGTCTTCCTCACAGCCCTCAGAAAGAACCAAGCCCAAAGACACCTTAATTTTAGACTTCTGGTCTCCACAACCAGGAGACAATAAATTTATTCTGTTTAAGCCATCCAATTGGTGGGATTTTGCTATAGCAGCCCTAGGAAACACATTCAAATACCTTTTGAAGCTTTCAAGATGAAAGCCAGGAGTGACTACCTACCAAGATGGAAGCCTTCAAGTGTTCTCAAAAGCACACAAAAAAATGTAAAAGCCCTTTCACAGTGGTTCATGAGGCCACCATCTGACTCTAAAATATAGTCCATCTCAAAGGGATTGATTACATGTCCCCATTTGCTTTAGTCACTTTGAAGCTCATCATCTGTGTCAAACTGAATATGCCTATTCTTGATTCTATGATTTTACAATAACTTCTCTTTTGTTTATAATTTCAGGATTAGAAGAAGTCTACAAGGGCTTTCTCTTGCTCAGGACACAGACATCTCTTGACTTGTCCCATCTGTGATAGTTCAGCAACACGGAAAACTTGCAAGAGCCAAGGATTCTTCAGTGGCCACCTTTTGCCCTGATCCAAAACAGCCCCCATGAATTTTTTTTTAAAAAATACTTGATATTGTGATTATTATTTGCCCATCATTTATTTCATTCCTCAACACTTGAGCATAGCTAGAAATAACTCCTCATCCAACGAAATCAACAAAATCCACAGAAAAGCTTGGGAATCTGACCTCAGAATATTGCCAAATCCATTGAATTACTTTGCTTTGAGTGTTGGAGCTACTTGTGTTCTGCCGTTGGAGCTAATTGTGTTCTGCCGTTTTACTTTTTTCCTTCCCATTTCATAATTCTCCTACCTAGAGTGACTTCTTTTTGGCATGATTTTAGCTCATAATTCTATTACTTGCCTTTAGAATCCCCTTAATATGTTCATTTTCATTCTTATTTATTATTTAACAATTTTTAAGTAGTGTTTCAAATTTTATTGGCGGAAACCCTATTACATTATAAAGTTGAAACTGTCTACCTTAATTCTTCTCCATCCCCTGACCAATTAGCAAGGAAACTATTGGGCCTATCACTCAAATTATATAACTAGGTCACTTGACTTTATATTTGTCAGTACCCTCTCTTTCAAAGAAAGAAAAAAAAAATCAATAAATGGGATGCCTTTAATAGAGAGCAAATTAATAGAGATCAGTTCATAATAGAATTGCTATTTTCAGCAGTTATTGCCTAGAAATGATTGTTAGGTCATCACCTGGGTTTGTGGCTATGCGTATCACCGGGGAGAGAAGACAGACATGGGCTGAAAGCCCTTTGTGAGCTGAGATTTTTGTGTTCCCACCTTAGGACTCAAAGTAAGGCCACAAGTAGGTTCACAGATTAGGAGCTAGTGTGATCACCACCCTTTCTTCTCAGTCTGAATAGGAATATTTGGGATCATCCCAGTCTTGGGAGCATGGCTTTTAAAAAAAAAATTTTTTTTCACCACTCAGACCCACCATCAACAGGTAAAATATCCCCGAGGCTTGAACTGGACAATTCCCCTGACATTTTCCCAGAAGCTGGATCGTCTAGGCCAACCTTCTTCTCTCTCAGGGATGGTTCCAAACCCTGTATCAAGTAGGGTCTATTCAAGCAAAGGATCAGCGACATTGGTGACTGCAGAACTTCTGAAGCCCTCTGTGATGGTGCTGTAATTAAAACTGCATGCAGAGTCTTGAGTCCTTCTAGAGGTAACAGCCAGAGGATTCTGACAAAACCAGGGCCTGTTGCAGGGACAGTGGGCTAGCCAGACAGTTCGGAGTCAACAGCCGTAGGCCTCCTCACCCACCTGTTCTCTGTGGGTCCCCACGAGCCCTGCCTTGCTTCCTTCACCCCCTATTCTCATTTCCCAGCTTCCGGTCCCCAACTTCAGTGCCTGGCTGTCCTATCTTTTGTTCTGGCGGAGATAAGATGTATAAATGATGAGTGGTTGACAAAGTGTACTCCAGTGCCGTAGGCAGCTCATCAATCATTTTCCACATGTCGACAGATAATTGATGCAAACCCTGCAGGCGAAGCTCCATCAGGTGAGAGGAGGGAAGAATTAAATCTGCTGTCAGGAGCCAGGCAGCTGATCTGTATTTAACATTCTTTTTAATTTAACACTTGTTTGTTTAAAGCTGCATTTGCTGGTGGGGTCCTCCCTCCACTTCACACTTAAGGGAGTGGCTTGATGTTTGCTGACCCCGCCCCCCATGGGGGTTCCCTGAACCCACGGGTGTCCTGGGCAAGGCTCTGGGGAAGGAGAGCAGACAAGACCACCCAGGTCTGCCAGGAAGGTGCAGGGAAACTTTCTTTCTGCCTAAGTGGAGCTTAATATCAAAGGCTCGTCTGTCGAGCAATTATCTGTCAACAGGTCAGGTTGGCAGGTGCCACCTGCATGCTAGGAAGAAACCACTTATTGCCTTCTTAAGGGGGAAGAAAAGCACACACAATCAAAATAATCCAACTTCATATTTCCTTTATGAAACGAGATTGGGTAACACTTTTAGCATGGTGATGAAGAGGTTTTGATTTTTCCACTTCCTGTGCTTCCACCAAACAATTGCAAAGTGAAGTAAACCTTAGAAGGTGCTAGTTAGTGAAATCTGAGAATCTTAATGAATGGTCAAGATGAATAAGTTTCACTCTCCAACTCCCCTCTCTCTCTCTCTTTCTCTCTCTCTCTCTCTCACACACACACACACACACACACTCACACACACACACACGCTCCCAAGTCTGCAGAAATGTTTGCTTTTTGTAGCTGGTGACTGAGGCATCCTGGTAACTGGAAAATTACCACATCTGCCACAATCACCAATTTTTAAAAGAATGATAATATAAATCCATAAGATCCTTAACTCCAAAGTGACCCTGAACATCATCTTGCAGTGCCTTAGGGTCATTCATATGAATATGATGTAATAAAAAAATGTCCTGCTTGATAGAATACCAGATAAACCAGCTTTTATTGGATTTCATTTTCTACAAGGAAATGAGCTGACATCTAAGAAGACTCACTCCTAATAGCCAAGCATCAGTTCCCCAAAGTTGTCACTCTGCCATCTCAGCTCAAAAACAGGCATCTTTCAAAGCAGAGGTCTGTTCTGCCCTGGCTTCCTGCTTCTCTGGCTCAAAAACAACTCTTTTTGGGCAAAGTCTAGAAATGAGAACGACAGCCTGTGATATTCCAGCACCATGGGCTGCCCCCAAAAGATCTCCGGACTCCAATTCTTCTATGTTTGCAAATTTAACCTTGAGCATGGTGGTGAAGATGTTTTGGTTTTTTCCACTTCCTGTGCTTAACAGCACCTCACAGATGGAGGGTTTATGGTGTGACAGGCATGGCTGGGGTATTCTTTTTCAGTTTTGCAGTGCTGGAGATCAAACCCAGGGTCCCAGGCATGTAGGCCAGTGCTGCATCACTGAGGTGCACTCTCATACCTAGATGTTTTTTAAACGTTTAAGGAAAATGAACAATCATCAGCCGTATATGTTCACTTAATCTTCCAACAAATTTTGAGTGTGTACCTATTATGTGCTAGGTTCAAAGTACATGTTTATCATATGGATCTGTGATAGCTGACAAGTTCACAAATATGCTATGATATAAAATATCAAGTGCCCTGTCAACAGACAATTCAGAGAGAATGTGAATAGCTAATAAACAGAGTTTTGAAATGTTCAAACTCACTGGAAATTAGAGCAATATAACAAGAATTAAAATGAAGTATTCTCTAAGTCTGTCAAAATAGCCAAGGTGGGGGGAAAATAATACTTAGGGTTACAAGGAGTGTGGAGAAATGGGTGCTGATACACGGACCACTGAGAATAAATGGCTTACTATTGCCTAAAAGGCAATTTGGCAACATGCATCAAAGACCTTAAATATTTCTAAGAATTTCTCCTAAAGTGATCATTAGAGACAGGTATAAGATTTAAACATAAAAATATTCACTGAAATTATCTTTATACCTACCACTGCCAATGGTATGTGACATGCACAGGAAGGGAGATCAAGGGTGTGGCATTCCAGGAGCGATTCATCTGGCTGGGAAGAATTAGGGACAAATTCTGGGGTGGGGGGAGTGGCTTTACATAGTCCTAAAAAATGACAAGGATCATGACATGCTGATCAGAAGAAGACACTACAAAAATGAATGGGTAGGAAGAAAAAGGACACACAAACAGGAAAGCAGAGAGCATTTGTGACAAGCAGGTGTCCAGCTTGGTGAAGCACCACACTTGTGAGGGGCAGTGGAAATTGCAGCTCCCTGACCCACTAAGCTGTCCCAGGTTGTGCTGGAATATAAACAGGCATTTTTGGTAGGCAAGGGGGTCACCCTAACTGCTTTTCTGCATAAAGAAAGACATGATCAAAACTGTGCTTAAAAGACTACTCCATTCGTACTGTATAAGACCGGCTAGACTGGGTGGAGACAGAAGATAAGGTGACAGTATCACAATAGTCGAGCTAACTGTTGACCAAAAAACAATCTGCTGCTCATGAACACACAAGGGCTCTGTTTCATAGAAAAGCAGCCTTGGACCAGAGAATCGTTTAAGAGTCTGCTTATCGAACACAGGTCAACAAATGATCAGTCTCCACTTACAAGTTATCAGAACCCCCCATCAATCCCTAATTAAAATTTTAAGATAACTAGGAACTCAAAGACATTTTAAATACGAGGAGGAACAGAAGAAAAAAAGGTGAGGTTCTGCAAAACAGCCCAAATGGGATCAATTGCTAGTAACATGATGGGTTAAAAGCATGCAGTAATTTATGAATATTTGTGGCTAAAGACATATATTTTAAAGTATTCTGGATACATGTAAGGGGAGACTGGTATGAAGGTGGTAACCCTCACTGAACCCAGAATCTTTTATATCTACTGGCTTATATCAGTTGTTCACAGTTCTAAGAAGTGTCCTAAAAAAAGAATTTAAGCAACCTCAGTGATTGTATTCAACAATAATAACAGGACCCGGTGCAGTGGCCCATGTCTGTACTACCAGCAACTTGGCAGGCTAAGGCAGGAGGATCACAAATTCGAGAGTGGCCTCAGCAACTTGGCAAGGACCTAGGAAAGATAGGGAAACCCTGACTCAAAATAAAAAATAAGAAGAGCTGGGGATATAGCTCAGTGGTAATGCACCCCTAAGGTTCAAACTCCAGTACCAAGAAGAAAAAGAAATAATAGTAATGACATCTAACATTTATCAAGTGTTTTCTACTTGTCAAGCACTATTCAAAGTAGACTCTGACTCCCTTATAACCTGATGAGGCAAATACTATTATTATCCCATTTTATATATAAAGAAGCTGAAAACAAATGAGTTTACTGAGGGTAGAAAAACTAGTAAACAGAAGAGCCAGGGATTGAATCCCGGTAGTCTGGTTTGAGAACCCTTACTCTTAACTTCTACTTTAGACTACTTACCATTAAAACACTTCTTAAGTCATTTGAAATCACAGCAATGGAAGGGTGTGTGTATGCTGCATGCATACAGGTGTGGCAAATGGGGTAAGGTGAGAAACAGACCAAATGGTGAGGAGCAGAGGAAACCATGGGCTCTGCACTGGAAAGAGACCCACCTCCAGGAAAAGAAGACCAATAAACAAACCTGGTTTGGCAGAAAAGTAGGAGAATAATGGTTCTGGAGAGTTCTCAGGTCCCACTGTCACCCAGTTGTATGCACGTAATCCAGGGAGAGGGGGGACAGAGCGGAGGGTCTTATGCCCATGCAGTCCTGCTGTGGGATTCCCCCAACCCATCTTAGGAGACCAGCACCAGGTCGCTTAACTAATTGCAGCAAGAGCTGTGAATCATATTCTACCCACTTGGCCAGTATCCTGGGCAGGAGGAGAGTAATTTCTGGATGGGCCTGCAAAGGCCCTGGTGTACCCAGGAATGGAACTTCCAGGATGAAGAAGCACCAAAGGCAAAGTTTGGAGCCTGAGCAAAGAGAAGAGTGGTCAGCCCAGAGATGAATGACAGAAATGGGCAGCCCAGGGGTCAGCTGTGAATTGGGTGGTTTAGATGTTGGCTAGTGCTGTCATTTGGATGTGGTATGATCCCAGAGGTTCATGTGTTGGAAGTATGGTTCCCAGTGTGGTGGTTTTGAGGTGACCTGTAAGAGGTAGGGCCTAGAGGGAGATCTTTGGAAGTGTCCTTGGAAGAGATCAAGGTAATTCTAGTGGGATTCCAGTTAGCTGTCATGAGAGTAAGTTATAAAAACAAATATGATCCTGATCCCTGAATCTCTCTCTGGCTTCCTGACTCATCCTGTGATTGCTTTTTCAATGTGATGCCATCTACCAAAAGGCCCTTACCAGAAGTCAAATAATTGGAATCTGCCGCAGTCTGGCTGCAGCAGAATAACCGGGGGGTGACGAATAACTTGTGTATGTTGATACAGCAGGAGTAGAAGCCGTTTATTGCAGGACAGGAGCAGTATTTATACATTCCACACAGCTTATCTAATTAGCATAAACTAGATACAGCAGTCAACCAATCAGGAATCTCCACACTTAATGGCTCGCTTTTGTTACTTCTCAAACCACTCCCTCTGGCATTTTGCCAGGCACCATCCAGACTTGTTTATGAACTCTAAGATTCCCCTGGCAAAATGCCAGGTGTTATTTTGACTTGTTTACAGACTCTAACAGGAATCCTTCAATCTTAGACTTCCAGTCTCAAGAACTGGGAGCTTTATTTTCTTTTTAAAGTATCCAGGCTTAGGTATTTTGTTAGAGCAACAGAAGACAGACTTAGACAGTTAGGAAGTACAGAGAAATAATTCCTTAGAGTAACCCCCTGGGGAGAATACATGAAGGAATTGAAAGAGTAGAATGAAATAGGGTGGAAAGATGCTGAGACGCACCATATTTAAAAATTATGTATTGACCAGATTCCTATTTGCAACAGAGTTTATTTACTTCCAACAAACTAATCTCTAAGTAGATTCTACAACCCTCACAGATGTTAGAATATCATAGATGTTCCTCGGAACACTGACAGGAGGTCTCCTAGTAAACAAGTTTGTATCATATGAAATAGGTCATGCTTGATGCTTGCAACTCTTTAATGAGTGCCTCCCTGATGGGCTGTAGTCTAGACAAAGGAGAATCATGACAACAACACAGAGCCTGTGGCCTCGTACTCAGGGTATGCCACCAACAGGGACGGTCCCAAGGCCACCCTACCATCTTTGGACATCTTTGCAGATTTCAAGGATGAACTTCAAGGCAAGGCTTTTTCACCTGGGAACTGCAAACATCAGCCCCTCCATCATTAATGCCAAGTGATGGGCTTTACTTTGTGTTCTTTGTCACCTGGACTCTCACTGAGCTACCACCTCCTGTACATTCTCCGAGTGGCAGCTTTTAAAGTTTGCTTTTAATTTCTGCAAGTGGGAGCTCTCTGTTGACAAGCCAGCTGCGTGGACTGACATCAGACGCCAGCTTCCCCAACCGCCTCACAGCCACCTCCAACGTTCTTGACTTGGAGAGTGCTGACAGAACGTCAGCCCCCCCTCTCTTTATTGTCCCCGTCCACACCAACCATGCAGTGTTTTCCATCTGTGCTGCTGGAGCGGGCAGAACACAGCCCTATGGCAGGAATGCAGCCCTGAGAGCCTGGAACACCCCCGCCCCTTTCCTCTGCATACAACTCCAGGAAAATGTCTGCTTTTCCTGTTACCCTCCAGAACCAGAGCTCAACAGCAAAAGAAAAAGCATGCTGACAAGTTGCTGGAGAATTACTTTCTTTGCCAATTTTCTTCTTTCTCCTCCCAACACCACTAGCAGACTTAGGTTTTTATGGGCAAAGTATTAGAGCAGATGCATTTTATACACTGTGACCTTAGTGGCTATTTTTTTTTTTAAGTTGGGCAAAATGCTACACTTGCACTTCAAGACTTTAATTTAAATCATGTGAATCAAATTAATTTGATGATCTTTTGAGGAGAAAGGACGCCTTTTCTTTTGAGTGTGGGTCTGTGGAATGGAGCTTGGCATGGATGATTTCATACAAACTACTCTCATTATATACCTTTTAAAATGTTCTGTTTTACTTTCTTGAAAGGGGGAATAGAACTTAGAAACACTTGCAAGGCAATCTGGGTACAGATGTCTAGAATTTTATGATTATTTTTTCCTCCCAAGCTTTTATGGCTGCCTTGTCCACACTTAATTGATTGTGTGTGCGTGCATGTGTGGTTTTAAACTAAACCTCCTTGAGTCTTTCCAAAACATTCACCTTAGTTTTCATGGGAAAGAAAGTTCTCTGCAGTCTCACATTTCAATGGTTGTATAACATTTAATTAAACTACATTAGTGCAATATAAACACAACCCATGTTAAATAGGTTTGGGGATAAACTCCACCAACAGAGCTCACCTGGTGGTAGGAGTGCCCAGCTGTGCACATGCACAGAGATGTGCCTGCCTCTGTTTCACAGAAAGATGGCAGGTGTTGGTGAATGCACCAAATTGGAAAAGAGGACTTCTACTATGTGTATGCACATGTGTGTGTGCATGCAAATACATGTGTGTGTATATCATGTGTATACACACACATGTATATACAGGTTAAGCTTTCCTAATCTAAAAATCCAAAATCTGAGATGCTTCAATTTTTTTTAAGGGCCAACACGATGCTGCAAGTGGGAAATTCCACAGAGGGAACTCTGTATCAAACATAATTATTAGGAACATTATGTGTGTATAAGAAACATAAATGAATTTCAGGTTTAGATTCAGGTCCACACCCCAAAGCATCTCATTATGTATATGCAAATATACCAAAATCTGAAATACTTTGGTCCTTACTCAACCTGTCCTCATATTTTTTTTGAGATAGTTTGCATTTTATAAAACAAGGTGAAGTATTTATTAAGATCATCTGGTAACAGCAACATGAAAACAAAACCAAAAACACCTTGTTTTTAACTTGCTGTGTACTTGCCACAGTGATTGGGTAGGTACACAGCATCACACAGTATCCCCATGTCCCCCTCAGTGAATGCCAGGGTTCACAATGTCTGCATAGTGAGTATCCACTCGGCACATCTTATGTGAACAAACTAGGATTTTGTATCCACCTACTAGGCTTTATGAATGGGTGACCTAAAAAGTCACAATGTGCTCCTCAGGCTCAATTTTATGAAAGCATTCAATCAGGAGTCCAGTCTGAGGAGGATCCAACCTTCAGCACAATCTAGGTAAGGGTGATTTTGGGTTAATTTTTGATTTCATGGTATCAGGAAGAATGCTGGGAGCCTTTTGCTCAAGATCAAGCTTTTCTCACTCCATGCAGAGAGCCTGTCATAACCACTCTTGTGTGGTTCGCATACAACTCCATAATTCTTCTCATAGCTAAATGGCTAAGAAAGCCTCAGCTGAAAGCAACTTTTTCAGTAGGCAGGGCAGCCGTAGGGGGGCCCCTTGCATGAGAGAAACAAAAAGAATGCATCAAAAGATGGAAAGACAATAGTGGAGGGGGCAGAAGTAGAGATAAGAAAGAGGAGGCAGGTACAGAAGGCAGGAAGGTAGTGAACAGAGGTGAAACAACTGGCAGGTACAGCCAGCTCCAGCGTGAACATCCTCAATGTCCCTGAGGCTGGACACATCATGATGCTTTTCTCACAAAGCTCCATCTCCTCTGTGAATCTGGATATACCCACCCCCCCCATCAACCTGCATGTGTGGGATGTGATTGTCGAAGCCCAGGGCAAGGTCTTAACACCCCTCTGTTGTACTTCATGGAATCCCACAGTTCCCTGAGGCACATGGAAAAGGGAGTCAGCTTCTCAGAGTTTGAGATTATTCCCCTCACCAGAAAACAGAACACCTCCTTGGGATTTTATATTGGTTCCCTCAAGCAATGGCAAGGGAAAGAATTTTTGACAAGAACAGGGTAAGAAAATCATTTGGGGATTATACCCCGAGTGAAAAGAAATGTCCTCTTCATAGAAACTAGGAGGTCACCATGGTCTTTGGAGCTACTCTACTTTGGAGTGACGTGAAGCTCTGACCCTTTGGTTTGATGCGGTCATGACGTGGGGCATGATCACTGGCAGCCGTCACAGCCTTCTCCCTAGGGGAAAGACAGACTGGTTGCGACCACTGCGCCCATCTTCACTTTGCTTTGGTTTCCTGGCTGGACAGATGGTTGCCATTTTCACTCAGGGCACCCGTGAAACCACTAATAGCTTAATATTTTTTGTTAAAGAATCTTTCATCACTTCAGGTGTGATACAATGAGAAAGAAAATGGATATTAAAATCTAATTAGTACATATAACTTCCAAATTATATAGTCTTTAAACTAGGCAAGCTGTCCTCATAAACACTTTTTTATCAGCACTTAACTGAACGAGAGGCAGCCTCATTACAAAGTGCTGTGATAAAGAGAGGGACCTCTGAAGACTGAAAATTGTCCTGGTCCTCTCCACACACAATGCCAGCCAAACACAAAGACATACCTGCCTAAGCTTCCCCTCAGCCCACCCCCTCACCCTCCGCTCTAGCCCAAGAAAAGTGTTAAAAGTGTTTGCTGCTATTTCTATCACAGTCAACTGAAGTGAGTAAAATCAATTAGGTGTTTGTAGAGGGAGCAGGAAGAGAAATTTTTTAAAAAATATAAATGAGAAAAAGAACTCAGATTTTTAATTCTTCTTGAATTCAAAGCTTCTCGGAGTTCCTGATTGAAAGATATTTCATGGAATTATCTTCTTAGCCGAGCAGAAATGTCATTAGAAACATGGACACCGCTCACTTTTCTACTGAGGATGTGGACCCAATCTCTGCTTTTGTAATAGAAAGGAAAGAGACTGGGCAGCCCCCAGCTGCTGTTTACAAGCTACCCACAAGCGATTATCCACAGATGGTTGGTGAGATTATTTAAGGAGCAGGCTGACAATGCATGGACGTTCATTTTCCAGATGAGAAGTGTGTCCTTCTCAGAGTCTTTGGGAGCAGTCCACAGCTGGAAAGAATCTACACTGCTCAGGCATGCTGGTGCCAACCCAACCTGCATTTCTTCTGGGCCAAAGGGGCTAGGTTCAGGACTCCCACAGGGGCCAGAGTCCCCAGGGTTTAGCCTGGTTTAAATACTACTGAATTTTGCCAGCAAGACCAAGATTCCTTTTATCAAGGGCAAATAGCTTGCCAGAGACATTTTTGATACGAACTTACCAAAATATAGCATTAGCTGTCTCCCCGACACATTACTGCACTGTTTGTTCAATAGCGGTGACATTTAAACGGCAGTAAGTGTGGAGTAGAGAGGCAGCCCGAGAAAAGGTGTGAGTTTCATATGGGCTGGCAGCATCCGTTTCAGCCATGATACACTTGGCAAAGATTGTTAGCAGAACATCACCAGGGAGGGTGCGGGAGCGAGGGAGGGAGGCCTAGCAGATGCTTCTGGGTCACCCTGAGGAATAGATACCAAGGAAAGAGAGCCAAACCCCAGCCCCATCCACCTGGGCCACTGTGCTCTAGATTTGGACTTTTAAGGGATTTGGGGGCACTTAGTACCTGATCCTGAGATCATAGTAGACATGGCAGGGCATGGTTGGGCCCAGACATGGCGGAAGAAGTAGCAGAGGAAAAGAAGAAAGCAAGCAGGAAATGAAGAATTGAGGCCAGAGGAAGCAAGGAAAATGAAAGGTTAAAAAGATGTCCAGGGGTGGGTGGCAAGTTAAAGGACTCTCATCTCTAAGGTATTTTTAATATATAAGAAAAAGAGAGCTGGCTCATCTCTCATTTATTCCATCCATCTATCCTACCATCTGCCTAACAGGAAAATTAATTCTGCAAATCCTTACTGGATTCTCTATATGGCACAGGGCTTGAAGTGTACAGGAAGATGGCAAGTTTTCAGGACATTTTTTATCCCATGGAGGTGATGGAAAATTTGAAACAACCAATTAGACTACGAGACAAGACTAGAGGCACTGCCACCTGCCTAGGCCAGGATCCTGCACCTTAATAACACCAGCTTCTTAGACACCATAGAATGCTGCCTCTCACCCACCTTTCAGTGCAAGCATTCATTTCAGAAATTCAGAAAAGCTAGGGCTGTCCTAAACTGCCTGTCTGTTCTAGGCATGGAACACACTGAAGGTATATCAATAACAATAATATCAATGGCTAATACCTGCTAGACCACTCATCAGGCACTTTTCTAAGTGCTACACATTAACCCTCCTTAGGTTGGGATCACTATCATCTCCAAAGTCACAGGACAAGTGGAATTCAAGCTCATACACTATGGACCCTGAGGCTGAGTGTGTTACCACCTCACCCCACTGCCTCCCCAGAGAACAGAACGGAGGACACAGCTTTGTGCTGGGATGTACTAAACAACACGAAAGGACAGTCTGATAGTATGAGCAGGCAATAATTTTCTGGAAAACTCAATAATCACAGAGTAACCCCCCTCTATCCCAGGATCTGGGCATTCTTTGGTTAGTCCTGCATAATTCGGGAGACAAAAGAGGGGAAGCTTTTATCCCTGCCTTGAAGGAAACTGGAGTTAAGGAGAAAAAACCTTGTCTCCATGAACCATGAGGATAAAAGTGATCTGAAAATTTTGAATCAGCTTTACAACCTTGAGGTTGAGATGTGCTTAATGTGGCTCAGAGCAGAATCCAAAAAGACAGTCCTGATTAAAAAAAATAAATTAAAAAAAAAAAACATAGCATTCACGTTACAGTTCAACTGCATCTATCCCTCATTTTGTGAGCGTACAAGAAAATGACCAGCACCCAAGAGGGGGCTGGCTTTACAGTATAGGAAAAATTTTGTATTTACTAAAACAAATTAATGACAGCAACAGTAATATAGCACTAAGTACAAGTTTATTCTAAGCAGTTTCATGTACAAACTCTAATCTCTGAGCTAGGGACAATATTTTTACTTTATAAAACATGATACACAGAAACAAGAAATTAAATAAATTGCCTAATGGCCAAGTGTCAGGGACAGGATTTGAACCCCAACTGACTGGTTCCAGAGTCTGAAAAGACCCTGTGGACAGGCAGGAGGAAGAAGACACTTGAAGGTACTGATGGAGTAGAAAGGACTGGAGGCACCAAGTGAGTTTGGATGCAGCCCAAGCAGGAGACAATCTGCCACAGCAGATGCTGAAGCATCTGATTCTGAGACGCAAGATGATCAGGTGTCCCTGGGCCCCCTGGGACGCTGCTCGTCAGTACTCACACTCCCTTCAAGACACCAGAGATTAGCAACAATGCACTTGGCTATTCCCTCTGCTCAGAATTCTCATCCCTTTATTCAAATAATTTTATGTCCTAGGACCTGGCATCAGATGTCAGCTTCTCAAATAGGCCACCTCTGATCACCCTGCATGAACCAGCATGACCTCCTGCACACCAAGTCCATACTACCCTTTCTGACACACTTTTATTTATATGATTATTCTCTGTCTCTTACCTCCTCCAACCCAGAAGGTAAGCTCCTTGGGCCGGAGCTCAGTCTCTGCTCATGGCTGAATCTCTGTTGCCTGGAACAGTATTTGGCACATGAGGTCTCTCTAAATATTTGTGGAATGAGGGGATGTAGGGTCCTCCACGGAAACCATAATGGGATTCAGAGGACAAAAGAGGAGAGAAATAATTGCTCCTGTTGAGAAGCTCCTAAAATAATATAAAAGATACTGATTTCCATTATTAAGGAGTTCTTAGTCTGAAATTTAAAAAAAAAAAAAAATCCTTCTAAATTCACGTAGAGAAGAGTTAAATCTAAGACCTGGGCCCCATGGTTGAGGTTCACCACAATGGGGAGAGTAGGAATGATTCCTCACAAGGAAAGAAAGGCAAAAAGAAATTCTGTGAGACAGAATGAAGCCAGGGGAGAAGTTTCCTATTCTTTTATGATAACCCACTGGGGAATCAGGAGAGTAGAAACATGGATTAAGACACAGTCCTAACAGAGAAACCAAGGCAAGGCTCTGTCCCTGTCTGACAGGCGTTGTATATCTACTGTTTTCTGGCCTCAGCCTTTTGGAAGCCCAATTCACTTTCCTCAGGTTTCTTATTCAGTTTCCCACGATGGTACCTCAAGCTCGCAGAGGTGGGCTGGAAATACTGAACACCACCTCTGCCAGATAATTGCCTCGTTAGCTAGGGCACCTCATTAATCTTACCATTATCCAGGCTAATTAGAGGACTCCTTCTCTCCTTCCTCTCTCTTCCCACCGGTCCCTGTTCTCTCCTGTTGCCTTCTCCGTCATATCTCCTCATATTTCTAGTTTCTCCCAACCATGTTCCTTCATGTGAGCTGGCAAGTGGAGATCCCACGTATGGGTGAAGTAAGGGACAGGACATGGAAAATCCATACCACCTAATGTCTAAGACAAAGAAAGAACAATTGGCAAGCAATATATTGTGTTTTTATTGACTTGTCCAGCTCCACAGTCAACCCCTCACCCTGCACTTCATGTAAAGACTTTGGTCTCCATTTAAGTCCTTGGTATGTAGGGACTCAAAATAATCCTGCTCTACTGCCATCTACAAGGAACAGCATGTACTGTTTTATCTCTGTGTTGTAGAAAAGCATTTCCTCTCTCACCATCCTTTTAAAACATTTTCCATTGTACTGCATAGGTCCTATTTTATATCTTTTTCCTGATAAGCGACCTCAAATCATCCATGGAACGAGGTAGTGTACAAATTTAAAAATCAACAGTACATATAGACATGTTACCAATGTGTACCCAGAAATTAATGAAGGTGCAGTAGAGTTAAACCCAGCCTAGGGGAGAGAATATGTAATTAATTTGGGGGAGCATGCTATAGGAGAACAGCTTTTAAAAAGTTAGGAATCCAGCATCTGGGGACATAGAAGTTGAAAGGATACAAGTGATAAAGGACCCAAACAAATGGGGATCTTATCCACTCCCTACTCCAGAACTGGCAGAGTCCCTTTTTACACTTGGACGAGGTCACATAAAATGTAGCATTTCACAATGGTGAGAGTCAACCCCAAAACCTCTGTCTTCATAGGTGGTTCATGATTAAACTATAAATGGACTTCAATTGAGACGAATATACATATGCCAAAGCCATGATGGATCATTATAACACACTGGGATGTGCATTTGGGAGAAAGCCCAGAACCTCAGAAATGAAAAGAATTACAAGGTTCCAGAGCGCTGCTTTCCTGGAGATCCCCTGGGAAGATATGGTTCCACAGGGGTAGGAAAACAGTCTCTGAACCTGCAGAGAGGCCATCCTCCTTTGGAAGCAGGAACACAACCATCCTTTACCCAGACAGCAAGAACAATAGCTCCCTCTGAGATTTGCATGGCCAATTCAGGGGAGAGAAATGGATGGCCACAGGACAGGCAGAAAATCCAGTTTGTGCCTTTCCTCCCTGACCCTGCATAACTTGGAAACTTGACATACTGTATGGACCAAAAATAATAATAATAAAAGCCCTTAGAGTTTCAGGGAGAGATTGTTAGTCATTTTCCAGGAGGCCTCTTCATTGGTAACTTATTCCATATGCCTTGCTGCCCACAGACCCCAGCCTCGGCAGCAGAAGCAATCTATGCTGCCCTGCCATTTAAACGCGAGGAGCCCCGGCTCTATTGAAGCTTGTCATCTTGCCTATTAGCTTGATGTCTTTATTCACAGACCATCTGTACCACGGAGAGATACAGAGGCAGCTAATGTCAATATGAACAAATGCCTCCTCTTTTACAAGAAATGTCAAACACAGGACAGGCTAAGAATGACCCCAGGAATACCAACAGATGTTCACTACAA
Organism: Marmota flaviventris; assembly: GCF_047511675.1. Taxonomy (NCBI): domain Eukaryota; kingdom Metazoa; phylum Chordata; class Mammalia; order Rodentia; family Sciuridae; genus Marmota; species Marmota flaviventris. The sequence goes on from NC_092501.1 coordinate 48,104,115, forward strand.
GCCTCTCAAAAATCAATCCTTTCTACAGGGACTAATTAAGATGAAATAAGGAGCAAAAGTAAAGAAATTTGTGTCATATTATCAGGAACTTCATCCTCACTTTCCAAGCTCATTATGGGCAGATTGGCCTGTGCCCTTTGAAAAAATGCTAAAAGAGGGGATGCAGCTACCAGGGCACCAGGGGGACCTTCATTCGCCTCCAGTTCCAAACTGCAAAAAGAAAAATCACTGCTCAGGAGAAAAAAATAAAATAAAGTGTACTTACCCAGGCTGCTTTTACTGGACTAGTTTCTTTAAACAACCACACACAGAACAAATCCATTTTCAGAAAGTTTCAAAAAAATTATAACAGGATAGGAAAGATATGATGTTTTTCAATTTAAAGAAAATAAGAGGGTTTGGCATCTTGGTCTCAGGAGTCCAGGCTAAAGGGGCCGCAGAATGGTCACCTCCTGCAGGGTAAGTGAATGCCTCCTGCTTTCTAAATTTTTCTTATGTTTTCATTCTTTGGAAAAGGGCAGAATCTGATATATCTGTTAGCCTCAAATGAACATAGGCTTGCATTTCCTGAATTTTAAATACAGCTCTTCTCTGACTTTAAAAGAAATATCTACCATCCAGAACATTTGCTGTTCCTGATTAAACCGTTTGTCACATACTCTTGATGGGTAAAAACATTAGCATGCTCCGTTCTGATATGGTAGTTCTCAAACATTTCTTCATCCCAGTATGAATTATTGAATGGAGTCCGACCCATTCCCAAGGGTCCCCTTAAGTGAGATGTGATTCTCCACAAGGTGACTGAACCCACCCTTCCTCCCTGCTGAAGTCATTATGGAGGAAGGCATGTGACTCTGCTCTAATTTACATAAATGGGTTTTACTCCAAACTTCAGCATTTTATCATCATCAGCCACCATTTTCTCATGGCCCCTCTCATAAAATAAGTCCCAAACTTTAACAGTGTTAAAGACACCAAAATACCTTCATGGTTTACTAACCACAAAGCCTAGAGTCACTTCTACAGCACTAGGTATCCATCATGGAGTCTCCACCATGAAATAGTCCACATAGAGGGAGGGATCAACATCTTAGAAAAGAGGATTGGTGGTAGGTTATGAAAATTTGGGGCATGCCAACCTATACAGCAACATGAGACAGGCACAGATTTCATGATCCACCAAGGCCATTAACTTTGTACTGAAACACATCATTATCCTACTGCCAACACTGTGCCACAAGAGAAGTTCTGAGAATGTGCTGCATAGGTTTGCTCAAATTTCTCTACCAGACCATAGAAAGGTTGATTAGATGATTTTTTTTTGACTGGGAAGAGGCTCAATCTCTTCTGGGTTGTATTTTGTACAATTCCCTCAAAGAACACAGAACAAGTTTTTAAGTAACTGCTCTTAGAGCCTCTGGGTCACACTCTGTTTGACCTGGTAAGGCTGCATAATGCTCAGGTGAAAACATGGCAGAAATCAAACACCGAAACCCTGAAGCTAATAAACATTGATGCATCCATAACCGATTCTCCAAAAGCTAGGCTACAGAAGCACAGCCTGGGAGAAGCCATCTTCAGGAGGCCCTATTAGTTAGTGCTCTATAATGTTGCTCTGAGGATTTTAATCACTCTGGGAGAGTTTTAGTGTCCTTTGTACCTTCACATAGATAGAGCTCCTGTGGCAGTTGTCCCACAATAGGAAGAGTTGCCCAAGGGAAACTCACATCACAATCCTACATAGTCAAACATTCTTGAGAAACCTAAGTATTAACATGACCTGATTTTATCTCTTATCTCTCTTTTTACTTTTTTTTTTTTTTTTTGATCATTGCACCGAATGTGGCTTTGCTATTAAGTTCCATCATAATTCACTGAAGCATGTCTGTTGTTTTCATGGACAAAACTATTCGGCAAGATGGTCTTCTTCCAACCTAGCACAGATTTCCAATTTGTAAACTCCTGCTCCACGGAGCAAGAAGATGGAAGCAGCCAGTGGATTACCAGTCCCAGGGTTAACTTAATTACTATTAGTACCATGCAAACACAAGAACAAGAGTTATGCGATAGATGGGGCTAACAGAGGAAACCTGGGAGATCAAGAGTCTCCAGAAAAACAATGGTTGAAGATGAAAGTTCAGAGCCCATTAGAACTTTGGAATGACTCTTGAATGTGGGTAATGGACACACAGGACAAATGTAGGAGGTAAGAAGTCAGACTTGCCAGATGAGACTCAGCACAATCCACTTTCCCTTTAATGTCAAAGTGGCCACTCTCGTGAACCTTGTCAATCAGAATGGCGCCATAAGATCATGGTCTTTGGAGCTGGGGTTGTGGCTCAGTGGTAGAGTGCTTGCCTCACATGTGTGAGGCACTGGGTTCGATTCTCAGCACATATAAATAAATGAATAAAATGAAGGTCCATCAACAACTAAAAACATTAAAAAAAAAAAAAAAAGATCAAGTTCTTCTCACAAACATGACATCTGTGAAGACTGTGTGTTCAAGGGAACTCAGTGAGACTAGATTCTTCTCAAAGTGCTTCCAGGAAGCAAGAAAGAGGAACTATGGTAAGAGTCTTGCAGGGAACCCCACATCTAATAAAGAGGTATGAACCTTTACATCAAAAGATTCATCAAGAGTTTATTATATGAAAATGGGAAGCCTGGGGTTCTGGTCTTGCTTGACCTCTAGCAGGTAAGTCATTTTACCTTCTCTGGGCCTCAGTTTTCTCACCAGTACTCTGAGTTACCTAATTAGAGATTTCTACATTTCATACTAGATCTGAAACATTTTAAATTCTTTGAATTCATGTTATTTATTTTCTTTTTGTTTCCCCCTGCAGTGCTAGAGATGGAACCCAGGACCTCATGCATACCAAGCATGTGCTGTACCTCTGAGCTGCTCCCCCAGCCCCATACTATCATTTCTACATAGAGCATTCAAGATAGTTTAGAGGTTTTGGTCCCATAAAGCAGCGGATTGAAATGTCAGCTCTCCCTCTCCGATGTGCACTTCATCCCCTAGCAGAGCAAGGGCTGTTCTTGTGTATCTACAGGAACACCCACACTTACACAGGCACAGGTGTGGTTGTCCCACGTTACTCCACAGGACCCACAGTGGCCTCGCCCCGTCCCATCTCAGAACAAACTGTGAGTGATAACTCGGCGTGTTGCTCCGAGCTTTCCGCAAGTCCAAGCTGGCAGTCCTGATGCATTGAGGACCTGGGAAACATCTGCAGTTTTGTGATTCTTCCTCGTTTCCATTCCCACGATGCTCCCTGTGACTGCTTGGATCAGAGAAAGGTCGCCGGCTCCATCTGGCCACCCTGCCCCCCTCCATTCCCTCCCTCACCACTCTCATCCCCCCTAAGGAGTTTCTGCCCATTTTGTCACTTCCACCTGTTCTGACAGGTTCCCCTGCCTGACCCCAAGATAGCCCTTGGGGACATTAATCATATAACAGCCGGAGCCGTGAAAGAAACAAGGGTTTGGCTGGATACTGTTACCGTCTCTGTCACCTACTAATCATGTCCTATGACACAGAAGGGCTTAATCAGATGGTCTGCTCTCTCATTAATCATCCTGGGCTCACTCAAACTTCACAGAGAGATTAAAGTTTAGCTTTGCTGGCTTCCCGTGCCTCCTCCTGTCTCACCCTTTTCTATAGCAGCGTCACCAGGGAAGGTCTCAAGTTCCTTCTGCTTTGCCAACTGGCGGGGCACTGAAATGTCGGTGCCTACGAACACCATGGTGCCCAGGAAGAGAAGGAGGATTCTGCTTCTTTTCTCCTCTCCCCTCTCCACCACATCAACCCACACCCAATTCAGAGAGACGACAATCAAAACCACAGCTGATGGGAAGACTGAAAATCCCAGACCTATGCCTGTACCGGGGAGTCGAACAAAGATTTAAATACAGGAAAAAATACAAGTCAGGCCTGAGACTGGGGAAGGTGGGGTGTTTCTCCTACTGCTCCAAGAACCAATGAGTGCTTTTTTTGTGTTTAAACAACAGCAAGGAGAATTAAAAAAAAAAAAAAAAAAAAAGATTTTTTTAAATGATTCATTAAAATAGGTGTTTGTGGCCCAGTTGGCTGGGAGCAGCTGGGTAACAGAGAAGGCTCCCGCTCTGAGAATGGCAGCCCAAGATCATCCTCTCTCACCACTCTGCTGAAATGATAGCCTCAAGCAAGTCAAAAATAGCCTGAATCCTTTACAGAATTCTTTCCAGACCAAAATAAAAATGGCAGAAAGGACCCTCCAAAAATACCCAGTACCGGAGAGCCAGGGTGTATTTCAGCTCAGCTGATTCATTCTTACCCTGCTTGCAATTCTCTGCCCTTCAAAGGAGAAGAGCAAGTCCTGGCAGAGGCCTTCAGCCAAGGGCCTCTCCCCCAGTATTGGTTTTGTACTTGCTCCGTGTGCTGTTGACTTTTGCAGCTCTGTACGATTATGGGAAACAAGGATAATATTTGCCCTCAGAGCCAGGAAAGAACAAATATTTTATCAACATCTAAATCATCTTTCATCTAGCAGGGGAGGAGGCGCTGAATGCCCAGCTGCACACACGTAAGCTGATGAGGGGCAGGAGAGGGGCTGCTTGGGGAATCTTCTACCTGTGTAAACTTGACCTATCAATACCGGGACCACATCCACTGCAAACGGCTTCCTCTGTGAAATCTAAAATATGTCTGCCCTTCCAGGTACCTCCCACATCCCCACCACTACCCCCTCAGCCCAGAATAACTGCCAAAGTTCTACCATGGTGCCTTTCTCATTTCCAAAGGTACAAGTCAGGCCTGGGACTTGGGAAGGTGGGGTGTTTCTGTGGATATTTGGGGGGAAATGAGGGCTTGCCCTGTTGTTATGTTTGTTTCCATTCATGGATCCTCCACCACTAGCCCAGAAATGACAGTAGGTGGAAACACTATCTTTCATTACACAAAGTATAAATAGTGTAATCTATCAGCGCCGTCAATCACAATGATTGATTACAGGCTGTCATAGAGAAGAGTGACATATTAGAAAAGTTTTGTTAACAATGCCTATTGCTAGTCAGCCTGCCACAGAGGTTGGTGATTAATGTGTTGTCAGCCTGTAATCCCACACCCTTGGCTAATGAGGCAGGAATTTATCATCTTTACAGAGTGGCAGATGTCAGGGAGAAAGGAATCCAAGTGCTGGAAACAATATACTTTTTCTTACTAGGCCTGACAAGTCTGACAGGCCGAAAAAAACCACAAAGCAGCTTTGTATAAGCACCAACTTAAAACGAGGAACTTTTCATTTGGCATCTTCGCTTTAAATAGTGCTGCAAACCAGCCTCTATCCCTTTGGAGGAAAAAAAAAAAAAAAAGGACACAGAGAGAGGAGGGCACAATGCTGAGCTCTGTGAACTCTGCACCTCATTTTGACAGCCAGAGACCCCGAGAAAAGGTTACTGTGGCAAGCAGACAGCTTTCTTTGGAAGAGAAGCCCACAGGAACTTTTCACTTTTACCTGTGAACTTGTGACTGGGAGAAAATGTGGCATTCAAGGGGGCTGGGGATAGCCGCTTCCCCTGCCACTGCCTCAGGCTGGCGTTTACCTGCAGACATGGATTGATTTCTAGAAATACTACCCTTAATATTGGGGATGAGAAATGGCGAGAGAGAGGGAGGGAGGGGGTTTCCCACTGGTCAAGTAAGAGCAACACAGAAGGGAGGGAGGGCCCTAGAAAATGACTTTCACCAAAGCTCTGCTTATTTTAAGCCACATTCAGATAGATTCTCATTGTCTTTCTTCCCAACCATCTCTTTGATTTTTCATAGTGGACAAGGACTAAAATCTCTCCAAGCCTAAGAAAATTCAAGCCCAGACAAGGAGAAGCCTCCAGAGGCCCTTTTAAGAGCTGCTTGTCCCTGGACACTCCCTCCTCTCAACTGCAGTTCCCATCCTTCCCATAATTCTAACAACAGAGAAGACCCTTGGGGGTGAATCTGGCATCTTCTGAGACACTAGAAGATGACTGTGAATATTTCAACTTGACCTAGGCTGTCCATTCGGTTCCAAAGAACTCAAGCACTCCACACCACAGGAGACACTCAACTTTTCCTAAGAACTATCAAAGAAACTGCCAACTAGAAGATTCAAACTCTTTTTTTTTTTTTCACTACCCATGCGTTCTGCCTATACTCCAGTTAGCAAGAGAAAGTCAAAGGGGAAAGGCTTCAGTTAAGGAGGTTAAGTCCTCTGGTTTGGAAACTTCTCCATACCAGCACCCTGCCAAGATGGTAATGTGTTGCTTATTCTCATGTCAGTTTCCAAGGATGGGGGCAAATCTTAAGTGGCAACATTCTGACAGATGTAATCCTTTTTCAAACACATACCTCCGCTAATGTAGACAAATGCAATGCAAAAAAAAATGGAAACAGCAACCAGAGGAGAAAAACTCTGCCTTCTGTCAACAGCACCCTCAGGCAAGAACACACAGCAAAGCATTAAGTAATTTAATCTCCAAAAGGGAGCGTTCTGGCATTAAGACTACTCCGAAGTCCAAGGGGCCAGGCCACACCCTGTGCAAGGAGCAATGGGCTTAGTGGCCAGGAACCCACAAGCTCAGAAGGAAAGCCAGGGAAATACCCAGGGCCCAGTGGGTCTTCCCCAGAGCCAAGGCGCTGAATGCTGCTGACCTGGGGGATGCCTCCCCTGCATGGGCCTCAGGTCAGAGGCTGGACAGTTGGAGGCTCTGGGTGGAAGTGCCCCTCCTTCCATGGCTCTTTGGGAGATCAGCACAAGAAGCAAGCTGAACCCTGATGCTAATCAGGCAGCTTTGAGTGAAGGGTGACGAGGGCCGGCGCCAGCTCCACTCTGCCCGCCCAGGCCGCAGTCCTGGCCACAGATCTCACTTAGCGATAAGCAGGGGACTGCGCAGGCTCCCTACTACTCTTATCTTGCATGCACTGATGTGCTCAGGAAGAGGGGACCAGGGAACCCTGCTCCCAGAGCCTTATGGCAGGAGCCGGGGTGCTTTGCCGGGCTCCCTACACCCCCTACTCACCGCTGTAAGGAGACAGAGCCCTCCTTCGCCAGCTCCTCCAAGTCTGCCAACCCCCTCCTCCCTCTGCGTGCTCCCTCATGCAGCTTTCATTAACTCCCTCGGCCGGCAATTTCCATCCATTTGACGACAGATTAGAAGTGGAATTCAAAAAGAAAGTCACTTGACCTCCCATAATGTGCTTCTCTTAATTACATTAAAGATTTTCAAATGTAGCCATACTGGGTTTGACAGGTAAGGTTTTAATCAACTTCAGGTGGCCACTTTTAAGTGCTCCCTGGACTGGAGCCGCAAAGTTGGCGTCACCCACGCTCCCAACGTGGTTCTAATTTAAATGGCTAATTTTGACACGGAGAAAAGATGAGAGGCCACGGGGCCCCACTGCTTCGGTGGGCGTGATTTCTAAATTAGGATTAATGCAGCAAGCTGAAGCATGGTCGCAGGTTTATTTTATGGAGGCTGGAGCAAGTAAATAACATTTATCCTTTGTATACATCTGCATATAATTACAGCAAAGTTTTCTTGTGTGTTAAATTATACAAACTCTTCAAAAGTGGGTGCCTAATATCTTTTTCTAAAGCTGTGTTATTATTTTGGTCAAAAGTTGTTTACATTAAACAAATTCAATTTACTAAACTTTGACATGTTTGCACAACTGCATATAATTTATGCTGGAAGCCTGAAGCATGACTTTCAAGTGAACTTTCTTGGTTCAAACTTGATAGATTAGGCATTCAATGTTGAGGGGTGGTGGCTTGCTCCATCCAGGTTTTGTGGCCAATTGAACTGATTTGGTTTTCCTCTCTCAGAATATTTTAATCATTGGGTAAATGTGTATCGAGTATCCACTGTGGTCCAAATATTAATGCTGGGTCCTGAGGATATAATGGTGTGCAAAAAAAGATACAGTCCCAGGCTCAAGGAGTTCAAGGATTATTTAAGGAAACAGAGAAGCAAAATAACTTGTGAAGACAGTCTCTAAATCGCAAAGACAACAAGAAAGTAGCATCCATGCTGCTTTGAGGATTCATAAACTAGCAGGATCTGTCTGAGCTTGGGGGAATGCTGGCCCAGGGAAGTGATAGCATGAGCTGAGAATGGGAAAGACAAAGACAAAGTAAAAGGTTAACTTTGGTGGGATGGAGAATGTTACCTAGAAGGGACCAAAAAGGTAAGTGGGAGTCTGCAACAGGTACCCTTGTCTGTGAGGTAGCTGGAAAGGGGGTAGTAGGGCCAGGCTCCCCCCCAGGGCATAGCTTATTTTAGGAATACTGTCTTTATCCAAATAGCAGGACTAAGTGCAAGGTTTGAAGCAGGGAGCTCAACTTTTTGTTTGTATTTTGCAAAGATCTATTGAAGGGCAGAGTAGATGGCAGGTCTGATGGAGTTGGGCTAGTTCAGAGGCTTTATAGTAATTTAGAATTTTTTTTTATCTGCCCATAGCTTTTATTTTATTTTTTAATTGATTTTTTTAAAAAAATAAATGACAGCGGAATACATTACAATTCTTATTACACATATACGGCACAATTTTTCATATCTCTTTTTATATATAAAGTATGTTGACACCAAATTGTGTCTTCATACGCGTACTTTGGATAATGATGTCCATCACATTCCACCATCTTTGCTAACCCCCTGCCCCCTCTCTTTCCCTCCCACCCCTCTGCCCTACCTAGAAATAAAACCCACCCTCCTGAAGTGGTTTGACCTAGGGTGATGGTAGTACAGAATGACAGTGGATAGCTTTGAGGGATGGTGAGGGGGTGATGTTGATGGGATGTTGAGACAGACTGGTCGACTCCGGTTTCTGACTTGTAAAGCTATAGGGACCTAGAACCATTCACTGAGAGCTCAGAGTCTGTTATGGTTTAGATGTGAGGTGTGCCCCAGAAAGCTCACATGTGAGACAATGCAAGAAGATCTGGAGGAGAAATGATTGGGTTATATCCTTAGCATAATCAATGAGCTAATCCCTGATAACTGAAGTGGTAGGGTGTGACTGGAGGAGGTGGCAATTGGGGTGTGGCTTTGGTGTATATATTTGTATCTGGCAAGTGGAGTCTCTGCTTCCTGATCACAGTGTTGTGAGCTGCTTCCCTCTGCTCTGCCATCTTGTCCCGCTATGGTGTTCAGCCTCATCTTGAGCCCTGAGAAAACTGTGAGCCCTCAAATAAACTCTTCCTCCTCTATAATTGTGCTGGTCTGGTCCTTTAGTCACAGCAGTGAAAAAGCTGACTAAATCAGAGTCTCTGAAGGAGGGTGGGCTGGGTACATGAGGAACATGAGGGGCCTTTGAGGATCTGAGACCTGTCATGAGGTAGAGAGAAACAACTTTCTGGAGCTCGGAGGACCCCCCTGAGTATATATGGATATGAATGAGTCCTTCAACAGGAAGAGCACAAACTGAGAAGAAGACAGGCCCTTGGGCTGGTCTTCAAGACATTTCAATACTCACTGGCTGAGAGAACAGGTGAGTCTGTAGAGAGAAGGTAGAAGGGCAGTCAGGGAGGTGGTTGGAAAGCCACATGGGCCACAAAAGCCAAGGAAAGACAGTGGTTCAAGAAGACGAAGTGAGCTGCTTCTAGTACTGCTAAAAGGCCAAAAAAAAGATAGGCACTGAAAGTCCCACTGGATTTGGGAACATAGAGGTCACAGGAGCATTAAACTGAGGGTGGGATAATGGAACCCCAATCCATCCTGACCCAGACTGGAGTAAGTTGTTAAACAAACTGAAGATAACAGCATGGAGACCATAGGAGTGGAGAAATCTTTTTTTAAAAAAAGGCCCTAAACAAAGAAAAGGCGGAAGAGGGCTTCATGTAGAGTGGTTGGTTGGAGAGTTCTCAAAATCTGATGGGAAAGCCTATGCTGTGAGGAAGAGGCAAGATAAAGAAGGAAACACAGACTGTTTCTCCTAGAGGGGAAGATGTGGATGGCATCCATCACACCAGAGGAGGAGCTAGCCTTAGATAGGAAGGAGGCTTGATTGATTTGTGTATTTCCAGAAGAGAAGATTTCTCTTGGGAATGAAATGAACATTCATCAGCAAACCAAAAGGCAGCCAACAAGAATGGAAGTCTTGTCACCGATGCTGTTAAGGTGAGCTTGACACCATGTGCTCAGCACCTAGCTCATGCCCAGGCCCACTGTAGTCCAGGAGATGTGCGTGGAGGATCCTCAGTACCAACCTCAGCACCAGAGTTCAGGACATCTGGTGACGGAGGACCACTGGGAGGTGCTAGGATGAAGGGAGGGCATTTGGTAGGTTCTTCACATTTTCACATCTTCTCTATCCTTCCAGGAACATGCTGCCCACTGACTAATAAGTATCTCCAAGGTGTTCAGCTACTCTTGGCCTTGTGAAAGACCCAGAGAATGTTAAAAGTGTGACTGCCATCTGTGCATGGTTCACAATGCACTTACCTAGGACAAGCATATGTAATGCAAGAACAATAACTCAGCAAGAACAGGGTCAAGGAGCTGGTCAGGAAGGCTTCTTGGAGGAGGCAGAGCCTGAGTTATATGGTAGGTTAAGTAGGCTTTGGATAGGTGCTGAGTAGAGGGCAGGTGTGGAGTTCTATTCCTGCCACACTTCATGTTTTATCCTAATAATAAAAACATTTAATCGAAGAAAAATTGAGAATAAAAATATGACAAAAATAAAATCAACTGCAATTGCAGAACCCAGAGATAAATATGAGTATAAACTTGGCTAATTGTCTTTTCCTTCTTTTCTCCAATTATGTGTTAGGAGCAGATCTATATGCAGACACAAAACACACACACACACACACACACACACACACATATACATACACACAGAGGGAATATGAATCTGTTTATCCTAGTCTCTTGTCTTCTAGAAGTCTTTCTGGGTTTCTGATGTGAAGATTGCTGATTACATTACACATATGCATCATTAGACATCAAATCCCTCCACAATCCCAATACCAGAGACAGCTACATCTAGTCAGGTCATGGGTTGGGCCAGGGTAAGTGCCCCAGTGACTGATAGCAGATGTGTTGACTGATCTATTGTATTAGAGACCCATTCCAAAGAATACCTTCCCAGGCTGCAATCAGGCCCTCCTCCTTCCCAGGCTCTAGGGATGAGACAGTTGGAGGCCAGTATTTCCCCAGGTTCGAAATGAACAGGGATATGGCAGGCATATTTCCATTTGGTATAAATTTCATAGTTTTCCAATTCTTTTAGATTCTGAAGTTAATTCTACCTTCTACTATAGGGGATGTGACTGTTCTTAAGATAAAGCCATAATGAATTGGGCTCAGCCTCTAGAAATGACCCATTTTATCTAAGGAGAGAAATATTCATGGACAGAGTACCAGGAATCAACATAAAAAGGTTGAAGAAAATTTAAAGAAAGGTCTATTTAAAGGGTAGGAAGCAAATAGGCCTATTGATGGGCCCCAGATATTATCAAAAGGGGAAAACTGTTAGCAGCCATAGAACTAAAGGGTCAAGGTGGGGAAGAGTGTTCATAGAGGCAGAACTGGAGTCATGGAGCAAGGCTGAATTCATGGTCCTCCCCAGAGACAGAGGTAACCAGCACAGATGGGCTGTGTAGAACCAAGAGGCAATTTCATTACATTCTAGAAACAGAGTAAGACAGGTCTGGACGCAACCCCAAACTGCCATGAGTCAAATGACTGAGGCCATGAATAGGGACAAGATGTAAGACATCATCTATATGCATCTGAGATGCTTTTAATCAGTGCTACATCTCAGCTTCACCTAGGACCTTGGGAGAAATGCAACTTCACAGACCACCATCCCAGTCCTACGGAGTCAGACACTTGGGAGTGGGGCCCAGAAACCTGTTAGAGTGAGCCCTGAGCCCTGCAAGCTGCAGTTTGAGAACCACTACTCTAAGTGAATGCATTTCCTTTGTCACCTGGAAGGGGTGAACCAGCCCAGCCGAAGTATCTCGTTAGCCAGGTCCTGGCCTCTATCCTTTCCTTCCCCTGCTGGAAAAGGCCCAGAATCTGAAAATCAGGGAGGCTGCTATGGAAGATCAATGCCTGAAATAAGCTCTCTGAAGCTCTGGCTGCATCCGGGCAGAAACGGCTGCTCTGGGACTCCAGAGGGGATATTTCAGAATGATGGAGCCTCTGTTACCAGCAGCCCCTGCCTCTGAGGACTCTCTCCTCACTCCAGCAGAAGAATGGACATGATCAGGACTCCGCTATTGCTAACACCACTGGGAGATGATGTATTTCTGCTAATGGCACCTTCTGTCGCTACGGAGGAGTGGCTCCAGCTTCCTCTTGTCCCGCAGAGAATCTGGCAGCCTCCAGAAGATGTAGGAGAGACCTGAGGACATTTGGAAGATGCACTGCGCAGGAAGGGTGTTTTCAATTTGATTTACCTTCCGTCTCCTGCGAGGAACCGAGAGTTAGTAGCATACTGCATCACGAGCCCAGCACGCACCAAGAGTGGGCCTGGGGGAGACTAAATGACCCTTGTCAAGCATATGAAGGGTGATCACATGGGTGCTTGTGACTGTCTCCTCTGAAGACACAATAACTGAGAATTAGTTTAAATACAGCAGGAGGGACACAGGAAGGGAACGGGTAAATGACACAGGGATATTTTATGGTTAGAGACCAATAGGGGTCCCATCTACTGCCTGAAGAACAAAGTGTTGGTAAATTTCCTCTCTGTTTGCTATTGACAGGATTGTAGTGAAAGCAACTTTTGTGGAGGTTAAGTAAGACTTTAAGTTCTTAAGTGCAGCTGGTGAAAATATTCAGGGTGCTTAGGTTTTATACAACACAAATAAACCAATCACAAAATTGGAAGACCTCTTACCCCTCAGTCATGTTCACATTTACTCCCAGGCACTTGATACTATTTAAGGCAGAAGAATTATGCCAAATGGAAGTCCTATCAGTGTCAACAAGACTTACATCTACCCATTCAGTGTGCGGTTATTGGAAGTTTTCTGGGACTGCTGTCACAAATTACCACAAACCTGGTGACTTCAAACCACAGAAATGTATCCTCTCACTGTCCTGGAAGCCAGAATCTGATATCAAGGATTTGGCCGGACCAAAAACTCTGAGGGAAGAGTCTTCCCTGGGTTCTTCCAGCTTCTGGTGGCTCCAGGCACTCCTGGGCTTGGGGCTCTATAATCCAGTCTCAGTCTGTCTTCTCATGGCCTTGTCTCTTGGGTTTCTGGGTCGGTTTCCCTTCTCTTCACTTGTAAGAACTTATTGAATCTAGGATCCATCCTAATCCAGAAGGATTTCCTTGTTCTGGGCTCCCTACCTTTCTTACATATGCAAAGACTCTTTTTCCAAATAAGATCACATTCACAGATTCTAGGTAGACATTTTTTTTGGGGGGGGGGGGGGTGGGATTATTTAACTTCTTAGAGACACTTATTGATGAACTCCACAATGTTCTAGAAGTGGAGGATACATTGGTGGAAGAAATGTAACCCAAATCCTGCCTTTGTGGATCTTTAATTCTATCAGGAGGAGACAGATGATAAATATTAAGCATAATTAATAAGTTCAATGTAGTTTCTTAAAAAGTGGTAGGTGTTCTGGGAAAAGATAATGTAGAAGGAGGTATAAAGGGGCCCCTGACTGCTGAGGCAATATTGGTAGGCACAAGTACCCACCTATTTGCAGTACCAAGTAGAGAGGCTCAGGGAAGCCTAAAAAGGTGACATTTTAGCAAGGACCTAGAGAAAGGAAAGTAAGTGATGAAATACATACCTGACAGAGGAGACTTCCAGACAGAGAAAATGGCTAGAGCAAAGGCCCTGGGGTAGGAGCTTGCTTGGCATCTCTAGAAACATCAAGGAAGTCTGTGTGCTTAGACACATTGAGAAGGGTTAAGTATGGGAAGCCAGAGACATGAGGTAGTCAAGCCTTCCAGTGGAATGGGAAGCCAGTGTGGGATTTGTATAGAGAGGTGACCCACAAACCATCCTTCATCTTCCATCTGCCTGCTCATATTCAAAACTGCAGCCTATTTTTGTAACCTTAGCAGAAACCTAGAAGGAAAAAGAAGGCACATTCCCCCTTATGTGTTTAAAAGCAGAAACTAGTTACAGGAGTGTGTTCAAGACAAAGCCTAAAGCACCAGGCTTACAACAGCAGAAATCAATTAGTAAGACACGTATGTGGAGGGATCTGGAGCTATGAAGGGAGAGAAGGAGCAGCCTAGCATGAACCCGTCCAAACCCAGTTAGAAACCAGAGGGCAATGGGATCAGACCAACACCAACCTGCCAGGAAGCAAGCAAGGTAAAGTAGAAGAGTAAAACCCAGGCCTGGGGAACACACAGGGAAGGGGTAACCTAGCCAAGCCATCCTTGGATGTTCTGTGGAGAGGGCAGAACGATGAACCTTGTCCACATGGGCCTTCAGGGTTTGCATTTTGGTAGTAGACAGACATTAAGTGAATATGCACACACAAAAAGGCAAATCCCGGAAGAAACTCTATTGTACTTGGAAGACCAGAATAGTGCAGAGCTTTTAACCTAAGGGCAGTCTGAACCTTGTTAAAGCAGCTAAAATTCTGACCAAAAACACCCTGTCATTCTGACTCCGATAATCAAGAAAGATACTATCCAATACAATCTGGGGAAGGACCTGAATTTATTAGCACATAACTCCCATGGCTTACCATAACCCAAAGGACTATAAATATGGACATCTACCTCAGGAAGGGTGTGACAATGATACAGATCCATCCTGCTAGCCTTGCTCAAAAGCCGAGCTCAGAGCCCCGCCACTGGAAATGCCACCCACTGATGGGACCAGTGACTCTCAAGGTGGGAAGAGCATTGAAGGTCACATAGTCCAGCAACTCTGCACAATGAGGAACCTCTCCTATAAGCAACACTAAACCACTCAAACCACTTCTTTACACACAACTGCAGTTTGTCATGTTATATCTTACATCTAATAAAGTTGTGAAATTGTTAGAAAAGTTCTTAAGGAGACCCAAAAATTCATTCTAAGAAAAACTACAAAGGCTCCTAGGTAAGAATAGTCAAAAGATAACCTTGTCTTTCTCATCAAAGCCTTCTAGGAAGACTGAAAATCTAACAGGAATATGATTAAAATGAGAATCAAACTGGTCATAGTGGTGTGTGCCTGTAGTCCCACTACCCAAGAGGCCCAGGTGGAAGGACCACTTGACACCAGGAATCAGGCCAGCCTGAGCAACATAATGGAGCCCCCATCTCGAGAAACAAATGGAAAAAAAAAGAAAAAAATTAATCAAAAGGGGATAGTCGTTTCCCTAGGAAGTTAAACATAAAATTACCATAAGACCCAATTCTACTCCAAAGTATACACCCAAAAGAATGGGAAACAGGACTCAGTTGTCTGTATTGCACATTCATTGCAATACTATGTACAATAGCCGAAATGTGGACACATTCTAAATGTCCATAAAGGATAAATGGATCCACAAAATGTGGTATATTCCACAAGGGAATATCATTCAGCTATAAAAAGGAATAAAACACTGGTACATGCTGCAGTGTGGTGAATACAATATGGTGCTAAATTAAAAAAAAAAAAACAGTACAAAAGGTAACATAAGACTTTGTTTAGGATAAATGTATAACTTTACTTATATACATACTTATAATATATATAGGAAATAGATACATCTATGGAAACAGAATTCGAATTGGTATTTTCCAGGTACAGGGGGAAATAGGAAGGGGGAGAAACTGTTAATAGGTAAGGAGTTTAGCTCCAGAGCAATGGGAATGTTTGGAACTTGTGGAGGTGGTAGTTGCACAACACAGTGAAAACTCTAAACATCACTACATTGTTCACTTTAAAATAGCCAATTTTTTAAAAAAAATTTTTTTAGTTGTCAGTGGACCTTTATTTTATTTATTGAGAAGTGGTACTGAGTATTGAACTCAGTGCCTCACACATGCTAGGCAAGCACTCTGCCACTGAGCCACAACCCCAGCCCTAAAATAGTCAGTTTTACATAAATTTCACTTCACTAAATTATTTTTTTTAAGGGAAAGGGATGAATATGTTAAGAAAACTGGGCCGTATTAGAAGTGTTGGCTGAAAAGATACAAATTTGGAACTAACAAAAATAAGCAGGTAACAAACTCCAGGACCAAATTACACCAACAGGTGGCATGGGAAGAAAATATATATCAGTTCAGAAAGGAAATGGCCAGTAGTTCTTTAAAAAATCAGTAGTTATTGTTTTGTATTATATTATAAATCCATCAGAAACTGATAACTTTTTATAAAATAAAAATGAATCACTAGGACTTCTGGCTTTTTCCTAGAACATAGAAAGCTGAAAAGAATATCATTCATGCATTAACAAGAAGAAAGCCCTGAATCGTTTTTTAAATTGTTATTTTCCTTGGTCCCATCTGAGAACTGACTGGGAAGAAGATAGGGCCCCATCAAAGAGAGAAAATGTCAGCTAAAATTGTCAGGAGATTTCTAAAAGCCAAGTATGGGTGAACATGAGAGAACAGAGTCCACAGGAGCTGTGGACACAGGGGAGTTCACACCCACTCGTCTCCAAGGACCTCTCTGTGTGTTCAAGCGAAAAACTGGGACCAGGGCCTGGCAAAGCTGCCCTCTGTGGTGCAGGCCTGCCGGAGAAGGTGTATCCTGTGACTGGAAAGACACAGAGCTCCTCACGCATACTTCCCCACTAAAAGAATAAAAATCTTACATTACTGGGAAAGAGTCAGCATATCTTGTCATGCTGGAGATGTACTATATCTGGAGAAAGAATGAAAGAGTAAAAACCCTCAATCCCTGGGAAAGATACAGGAAATGATCCTGGACCCTGACTAATAAAGATCCCTTGCACTGGGAAAAGGGAAATCGTTGAACCAGATCCACCCAATCAAAGCAAAGAATATCATCAGGAATCAAAAGGGGTTTTTACAGAATGATAAAGAGGTCATTCAAAACAGAACACATAGTCTGAAATGTGTATGAACTGAACGACAGAGCTTCAAGATACAGGGAGCAAAAAGTGATAAAAGTCAAAGGAAAAGTAAACAAATCCATGGCTACTGACAGAGACTTCATCACTCCTTCCTAAGTAATGAGTAAAACCAGCAGAAAACCTGAACAACCCCATCAACCAACCTAACTGACATTATGAAACTTCATATGAAACAAAGGCAGAAATACCTATTCTTTTTAAGTACGTATGGAATATTCACTGAAATGGACCATATCCTGGGTAATAAAACAAACCTCAGCAGAATTTAAATCATACAAAATATATTATCTAACACGCAACATTAAGCTAGTAATGGATACAGAAAGATACCTGGAATATCGCCAAGTATATGGAAATTAAACAACATAAGTCTAAAGAAGTTTTTGGATGAAAGAGAAAGTCCTAAGAGAATGTTTTTTAACTGAATGAAAGAAAACGACAAGAAAAAAATCTCAGATGCAGATAATGCAGTACTCAGAGAGCAATTTATAGCACTAAAATGCCTATTTTAGAACAGAACAATCCTATCAAACTAATAATCTAGGTTTCTACCTTAAGAAACTAGAAAAAGATCAAAGTAAATGCAAAGCCAGTAGAAGAAAGGTATTTATTAAGACTAAAGCAGAAATCAAGAAAATAATGAAACAATCAGTAGTACCAAAATCTGGCTCTTCAAAAAAATCAATATAATTAATAAACATCTAGTCAGATTTAACAAGCAAAAAAGAAAAATAATGCAAAATAACAGAATCAAGAACGAAGAGGGGGCATTAATATAGTCACTGCAGATATAAAATTTCAATGAAAAAATACTATAAACATTAGGCCCCCAAATTCAATAACTTAGATGAAGTTGAAAAATCCCTTTGAAGACACAAACTACCAAAGTTAACCCCAAAGCAAAATATATAACCTAAAATGGTCCTATATCAATAAGAAACTGTGTTTGTAGTTAAAAATCTTCTCAGCATCTATGATAGCAATGACAGTGAAAACCTACAGGACAGGATATATCAGCTGATAAGTTCTTCCAAGCATGTAAGTAAAAAATAACAACAATTCTACATAAATTCTTACAGAAAACAGAAGAGGAAACAATTTGAAGCTCATTGTGTAAGGCATCATACAGACAACAAAACTAGCTAAGGAAAAAAATATTACAGGAAAACTATAGACCACTGTTCATCATGCACAGAGATTTTTTTTTTAAATGTTAAAAATGAGCAAATAAAATTTAGCAATATGTTAAAAATAAATTAGTACAACATTCCTAAGTTGGGTTTATCCTCAAAATGCCAGGTTGGTTCAACATTCAAAAATCAATCAATCAATGAAATTCACCAAATACAAAGACTAAAGAAGTCCTTAAGTCTTTTAAAGAAGTCTGCTTACTTCATTGGGTGGAGAAAAATATTTGATAAAATGCAAAATTATTTGTGATAAAAATTCTCAGCAAAATGGAGACTAGGAATTTTCTTATCTGATAAAGGGCATATACAAAATTAATTTAATGGCTTAGTTCTGACAGATCATATTCCTTTTAAGACTGGGAATAAGGTAAAGTTATCTACTTCCATTATTTCTATTGAAAGAAAACTACAAGAAAAAATGTCAGATGCAGATAATGCGGTTCTAAAATAGGCATTTTAGTGCTATGAAGGGGTAGTACTAAGGTACTGTGGTTCTAAGTACTATTGTGCTAAGCTGTAGAACAAGGCACTAAAAACAAGTAAAGAACATTCAGATTGGGAAGGAGAAAATAAAACTCTCTATATTTACAGGTAACATGATTGTCTATTTGCAAAAATATCAACTTACAAAAAACAGACCTAAAAATAATGAGTGATCTTGGGAAAGTTCCAAGAAACAATTATATTTCCACAAACTAGCTCTAGATAATCAGAAATCAAGATTAAAAATAGTGTCCTATACAATAATATAAAAACATAAAATATTAATTTATTAATCTACAAAATATGAGCAGGATTTATATGCTGAAAACTATAAAACACAGATGAATGACATTTTAAAAGATCTAAATGAACAGACAAATATACCATTTTCATAGACTCAATATTGTTAATTCTCCCCCAAATACCCTAGGCATTCAAGATAATCCCAACTACAATCCAGCAAAAATTTCCATAGAAACCAACAAGCTGATACTCAAATATATAGGTAAAAGCTAAGGAACTACAATAGCCAAAACAATTTTTCCAAAGTAGTACAAAATCAGAGGATTTATACTAATTTCAAAATATACTACACAATGATTCAAGCGACATGATGCTGATGAAAGGTTAGACACAGTGAGACAGATAGAGTTCAGAGAGCCCTCACCTGTATGTTACCTACTCATTTTTGACAAAGAGGCAAAGATAGATGAAAGAATAATAACCTTTTTAACAAATGAAGCAGAAACAATTTCATACACATATGCAAACAATATTAACAACAATACTATCCCAGGTATAGGTTGACCTATATCGGACACCATGTACAATTTATAGCTCAAAATGAATTATAGACTTAAATGTAAAACCTAGAGCTATACAATGTTTAAAATAGAAGAGGAGAAAAATCTTTGTGATCTTGTATTAGCCAAAATTTCTTAGATATGGTTATGCAAGTATGATCTACAAAATAAAAAGTTGATAAGTTGGACTTCATCAAAATTTAAAACTCTTGCTCTTCTAAAGACAATAAATTAATAAGTTAAAAATAAATAAATTATACCTAGATCATAAAAAGAAATCTCAAAACCCAATATAAAGAAACAAAGATCAATTTTTTAAATGGGTAAAAGATTTGGATAGACTTTAATCAAAGAAGACATATGGCTTGCAAGTAAGTACATGAAAGGGAACTCAACATCATCGGTCATTAAGGGAATGGAAATAATGACCACTACGTACCCACTGCAGTGGCAAAAAAAAAAAAAAAAAAAAAATATGTAGCAAAAACAATAAGGTCTTGACAATATCAAGTTATGGCAAAAAAGTAGAATAACTGGAATCTTCATATATTGCCATAAGTGAAGCCCTTTGGAGAATAGTTGGACAATTTCTTGTAGTTAAACCCCATGAGACGCAGGAATCAGACTTCCAGATAGTTACCAAAAAGAAATGAAATCGTGTATATAGACTTCATGTTCACACAAAAACTACACAAATGTTAATAGCTTTACTTATAATCACCAAAATATGGAGGCAACCTAGATACCCCTCAACTTAGGAAAAACTCTGCTACCTTCAGACATGGGATCCTACTCCACAATAAACAGAATGAACTACGGATACACTCAACAAAAGGTCAAGTGCATGACAGAAGGCAGAAGAATCAGTACTCAAAAAAAATGTATTATAGGATTCAATGTCTTGAAAAACCAAAATTTTAGAAACAGAAATTGAATCAGTGCTGCCAGGGAGAGGGGATGGTGGGATTGGCTGACTACAGAGGGATAGGAGGTAATTTGCTGGGAAGATAACTGTTCTTTATCTTGGTTGTTATGGTAATTATCAGAACGTACATGTTTATCCTGACTCATGAAATTCTACAGAAAAAAAGAGGGTAAATTTTCCTCAGTAAATCTGACTTTAATAGAGTAGATCTCTACTCTTCTCCTTAGTACTTTCTTGGAAAGAAACCCAGTAAGTAAAAACAAAAAAAAAAAAAAGCCAGTGGAAGAATACTATGAATCATATCTTCTCAGTTATATGAAAAACTTGAGGTGGGGGCATGGGGTACAGCACCTTACTTGTCAAATACAGAATGATTTTAACAGTAGTTACCTCCATTAAAGTAAGCGTATAATATGTAATATGTTTGTATTAAAAATAGCCTCTAAATTGAATTTCTAGATATGGAAATGCTACATTACCTTAGAAGTTTCTAAATGCTTACTCATAATCCTTGTACTTATCTTATGGACCTGTTTAATTTTCAGACTGGCACCAGTCCACAGACAACTTCGGTACTGATATGGATAATTTCCTGGAATAATAATGTAATATATATGTTCAAAATTAAAAGTAAATAATAATGAGCAATAGTATAATGTATAATATAAAATAATATGTAATTTTATTAAATCTATCTATTCCCTTTCAGATATGTGGTATTCCTAAGCCATAAAAGATTAAAAAGTAATATGTACAATATAATTGTATTTTTATTTCATAAATATTTACCTTTCATATATGCACACACACATATATAAAATTCTAATAGTTAATATATCAAAATTATTTCTAAACAGGCTTATTATATTTGTTTTATTTCTTTCCTTGGTATTTATTTTCTAATTTATTTACAAAACACATGCATTACTTGAGGGATAAAAAAGTCTCTTTTGTAAGTAGAGAGAAAGATGTGTGTATCTTTCATTTCAGAGGACAGGCTCATCAAAGACCAAAGGTCAATTCAAAATTTGTCCCTACGGGCTCCTGGTGGACCAAAACCTAGCTCACATCTTCTGGAAAGTACTGCTCAGCTCACTCATCGTTATTTCATTCCTCCTCTGCACAAGGTACTATACAGAACACAAACATGATTGAGATCACCTGTGGCTTCAAAGACCTCTGAGCATTTGGTGGCAAGAGGGGGAAGGACTGAGATACCCAGTGGCTGGATGGGGGACAGGAGCTCAAGATGAGCTATCATCATTGATGCTGCTAATGAGAGGAGAAGAGAATTGAAGAATTTCTCAGTCAGAACCAGCAGAAGCACAAGCACTGGGTAGAGGTCGGGGACCTCCATCCACTGTGACTGAGATGCAGGGATGGGTGCAGCTGAGGTGGTTATCTGGAGCTTGTTAGTGACCCCTGGCAGGGTGGAGGGGACATGAATACACTATGGGGGAAAAATCACACAGGTTCATGTGAGCAGTAAAGGAGTTGGAGCAACACTATTTTATTTTAATAAGGTACTTAAGGGGAGGAGGAGGTTGGTGGGGAAGGGGAAGGTGGTTATAGCTTAGGTAAGGCGACTCAGTGAGATTTCATCTTTTAGGCAGAAAGAACTAATGGTATTGAACTAATTCAAGTTACAAGGGCTGGCTTGACTTTGTCTAAGAAAGACAGTAGCTGTCAGGAGGTCTGATGAAAGCAAGGGGTGGAAGATCTTGTTTTGGGTTATAATAAAAGTTAGCAAACTTTCTCAGTTCAAGGTGCCCCAAATATCTTCCTAATGTTGTTCACGGAGAGCTCATAGACTACAATACAGTTTAGTATTTTATAATATCTACTTAACAATTTAATAGCCGGTTCATAAAATTTATATATATGTGTGTGTGTGTGTGTGTGTGTGTAAAACAGTGTTTATACCATTCTTCAAGATTCACACTTACAAATACTAAAGGGATGTGGGTACTAGTCTGGCCCTGCAGAATCATTCATAGCAGGCATTGACGCCAGCATTTCTTGGTCCACACTGAGTACATCATGGCAACTACCAAAAAATGCAACTTCGCAAAGATATGATATTATCAAAAGAAACGTAACATGATCTAATGCTGAAACTGAATTACCTAAGCTGGTAATTCACCTGCTAAATCTTGCATGTTGCCGTGCGAACTTCAAACACTCAAGTCTCCTCTAGCCTCCCTGTGAGTCTACTGCAGCACACTGCGAAGTCCATGCACCCAGTTTGGGAATGACAGTGCTTCAGGGTGGGGCAGAGACAGAAGGGAGAGAGAGAGAGAGAGAGAAACAGCATATGGGGCATCTTGAGGAGGAGGAATTTTGAGGGGGCTCAGAATGGTGTGGAGATCATCATCCTCTGGTGGCTCTCTGAGTGTCATGGCCTTTAACTCACTAACTTAAATTTCCAATTAGGATCAAGGAACCAGAAAGCTATAATAAGCAAATTCCACACTGCATAGTCTCTATAAATCAAAGGTGATCTAGGGATTACCAGTTTTTACCACCCAGGTTACCCGCAGGGTGTGAACGTCCTCAGCTAATTTGCCCCATGACTCATTAACCAGGGGAAATCATTGAAGTGAACAGTAGCTAAACATTGACCAAGGTCACCATTTAACCTTCAGGGGAAAGTGACCCTTGGCTGCCTGCATATAGCCAAATTGTGCTACTGGCCCCGGAAATGCCAGCATCCCACTCCTGAAATATGTCCTAGGATTGCTTGGCATGGGGCCTAGACAGGCCATGGAAGTGTCAGGAGCCTATGAATGGGGGAGTTTGGAGACGAAGGGGGTTGGGAGGGGTGGTACATTGGAACGAGAGAGCATGAGGGAAGTAGCCTCTGGGGTGGAGGGAGGGCAAGCAGGGCTGAGCATATCTATGTGACCACTTATAGTCACTATGTGACCTCCAATGCCCAGGAGGACCACCAGCCTAGCCAGGTCTAGGTGCACAATGTCCATGTGTCCAGCTTCCACTCAGCTCAGCCCTCACCTTCTCCAGGATACTCCATCTGCTCTCCGATCCTTCAAAGTCACACAGAGGAACTGGACCCAATGCAGAGATGCAGTGAAAAAGGAGAAAGATTACCACAGCCCAAGTGCAACCCAGAAAGACATCCCAGCATGGCTTACCATGTCTGCAAAAATTGGACACACACATGCAACATGTTTCTTTCGAGGGAAAGTTTAGGGTGGGTGTAAAAGAGAATTCCTGAGATAATCTCAGTATTAGGTCATGCTAGGTTTCTTTCAATAACATCTTATTTTTATAAAGTTGCAGTTTTGGGGAGGTAGCTGCTGATAAAAGGAAGTATACTATGAAATCAATGTGAAATAGGCAATGCAGTGTCAGTGCCTAGTAGGGAAGTGAAGAATACTAACATTTATCAAGTATTTTGTAACTCTTAGAGCAGATATTATTTTACAGTTGAGGAATTAAACTTATAAAACTTTCAGCAAGTAAATCCAAACTCTAACTTGCTCCCACTACATACCTCCCTGTCTCACCTCCCCCATCCCCAGAATAAAATTCACAAAAGACTCTTTGGGAGATTTGGGGTCACAAAGCCTGGTGATCTTAAAGGGTAAAGATATTTTTCACCATTTTGCATATATTAAAAATATTGTATCTACTATATATTCCCTAACTTTGTAATTCTCTTAAAATTTGAAACACAAAACAATTCAAATATAAAAGTACAGCAGACATCTTTGTATCCTATGATATTAAACAAATGTTAATATTTTACCTGATTTGCTTCAAATATCCCCTCTTGGTGTACAAATACTTTGAATAAATCTAAAGAGTCATACCCACCCACCCACCTCCATTGGCCTCATTCTGTCTACCTCTCTCCCTTCACAGTTAACCATCTTTGTTAGGTTAGTATATAATATACCATGTTTTTTGAATAATAGCACTTCACTAGTATGTGTCCATAGACAAAAAATATCATTAAATGTATCACCTAAATTGTATACAAAATATATTGTACAAATTGTATTTTATCAGTATTATATTTCTACAACTGGTTTGAACTAATATCATGTTCTGAGATTAAGACCTTGCTCAATTTATTTTGACTACTGTATAGTATGTTGTTATAGGAGCACATCACATTTTACTTTCCTTTTTCTCTAACATGGGGCTTTTGACCATGTATCAGTTACCTGAAACTGTAGTAAAAAAGTAGCACAAAACAATAGAAATGTACTGTCTTGCAGTTCTAGAAGGTGGAAGTCCAGAGTCAAGGTGCAGGCAGGGCCCTGCTCCCTCTCAAAGTGCAGGGAGAACACTGCCTTGCCTGTGCAGGCTTCTGGTGGCCCTAAGGTTTCCCAGCTGGTAGCAGAATAACTTCAATTTCTGCCTCTGTTTCTGCATTTCCTCTTTATCCTCAAATCTTTCTTCTTCTTTCTCTCATAAAAGCACAGTGAATTTGATTTAGAGCCCACCCTAATCCAAGATGATCTCATCTCAATTCCTTAACTCAGTAACACCTGCAAAGACTCTTATTTCAAATAAGGTTACATTCTGAGGTTCTGGGTGGACATTAATATGGTGGGGGGCACTATTCAACCCACTATAAGCTAGCTCCGCTTTTTTGCCATTATCCATATACTATCGAAAATGACCTTACAGGTGCCGTGTGTCTCTTTGAACAAAGAACAAGTACTTTTCTAGGACTCACAATCAAAAGTGAAATTGTTAGAAAGCAAGTATTTTAATCAGTTTTGCATAGCTGTGATCAAAATGCCCGACAGGAACAACTGAGAGGAAAGAAAGTTTATTTTGGCTCACAGTTCCAGAGGTTTAGTCCATGGTCAACTGATTCCATTGCTCTGAGTCCAAGGAGGAGCAGCATATGGTAGTGGAAGGGCACAGCAGAGTGAAGCTGCTTCCCTCATGACAGCCAGGAAGGAAAGCGGGGAAGGAGGGAGGGGGGTCACAGAGAAGATGTACCCTTCCAGGACACCCCAGTGACCCACCTCCTGCAGCCCTACCTCCCTATAGTTACCTGTCCATTCAAACCAGGATGGATGGATTAGGTTACAACACTTGCAGTCCAATCATTTTACCTTCAACATTCCTGTATTAACACAGGAGCTTTGGGGGGACACCTCATACCCAAACCATAACAGCAAGTTATTCTTAATATTTGATGTCAAATGGAAGAGCAGTTCCCATGTCCCAATCCCACCAGTAATCGATAAACTCTCCTCTCTCTGTACATCTTTGCAGAAGCCTGGTGTTGTTACTATTAACTTTTCCAGTTGAGTAGATATGAAACGACACTTCAACTACTGTTTTATTTTGTCTTTCCTTGAGAAATGATGAGGTTGAGTCTTGATTGTATTTCTTCAGGGAGAAAGTCATAACCAGCACCTGATGGTGATGGCAGGGATCTTGGGAAAGATGTGGGGTCAGATTTCTATCCAGCTCTGTCGCAGCACTGGGACAATGGATAATGTGGTTTTCCTCTGCGGGGCTGCCTAACTCTAAGAAGTCTGTAGTATTGAGTTTTTCTTTATATCTAAGGTCAGGGGAGAAGAAAAAAAAATATTACAAGATCCTTACTTTCAAAGAACGAGTAACACTGTAGTGAACAAAATTTTTAAAAAATGCTTTCACACATAGACATATGCACAAATTATGAAGATAAGTGCCAAAGAAATAAGGTAGAAAACAATTAGAATATGATCTGCCTGAGGGAAAGAATTAAGTTTTGTTCTACTCTGTTCCAAATATTCATACCTCAGTAAAGTTTTACCAAGTGAACAGAGGAAGAGTGGTACAGCACTTGGAGTCATTCAATCACCATGAGCTGGACCTGTGACAGTGAGCTTCATGACACAGAGGTGTGAGGTTGGGCTTTGATGAAACAGAAGGATGGGGATTGGGTAACCAGAGTAAGGAGAGCCAAGTTTCAGAGTATCTCTGATGTGGAATATCATTCTCTGGAGAATACACAGACTGAGTCCTCTCTCTTGGAGCTGGAAGAGGAGCAACAGTCAATGTCTTAAGTATTTGCTATACATCAGGCACATAACAAATGCAAGACCCATAGTTTTATTTAATCTTCACAAAAACCCTAAGAAGGAGATTGTTATTCTCACTACCTGCAGCTTAGAGATCATCTTAATAAATGGATTACCCATGGCTTCCCGGGTATTAAGGGGTAGTTCCAGAATTTAAGCATAGACCTCTACCCTTCCCAAAGTCCATGTTCTTAACCTCTCTTTAAACAATTAGTTGCAGTAGATATACTTAAAGTTTACCATTTTAACTGTACAATTCAATGCCTATTCACACTGTTGTGCAGCCTACCTCCAGAACTCTTTTCCTCATTCAAAATTCAAACCACTATTCTACTTCCTGTCTGTATGAATTTGACTATTCTAGGTATCTCTAAAAGTAGAACCATACAGTACTTGTTATTTTGTGATTGTCTTCTTGTACTTTTCATGTCTTCAAGATTCATCCATGTTGTAGCATATGTCAAAATTTCTGTTCAAGGCTGAATAATATGTCATGGTAGGTAGACACCAAACTTTATTTATCCATTCATTTGTCAATTGATTCTGTCTTTTGGCTTTTGTGAATGAGGCTACTCGCAACGTGAGTGCACAAGTATCTCTTTAAGATTCTGCTTTCAATTCTTTGGGATATCTAGAAGTGGAAGTACTGGATCATAGAGCAATTCTATTTTTAATTTTTTTTAGGAACCATTTCACTATTTTCCATAGCATATTTTCATGCCCACCAACAGCACACCAGGGTTCCAATTTCTCCACATCCTCTTT
This sequence comes from Marmota flaviventris, assembly GCF_047511675.1. Lineage (NCBI taxonomy): Eukaryota > Metazoa > Chordata > Mammalia > Rodentia > Sciuridae > Marmota > Marmota flaviventris. Next base: position 48,131,368 of record NC_092501.1, read on the forward strand.
ACGTCTCTTTATACTGCTGCCCATAAGCAAGTTAATGGAGAAATGGGCTACTAAATAAACCAAACATTCTCAAACCAAGCTTAGCCAAAGTGAGATGGGCTTCATTTCAACTGTCCACCAACCCAAGCAAGATGGAGCTAATGCTTAAGAAAACAAGGCCACCTCTAACCTAGGAAGACATGCCAGGCCACCATGCCTGGGGCCCACTATTTGGAGGGGCCACCCTGGGTCCCAGGACATTCCCAGCATGCAAGAAAAGCATAACAGAAGCTATTATCTCCCCAGATATCTCATGACCTCCCTCATTCTCCGGCACTCAGTTTATTTTCTGTCATCGACATTGTCAGTAACTACACTAAAAAGCTGTGTCAATCGCTTCTTTGTCTGAAAGGACATTTATCATTTGCCGTTCTAAATCTGAAAACATCATAACCAACCCGTGGGCGTTGGCTCACATTACACTCTGTAATTTCAGTTAGTGAGTTAATGGGAAAGACGCGTTAACATTCTGTTTGTGGTTTAAAACACATATTTACACAGTTTGACTTTTCATATCCACAAACTTATAATTTATCCATCATTATGTTCCCTATTCTCTACTTTTAAACATTAACTGCCCTCATGTAGGTGATGAAAGATGGGGAGGCAAACTGTGGTGGTTTCTGCAGATGGAAAGCCAATCAGCTCAAAGCAGAGAGGTGCACTCGGGCTCAGTGGTCGGAGAAGGAAGAGGCTCTGGCCGAGATCGCCGAGTTAATGGGTTCATGTAGAGCTGTCGCCTCCAAACATAACACACAAGAATGACGCTGGAGCCTTGCATCAGCTCTGCCAATTTATGTTCAGCACCAGCCACAGCTCTGACCCCCACCAATGTGGCTGCTGAGGATCCCAGGACTCTGGTAAACTTTCTTAATATTCCTATTTATTTGATTATAAAATGTCTTCATTTTTTACCAGTGCATTTAGTTTCTCCAACTCATTCTTAAGTCACATGCTGTTTCCCTGTAATATTTCCATGAATGATCAAACAGAGTGGAAGGAATTCAGGCTCTGCAATCAGACAGACCTGGGTTCAGATCCCAGCTCTACCATGCACCAGCTACAGCAATAGGAACTTAGGTGATTCACTGACATTCTTAGAGTCTCAGTGACTTCATGTGTTCCAGGAGGTAGATAAAGTGACCTCATGAACAATGCCTATTGTTTGAGGTGCATATTCTAAGTGCCAGTGCACACACTCTGTTCATTACCTGGTACAATGCTATACAAAGGGTGAGGAAAATGCCTTTTCACCTCCAGCCTCAGGGTCTTGCTCAATGACCCCCACAGAGAAAGAACTTACTAAACATTTAGTGCCTGCTGAAATAGCCACAGGGACAGAAGGATTGTTGTTCTCAATGAGAAGAATTATGAAAATGTTTAGAAAGAAATTCAAGATGGAGAAAGGATCCTATCAGAATCAACAGAATTCCCAAGAGGATAAATTAAGAGAAAATACTTATCTATTGTGTTTTAGAATATGGGAAGAAAGAAGAGAATCTTGAAGTTTAAATGAAGGAGTTAACTTTAAGGTGAATAAAAATTATTTTGTTGAATTTATAAGCTCATCGCTGCTCAAAATGGTACAAACTGAAATGACTAATATATACCAAAAAGGTTCATGTAAACTCAACAATAACAGAATAGATTGGCCATTTACAAAATAAATAAATAGAAGGTATAAATAGAAGGTAAGTTGGATGCTCCCAGACTTCCCTTGAATGTCCCGACTGCCTGGCTTCCCATTCAGATTTTGAGGGTCAGTTCCTACTTCACAGGACTTTGCCTTGGATCCTCCTTGCTTATTAAATCTCACAATATAATTCTTCAGAAAATAGACAAATTTTAATGAAACCCCTCCTGAATCAGAGGAACAAAGCTTTGCGGGAACGGGGAGCTTCTTTGGGGAGAGAACATTTCTCCTCCAGGTCCTGCAGCTGCTGTTGTCTATTCTAGAGACAGAAGATGGCCAAGGATGAAGCAGAATAGAGAGCCCTGTTCCCTATGACCACCTTTGTTAGAAGACAGCAGTGATGGATCACACTCTTCTCCACCAGATTTCGGTGCCACTATTGGTCACTGATGCTTAGGATCTTATCGTACTTTCAAACAATGGGGAAATCAAAATTTGGGTCATTGAGCAATGGAAAAATGGCTGCTGACTTATTGTTCCTTTTGGGCCCCTGTATCTCCAGCCAATGGGTCTTGTTTCTGGCCTGCAGACTGGAACAGCAGACACTGATGCCCTCTCCCACAGGAAGCCCTTCAGATACTGAACCAAGTCCCTTAGGCATCCTCTAACTTCTTTGCTCTCGAGGCTCAAATAACCCCTTTTTCTACAGTGGCTCTGATGATCTGGCTTTGAGAGGCTCCAAGCATCTTCTCAAGATAATCCTGTGGACTGACCTTACAGGGTAGATGGAAATTTTTATCTCCCCTGGGACAATCGCTAGCATGGGATATGAGATGTAAAAGCTTATCCTACTCAGAAGTTATGAAAACATAAGGCATAAAATGAGGATGGGAGCCTCTATGAGCCTTAGCAACAATGCAGTCCTCACACTATTTGTAGAGGTTCTGAAGGTCACAGAGCAAGTAATTGGCAAAATCTGGTCAAGAGCCCTAGCCCTACAAATCCAATGCCACAGCAAACAGTTCTGCTCTTCACAGCTCCCCACGATGAGACAACTAGTACCCTGTACGTTAGGTCCCCTGCTTTAACCAGAGCACCCTTTGCAATTCCTCCACCTGACACTGGGGTGCACTGGCATGCCACCCACCCCCAAAGTGGACCTGAATGCCCGCCAATACTGGGGATGATTTACATGGGACTAGGAGAGGATTTTCCAAGAAAACACTCCATATAATTGGCCTTTGGTATATCTCCTCGGTGGTGATTTATGTGTCTAGGACAAGCCAAGGAACGTCGCTCTCCACCTCTGCAAAGCCTCCGGTCCCTGGCTTCAAAGTTCAGCAAGTTTCTGGCCAGAGAATGTTCTTCCTCTCCACCCACTCAGCCTTTTCTTCTGTGGTTTGCAATCTCATTTGCTAAATATACTAAGATGCCCCGTACATAGCGGTCTGCAGTTCCAGAATGTGCCTGGCTTCCTTTGGCCGCAGCATCGCTCATAAATCATCGTGCTGGCGGCTGCCATCCATTTATATCCATGACCTATGAGGACTGAAGGCTCAAGTTCTTCCACAGTGAAGCCTTTCCATTCAGGCCCCTTTCCATGACAGGAAAGCAGTCCTCTCTCATGCACAAGCACACAAGTACTTAGCCATGTGGTAGGAACAGAGAAGGGACTCCAATGCTTAAACATATTCCAGGAGTAACTAAACTTGATCACTTATTTATGAGTGTTGCATGGCAAAGACAGGCCTAAGCTAAATTACTATGAGTACAAACTGTAATGATGAGTATGATGAGTTTCATTCTGAATGGAGGAAGTCAAGCTCCTTAAGAAAAAAAAACAAGCAGAGTCATTTCCCAGCCTCACATTACCAGTCCCAGCCCTATGTTTTCCAGCCAGCCCGATTGACAAAGCCACTCACAAGAAGTCATTCAGGGATTTCCCAAAAGGTGAGGAGGGAAAGGTAGATAGTGTAGGGTTAGCAAGAGCAAGCCTAATTTCCAAGTCTAGAGGGGTGCTCCAGCTAAATGGACCCCACTTAGCAGCTGCTCCTGCAAGGAACTATCCTACATGCAGGGATACACAAGACTTTCTGGAGAGAATACAATGAGGCTGGGGGCTAGAAGAAAATCAGAATATGTGCTCACTCCTCCCTCCATAAAGAAGGCTTCATACATGTCAAATCTTTAAACTTGAAGAGACTTAAAAAAAAAACAATATGGATGGACATGAGAACTGCCAGCAGGTAGAAAGAGTATAAAGTCAGTGACCCCCAAGGGTGGGAACAGCTGCTAGGGCAGACACTTGCGTTCTGCTAACATTCTTTTTTGCACAACCAGGCCATCTCCAGGTAAAATCCTTCACAAGGGAGAGGATGGAGTAGGAAAGCTAGGATTAGCAAGAGAGATAGGATGTTTGGGTTACATGGAGACAAGCACCTGGAACCAAGTCTTCCCTGCAGACCTGAAGGATTTCCACGCAGGGCTGTCCTCCCTTAGCTCTCCGGGACAGCCCATCACAGCATTCCTCAACACAATGGTGGAGACAGAACAGACAGCTGCTGTGCAAGGGCAAGGAGTGAAGGTGGGACTTAGAGAATGAAAATTTTAACCACTCCTGTGGGGTAGGGGTGATGGGGCAGCAAAGTGACCCCTGCCTGTACCCCAGTCCCAGCAAGGCTACTCTTCAGGAGTGTGCAGGGTGAGCAGACTTGATCTTGGCTAGCAAAAGTGGCTCCCTCCTCCCAGCTGCTTCAGGGGACTGCTGGAAAACACAGCACAAGATTGCATTACCAATTTCTGTTGGCCTAACACAATGAAAACCCACATCTAATTTGCTGTCCACTATCCCCCAGGTCCCCTTCAGCGTTTACTGCTTTCCAAATATCTTCCTCCCATTGAATATCTGTGTTTCAGATTATTTGTCCCCAGATGTATTAGGATGCATTTACTGCAGCTGAATCTCATCTAGTGATTTCCTGTCCATATGCCTGACAGCTCTGGGTCCCTTTATGTCATGTCTCTGTCATTGGTGGGGTTTATAATACCTCTCCATTTATGGCAATATACAGATTTAATTATCATATTCTTTACAACCTTTTCCAGGTTATTAACAAGTATGCAGAATACAACCGACACAACAATCCTTACGGCACCCTATGGCCTCTGAACCCTGCCATGTCTCTCTCCAAGGCCACAACAAAGTGGTCCATTCAATACACTGGAGGAGCTTCTGCTGAATTTCTTAAAACATGAAATAGGCAAAAGGATCCTTAATCCTGTGTAATGAAAATGACACTGAACCAAGACCCAAGAGATGTAGATTCCAGTGCTGTCTCTGCTATAGATAAGCTTATGTCCATTATTGGGCCTCATAAAATATTTAAAGAAGTTAACAATTCTGATAATAGTAATGTTAATGAAGGCTACTTTTTACTAAGCTGCTACACTACTATGTGCTAGACAGCTAACCTATTTTATATCTCTTCTTTAACATAAACCTATGAGGCTGTTTCATGACTTGCATTTTGCTGATGGGAGAACTGAACTGAAAAGAGTCCAAAGGACTTGCCAAAGGTCACAGTAATTTTAAAACTGTGGCTTGAATTGATACTTTTCTGTTTTGACAAAACACAGAATTCTTGTGTCTGCCGAGACATCTGGGTGCTAAAAGAAGGGCTCCTTCTCAATTCAGCTTTCCTTTCCTGCCTGCTCATCCACATGGTCTCTCTCAATTCATTAGTGTTGCCTGGGATCCTATCATGTCCAAGCTTTCTGCCAGACAGAAAGCCTTCAGTGAAGAGTGAACTTGAGCCTTCAGTCCTCATAGGTCATGGATATAAATGGATGGTTTACTGCTAAACCTCTTCGAGTATTCAGGTAAGACAGACCTATAGGGAAGGATTCCTGGTCAAATGAGATTGGGAAACACAAGATTAAACAAAGTTTGACAATTAGACTTCCATTATGGTTTGGATACAAGGTGTCCCCTGAAAGTTTCCGTGTTAACACAGAAATATTCAGAGGTGAAATGATTGGATTGTGAAAGCTATAACCTGAGCAGTTCATCCTGGTTTGAATAAATAAACCGAGTGGTAATTTAGGCAGGTGGGGCATGGCTGGAGTAGGGAGGTCACTGCAGGTATGCCCTAGGAGGGTTCATTTTCCCTGTAGCTCCTCCCCAACTCTAACTCCTTCTTCTTGCCACCATAAGAAGAGTAGTGCCACTCCACCATGCCCTTCTGCTATGATGTTCTGCCTCATCTCGAACCCAGAACAATGGAGTCAGCCAACCATGGACTGAACCTCTGAAATCATGAACCAAAATAAACCTTTCCTCCTCTAAGTTGTTCTTATCAGGTATTTTGGTCACAGCAATAAAAAGCTGACTAACAAAACTTCTTTCCCATGAGATTTTTCAGAGTTTTTAATTTCCCGATGTACATTAGATAGCTCCCAAAGAGGAGACAGTCCTTTCCCCCTTATTTAATTATAGGAATCATTTAGGTTCCTTTACCAACTCAAAAAACTAGCCCTTCCTGAATCAGACTTTGGGAAATGCTGAAGTAAGGACCCAAGGAGGGCTGGTGTCTCCCAGAGCACTGTCTCCAAAAGCTATTGACTACTTCTGGAGTCCTAAAGCAAAGGCCATCCAGAAGAGGTCTTGGGTCCCCAAGCCGTGTTGCTTAATATTTTGGTTAACCCTCCATATTTATGGCCTCAGTTGTAAGTTCAAAAAAGTCAGAGAAGGCATTTGATTCATCTTCCCTTCCCCCAAGGCTTCCGTTTTATTTATTCGTTTCCTTTTCTCCCTCCATTTCCCACTTCCCACCCTGATGTTACAATGAGTCCTTGCAAAGTATGTTTGTGGCTTTATTTCCTTATGTTTTAAGGTAGGTAAATGGTGCCATGCAGGTATTTTGTTTCTTAGTTTTTAAAATGAGTGCCTTTTAAAAACATCTATATTATAAGGTATAGTTTTTATTATTGTTCAGGTATGGTGAGATGAACAGACCAGGAGAGAATGTTTTCGTTTCTGGGAGGAGAGGGCCATGCTATGCAGGCCACACTGAGGAGCACCAAGGTAGGTGAGGTGGCAGGGTGGGAAGTGTGGGCAAAGTGTTTATTCTGTTTTTTTGCAGAAAGTAATGGGAAAGCAAGGTTAGCAGGCCTAGGGTTGGCTAGTTTGAATAATACCAGCAGGCTTGGGGGTATAGGGGCTATCTTGAGCTGTCTCAAACCTGGCCCTGGGATGAACAGGGGAGAGGAATAGGCCTCCTACAGAGTAAGAACCAAATTATAGGCTATGGATTGGTTAGCTTGCATGAGAAAGGCACAATCCTGGGTGAATCATTTGTAATTTCAAAGAACTGGCTAGTCCTGGCAGGGGCAATCTTTCCCTGGACAGAAAAGCCCCAGATTCTTGAATATCAAAAATAGAGAAAATAAGAAAAATATAGTCAATATCATGTGGCCCTGGTTGCTAAGCATCCCCTGAACCCTCCCTTCTACCAGCTGCATGGTGCTCCAGGGCATCTACCACTTTTACCCTCCAGTCTCTCAGTGTTTCCTTCAACCCAATGTTGCCTTCGGTTTTCCACCACTACAAATAATACTTTAATGAAAATCCTCATACACACCTCCTTATGGACCTATGTAAGAATTTCATTGGGCTATATATCTTACAGTGGAATTGCTGGGTCAGAGGGTGTGAGTATATTAATTCAACTCAATAAAGCTAGCCTGCACTCTAGAACTACTGCACTCTCACCAGTAAAGCATTGAGGGATCCTATAATCAGGTGACATTTGCCATGATCTGTTTTTTTTTTTTTTAATTTTTCTAGCTTAATGAGTACCAAGTAATCATTAATTTGTATACTAGTTTACATTTATCTTATTTCTAATAAGTGTGATTTCATTCAGCTTTGTTCCCTAGAACTACGCAATATGTTTGCTAAACTGATTCTAGGTAAGCAATAAATAGTGAATGCAAAATGACAGGCAGTTTTTCTTTGAGTTGCAGATGCAAAATATGCTTAGCTCTTGTTCATCCCACCAGAAGCTCATGGACAAAGCACTAACTACAACAGGCACAAAACTTTGATTTTGACTTTGATGGGTGAGACCAGAGACTGCTGCAACCACTTCAAAGACAATAACTTGTGTATTGAACATTTGTCCTAAAGTGACAGGTCAGGAAACCAGAAAGGGTACAATTCCAGTATCTTCTAGGTCATTCATACTTGAAGGCTGAAGGACTAGGATGTAGAAGTGCAAAAAAACTATTTCATTTCTATACTACTGGATTCCACAGTATGAAGCCACTGAAATATTGAAATAGTCTATTGAATATGAGCTAATCAGAGCAGAAATCTAGACAATGGAGTAAAGAATAGTATTTAATACCTGAATTCTGTAATATATACATATAGCTATTTATGTAAATACATGTGAATGTATGAATGAGCTCACCTGGTAAGCATTTATGCATTTACATGCTTCATATACAGGTATGTTATATTTACTATAGATTATTTTCTCTCCCCTTCAAATAAACTATAAAACTTATTTCTATGTTGTTTCCAGTCTAGTTTTTTGCTCTTAGATCTAAACTAGCAGAATATCACTTGTAGAGATGGGTTTTTTTTTAGTCCCATTTTAGGCAATTAACAGGATTAAAAACAAAGGAAAAACTTAAAGCATTAATAAAGTATTTATTATATAAAACCTTTCATTTTAAACATAAAATTTAACACACACACACACTATTGACAATCTAATAGTACACTTTTGATTAAAAAGAAGACAAGCGTTAAGTGTGAATACTACTAACCAGAAGCCAAAGTGAGAGCTAATCCTGAAAGCACTGGGAAACAGTGTCACCAGGGCCATTCCAGACATTTCTCTGTTAGCTCTTCCTGCCTCCCCCTTCTCCCAATAAGGAAGATGTTAGTGTAACTACTAAAAGTAAACTGGCCTCTCTGGCCATGCTTTCAACCAAGGATTTTGGATGGAGGTGTCATGGCATGAAGACACAGCCCACCTTGAGAGGAGAGATTGCTAAGCTACTAGTTTAAGACATGAACGAACCCTGACATGCTGAGGGCCTGAGGAAGAGGCATTCACTTTATAGAGCCCATTCTACTCTCTGACTTATGTAGATGGGACAAATGGTGCCCAGGGCATACTCATCCACACATCAGCCTGAATTAGCTAGTAAATCACAACTGTAGTAGCTAATAACAGCCATAAAGCCTTTTGAGTTTTACAAGGTGTTTATAATGGGCAACTCACTATGATTTATATGAAAAACATGAGTCAGCTCCTGTGACAGAGCTGATATGTGGACAGTGGCCTTGTGGTGTGACCTCTAGCAAGCATCCAAATAAATTGCAGAATTTCCCTCTGGACCAAGGCTGGCCACTATCTCATACACATATTTTCAGAGAACCAGTTGGTGGGAACTGAGCACTGGTGCATGTGGGTCTTCCTTAAGGAAGGATGTGATTGTCTCAGTGCAGCTTAGTGTAGTGGAAGATGATAAATGCTAAGGCTAGTGAAGGAATATCCCTAACCGTGACCTGGTGGGAATAATGGCAAATTAAATACATTCCCTACCCTCCCAGGTGAGAAAACAAGACAGATATACACAAATATTAGAAAATAGAATATAATTTTAATGAAGTAAAGGGAAGTTCTGGGGTCTGGGAATTACTAAGACCCCAATTTTGTGAGGGTGCTTCATAGGGGACAGTATCCAACTTGGGTCTTAAAGGTGTTATGGATCCTAGGAAGTATAGTCCCTCAGAGGGCCGTGAATGAGTGAAGATATTGGGACAGCAGTCATGGTGGCATATACATTTTGAAGTTAAGGGAAGAGGAAAAGAACTCAAGACTTCTACTGACCTAGGTGAATTGGAAGCTGCACTGAGGAACAGTGGGGAACAAGATCAGAAATCACATAGCAAAACTCACAGCTCACCTCAGATAACCACAGGTGTCCCAGACAAAAGGCTCTGTGCTATACAGTTCATGATACTCCTGCCAGGTGAGGACCAACCCACTAAGAGTGATCAGCAAGATGAAGTCAGGTTCTTTCCCTTACTCTTTACTGTTATAAAAACTGACACAAGGTCACTTATCCAGAGCATTTTATGAAAAACAAAAATCATTCTCCATTATTACCAGATGATTGACTTGAGTCTGCTGTGGCCTCTGTGTACTCTGATGTCCTGGGAGAAAAATAATTTAATTCCCTTTGCTTATTCCTCTCTTCCCAAAGCTCTCAGGCCCTTCCCTTTGATTTAAATATTTTGCTGCCAAGACTTTCTTTCTCTATAGGACATTGTTCTTCTGGTATTTATCTAATGTGTGACTGGAAGCTTTTTTTCCAAACTCCTCAGCTCCATGGAACTTCACTATTGAAAGCCACTCAGGACTTTTCACATAAGGAATCCCAAACATCTGGTGAGACCTGCTCTTCTGGGCTGGGCTATCCATTCCCTGAAGAGGCCATAGGATCATCCTGAAGAGAGGTGGACACCATGTATCCTGCCTGCCCGTCTAAAAATACAGGTAACTGCAAGTCCAACTCTAGGAGTCTTCCTTTCAGAGCCAATCAAAAATTGAAAAAAAATTTAATAGATTCTTTAACCAATTATGTCCACCTGATTCTACTAACCAGAATGTGATTAACAAAAAAGGAATAAGAATATAAGTGCATGAGTTAATTTATTTAAAATATTTAATCATGCCAGGCATGGTGGCTCAGGCCTATAATCCCAACAACTCGGGAGGCTAGGGCAGGAGGATTACATATTCAAGGCCAACCTGAGCAACTTAGCAAGACCCTGTCTTAACATAAAAATTAAAAAGGAACTGGGACGTAGCTTAGTGGTAAAGCACCCATGGGTTCAATCACCAGTCCTAAAATAAGTATTCAACCTATATTATCCATATACTTCACTAGGTATACACAGGAGGAAAAATTTATACTATCCAAGCCCTGTAGAAAAGGTCAATATAGTAAGACAAAGGAAAGATTTGATTCTATCTTATCTAGAAAGTGGCCTGTGAGAAGACTGAGATTCTGTTTTAGTTGCTTTTCTATCCAAGTTCTTCCAAAGAGCCTGCTACACTTAGCAAATATGAGTAGATGCATGGATGGATGGATAGATGAATGCTTACATGGAGAAATGGATAACTGGATAATATAATGGATGGGTAGATCAGATGGATGGATGGATAGATAGATGGATAAAGAATTTAAAAACTGAGGCTTAGCATTAGGCTGTCAGAAATAGAAAACTAGATAAAAAGATCACTTTCCAAAACAAAGGATGTATCTGAGATCCTTTTTTGGATCTTTGGTGAAATGAGAGAGAGAAATGCTTTTGTGTCTCTCACTCTCTCACTTTCTTGACCAAATATTCTAAATCACTGTGTGCTGGTTTTCTTCCTTCCAATGAATAATCAGCCTTAATAAGATTCTCAGGAGCTAGGATTTTTTGCAGTTGCCCTTCCACTGTTGAATGTCTTTGCTTAAATAGACCACTAAAGAGTTAGGACTGGGAGTTAGGATTGCTTCACCTAAACCAATATAATCAGAATGCATGGCCCAAGAAATCACCTAAATCATCATGCTTCATAACTTCATAGCACTAATCTTAGATTTGGGATGTTGAATTTTTACAGCTGGCCTGAGAACGCTCCCAATCTTGAGGTTTCCTCCTTTTCTCTTTCCATTTAAATCTCTAGGTGACAATGCCAAACTGCAACTTGACAAAGCTGAAAAGCTCACTACTTCCTGAAAAGAACAGGATCTTGAGAAGCTTCTTTTGCCCTCAAAACTCCAATTTTTTTTTCTTTTTTAAAAGACACCAGAAGAATGGCTCCTAGTTTTGAAACTCAAATGATAAGATCATAAATAAATGGCAACCTCCCAGTAAAGACTGGGAAACTATGACCTTAGAAATTCTTCTTCCTTCCTGCTAGCATGATCTTGTCCTTGACAGATAAGAGATCTGTCTCAGTTCATTTTTAAAATATGAATTTTTTTCCTCCCAGTGGTCACAGATAGCATAAATTGCCATTAGCCATGACAAAGACAGATAACCTGCCCCTACAGGAGACGGATACAAAAAGTCTGAACTCACTGTCATTTTCCTATGGCTTGAAGATCTCCAGCTGTCGGTAGTGCATCTCAGAATTTCACCCTGCTAGAAAGCTTGTTTCTAATAAAAGTAAAGTTTTATATATATATAAATATTTATATATTTAAATATATATATATTTAAATACATATATAAATATATATATTAAATATATATATATATATATATATATATTTTTTTTTTTTTTTTTTTTTTTTTAATTTTTTTCCCCTCTTAAAAGAGCTTCTAGTCTCCAGGAGTTCTAAGATGAAGAATGGTGCCTTGCTTTGGAATTCAAGCATGGTCAACTCTACTCCTCCCTTCCTCCTTGGCCCAGACCTTTTGTCCTCAGTCTATAGTTTGGGGTGAAGCATTCTAGTCCTGGGGCCAGCCCTATTCTTCTTATAGAAAACCAAGCTCTCTTTAGCAGTTTGAAGACAAGAGGTGCTGCAAGCTGGACACAAAAGATCAAATATTATTTCAGGGGCATGTCATTGCCTCGAAGAGTATGGAGGACATCCAGGTGATGTGGAGCACAAAAAAAAAAGAGTGAAACTTGGCCCCAAACTCAACCTACCCAACATGGTCTCTGTTAAGCAGATTCAAGAACATTTGGAAGCTAACCATTTTCTTTCTAATTCTAGCTGTAGATACATGTTTGTTTGTAAAATAGATCACAAAGCTGCACTGATTGACCCTTGACAAATGGAAGGAGACTGTGGGAGGTGAGTTCCATGGTAGCCCCTTTGAAGAAGTTGCCATTGCCATTTTGTGCTTACTGAGGGAACATTAGGTATAACAATGTGGTGCAAATGACTTGGGGGGTCTCCTTGCCTGAATCATGTCATCCCATCCTGAGCCCAGAATGGCCTCACGATGGCCAAGTTATAGATTGTGTAAGAAAAAGATCCGGGCCAAGAGAAGACCTGTGTGATGATGAGCTCAACTTCATTTTCTCTGGAATCTTCAGTGAATGCCACCCCACCCCAATCATGGTGCTCCTTATTTGTAAACTAAGGTACCACCTATTCTATCTTTCTCTTAGTATCAGGAGGATCAAATGTGATCTTGTATATGGAAATGCTTTCTGAAGTTAGTATCTCTTCCTCCTCCCATTCATCATAGGGTAGTAATTAAACACACACACACACACACACACACACACACACACACACACACCCTCTCTCTCTCTCTCTCTCTCTCTCTCTCTCTCTCAGAAAAATAAAAGGAAAAAAAGAAAGAAAGGGTTAACTGAGCTTTAATTCTGTATCAGGTCATGGGATAAGTGCTTTGAATTTATTATTTTCATTTCTTCCCTAATCCAATAACATTTTCAGGTAGTTATTTTGTTAATCCCATTTCAACGATCAGGATAACTAAGACACCAACTTACCTAAACTCCCATAGTACACAGGAACTCTAGAATTTGAATCCAGGTTATTGAACACTAAAACCTGGGTTCTTCAGCACAGCACTATGATATCTCCTCTGAACTCACCAAGGCCAGCTGCTGAGGTACAGCTGTTGGAATCATCTGACCCAGATGTCCACTGAGGGTCTGTGCACAGGCCAAGACACAAAGCTATGTGTGGACCTTCAGGTATCATTCAGCTCTACACTGATTCTACAGACGAGCAATTGGAACCTTGTAGGGGAAATAACACTCACTCCAGAGTCCCCAGGAAGCTGACTGCTATATGGAGATTTAAAACAAAAAAAAAACAACAAAAAAAATGTTGGTTTGCTGTGACAGAGACCAGCCTGGTGCTAACCAGGTACACTCACTTTGGTTTGGGGGCACTTAACTGAGCTGCTGAGTCAATGTGCTAGGGCTACCACAACAAAATACCATTGGTTAGGCAGCTTAAATAAAAGAAATTTATTTTCTCACAGTTTTGGAGGCCACGTGTCCAAGATCAAGGTGCCTGCATGGCTGATTTGTCCTAAGGCCTCTTTCCTTGGCTTGCAGATGACCACCCTCTTGCTGTCTCTTCACATGGTTGTCCCTCTGCATGGGTACCCTCATGTCTCTTTGCATGTCCTAATCTTCTTTCTTACAAGGACACCAGTCAGATTGGATTAGGGCCACCTTTAAAGCCTTATTATAACTCTGTGACCTCTTTAAACATTCTAACTCCAAACATAGTCATGTCCTGAGATACAGAGAATGAGAGCTTCAATATTTGAGTTTATAGGGGACATTACTTGGCTCACTAGAGCTGTTTTCCTGACTCTTCCAGTTAAGAGTGTTCACATGCTTGAGTTCTTGCCCATGGAATGGGGGCAGAAGTAGCCCAGGCCACTTTAAAACCAGGCTTGTGAGTCATTTTGCTTTCATGCTCGCTCCAGACATTGGTTGAGCCCAGTGAAGGCCTCCACGGCTCAAGAAAACTGCAGGGCCAGAGGGCAAAAAGAGACTGGGTTCCCAGCTGACTGGACACTCCTCACTCTCCATATAGGAGCCCTCCATGGACTGAGATTAGCAAAGCTGCCAAGCTCTGGGGGATGTTTGTTACAGCAGGGAGTCTCTCCCCTCACACATCAAGGGTCAGTAAATTTCACTAAACAGGAGAAAGATCATGACAGACTGACATCAGATCCAATCAATGAATAATCCAGGTGGGCTACAGAAAAATGAGGTACCAGGCATCTCAGTGTGCACAGTCCCTGAAACCTCTTCTGACTTCAGACTCCTGTGGGGTCCCCTAGCCCCTCCTTCCTACAAAGGCTAATAACTGGGAGGGGGAGGGAAAGTGTAGATGATAATGATCCCTTTCTTATTTAAACAGGCCATTTTTCTTCCCAATAAATGCATTTTTTTTTTGTCAGCTCAAATATCCCCCTTTGATAGAAACCTGAAAATAATTAGCCTTAATAGCTCTGCTGTGAATAATGTGCACAAGAAGGAGGTAGATGTTAATAGGAACCTTCTACTCCCAAACTCAGTCACCCTCTTGCCCCCTCCCCCCAAAGAGAAATGTAACAAGAAAAAGATTATAGGTTTAGTGCCACTCGGGAAGAAATGTATATTTGGAATAAATGCATGAAATCCTTTAAAAACAGCACATGCTGAAAACTTCATATTTAGTTTGATTTGCTTTCCAAATCACACAGACTGCACAGTTGCATACAATCTTTAAACAAGTACAACCCCTGAGAAGTGTGGATAGATTTAAGAGAAATAAAAGCAAGATCAGCCAGCTTGTAATCTTCTTTTCTCTTTTTTTCCTCCCCAAAGCTGCATTAAATTGCCTATTGAGAACAATAACATATTTGTGCTTTTATAGGTAGAATGATTGGTATTATGCAAAGATTTGGCTAACAGTCTAAAGGCACATTCACACTGATCAGGACTGCATGCTGTTAATAATTTTCGGGATGCTCTAGGGAACCCATAATTCCACAGGACTACAACATAGCAGCTCAATGCATGCTTTGTAGGAACTCCTTACAGATTCTAAGCCTTTCTTCCAGAACCAAACTAACTGATAGACTCAAGGAAACCATTCAAAAGATAGTCTTAGAATTATTAATTATCCCTTGGGACCCACATCATCTCTGGCCTAAGTAGGTGCAATGTCTCACCCAGCATG
The DNA here is from genome assembly GCF_047511675.1 of Marmota flaviventris. Taxonomy (NCBI): domain Eukaryota; kingdom Metazoa; phylum Chordata; class Mammalia; order Rodentia; family Sciuridae; genus Marmota; species Marmota flaviventris. The sequence goes on from NC_092501.1 coordinate 48,146,786, forward strand.
GACTGCCAACTTCAAAGATGGCGCCTTGGAATACAGAGGCTAAAACAGCTCATGTGCCCAAACTATGTGATCCAATAAGACTCACCAGGGAGAATTATCCTAATGAAGTAATTTAAAGGAAACACACACAAATGCTGATGCAGGGCTAACAATATTTTATACTCAAAGTTAACATTCAGAAACAGTAAAAAATGAAGTAGTACTTGGACGGTACTTAGATTAAGTTTGACAGAATTTTACAGTCCATAAAAAGAATAAACTTGAAGAATACAAAGTAAACCATAAACTATTAGGTAAAAAAAAAAAAAGTAAAGTGTTAAATACATAAAATAAATGGAGGAAGGGATGAGGTTTGAAAGGGAACAAGGGTCAGAGTTAGCATGCAGGAGAGTAGGCAAATGGTTTTGTTTGCTAATTTGCATCCTAACATTGTCTGAAAACCATAAACAAAAATGAAATGGTTTCTTGGCCTTTTAATCTTTGATTACCACACCTATGTCTGGGCCCCACGATTCAAAGACAGTTTCAAATATAGCTTACAATTCCCACATTAGGAAATTCAGGAAGTCCTCCCTAAGGAAGTTTGTGGCGGGTAGTAATAACTTGTTGCGTGAACAGAGTCACATCATTTCCAGACCAGCCATTGCATCTGAGCTGCTGAAAAAGCAAGTTGCATGTATGCATGGAGAAACATGGAGCTTGGGAAGCCCCGTGTCCAATCTGCTTCCCAGCGAGGCCTAGAGATACCTCCACACACAGCAGCAGACATAGCAGCAGCAGAACAGAAAGATCTTTTGTGGTGGTGGACCCATTCCCTTAAACCAATATGTCCTCCTCTCATTTCTGCCCTGCTCAGGCCTTTGGGAGTTGAGTGAGACATAGAGCTTCCCATTCACTACATGAAGTCAACACTGATCTCAGGCTCAGTGTTTCAAATTTTCTAAGGCCCATGCTCGACTTACAATAGATTATCACTGCTAGAAGAATCTGAAGCTCTAGCCTGGTACTTTTTTATTTAAAACGTGCTTTTAAAGAGTTGATTTTCTTTACTAAGCATCTACTCTGTGCCGAGCTTTGTGTCAGATATTATCATCACCATGAATCTGCCCAGGACATGTTCTCATCTCCGTGACACAGCTTGAAGAAGGCAGAGAAATGGAGTGACTTGCCCAAGGTCACCTTTAAGTGGTAGAAAGAGATCAGAACCCAAATCTCTGGACTCCTCGTTCAGGGCTCTCAACGCAACTATTCTGCCTCATCCACACAGGGGGACTCAACAGGAACTGCTTTTGTGCGGGGGCTATAATTAGTTGTCTGGTCCCAGTTGCTTGCAGGGTAAACAACGTCTGATAAACCCACAACGCTGTAAGTATTTATTACATTGCAACCCAGCTGCCAACTGTCTAACCGTTTTAATAAAAAGCTATTTTCTAAGGTTTATGTTTTATTGCATGTATGACTCCCTTATTGGTTAGCATTTTGGAGTTGTGGAAAAGGTTATGAATTTAGAAACTGGCTGCATTCATATCATATTTAAAACTTAATGCTATTTTATTAAAGACATATGGGCCTCCAAAGTACACATATTAAATGTCATGTAAGAAAAGTAGCAGTTTAAATCATGGTCAAATTCATTTTTGACGTGACTCCTGAGGCTTCCCAAGATCTGAACTATTTCTTTGTAAATCTGGCAGTTTAACCACACTCATAAATCACTTTCAAAGCATATTATTTCTTAATTTTACTGCATTAGAGAGCGTTTGGCCTACACAGTGAACTGTTTGTAGCAGTTATGTGAACAAAGTTGCACATTTAGTCATATAACCTGCAAAGGAAGACAGAGGAAAAGCAAAGAAGGAAAACTTATCATGCTGGGGTCTGTTTGCTTCTCCCTGTGCATTTTCACCTGAGCAGACACAATTCCCAGTGTTGGGGCTGGGCTTCTGTCACCCCAGAACGTGGAAGTTGCAAGTTGGTGCTGCAGCTTTTCTGAACACAACAGAAAAGTGAATCATTTGTAATTTAATCTTTTCTGAAACATTCCATGACTAAAAATTAGAATGAGTGCAGAAATTAGACTTCTTTTTTGACACATTATGGCAAACAGATTTTTTTTTTTTTTAACGTGGCTTTATGTAATTCAGCACTTGGTTGTTTTCTAATTATCCCGAGACCCCATGTCTCAACCTTGGGTTTCAAAGCCCTTCTAATGATAGGATAATATTCTCTGGACATGTGTAACAAGCCCCCAGATTTCCCTTCCCAGCTCTCTCCATTTTACTTTGAGAGAGAAGGGAGCTGATCCCAATGACAAATTCCAGGATCTAAACATCGGCCTTGACTTCCAGGTTCGCCAAGGGAGCTGGAGGAGGATTAAGAGAGTTGAGTCTGAGGTCACCCAAATGAAAGAGCTTAAGAGCTTATTTTTGCACCAGGCACACTTCTCCTGAGTTGGGGCCCGCGAGGAGATGGGGCTCCGCAGCTGTCCACGCAGGGCTGCTCCACTGTCCTCCTGTTTGTGTCAATGACTGTGGAGCCTCCTTGGTAATCTACACCATAATGACCCCTTCATACCTTCTAGGCCCGGGTCCTTCCCCATCATTACCACAGAACACCAAGGCCTTGCTCTGTGCCAAGGACACCACTGAACTCAAGGGCTTCGGTCTCCCCGAGTGAATACACGGCCTTTTTTGCCTCTCTCATTGCTTTCTGTGTTTTACTGTCATCAGGAAGTAGATGCTTATAAAAGCCCTAGAAATAGTTCATTTAAGTATAAATCTCAGAAAACTCAGTTAAGCCAACAGAAATGTAGGGCTCTGCTCTGGACTGAATTGTGGCCTCCTCAAATTCCTATGCTGAAGCTTTATCCTGGATAGGTCTGTATTTGGTGACAGAGTAATGAAGCCGATGGGGGAGGTAATGAAGGTTAAACGAGATGCTAACCCAGTAGGACTATGGATTTAGGAGGAGAGGAAGATTCTTTCCCCCTCTCTCTCCCTCCACTTTGCTTTTCTCACCCAAGAGGAAGACACAGTAAGAAGCTATAAGCCAGGCATAGAGTTGGTGCCTGAACCCAACCATATTGGCAACCTGATCTTGATCTTGGACTTCTAACATGGGAAAAAATAAGTTCGCCTTGTTTAAGCCTCCAGGGTCTGTGAGTTTGGGTTTTTGTTTGTTTGTTTGTTTTTGGTACCAAGGATTGACCCCAGGGGTACTTAACCAATAAGCCACATCCCCAACCCTTTCTATTTGTTAATTTGAGACAGGTGTCACTAAGTTGCTCAGGACCTGGATAAGTTGCTGAGGCTGGCTTTAATCCTGCAATCCTCCTGCCTCAGCCTCCGGAGCTGCTGAGATTGCAGGTGTGCACCACTGCACACAGCGGTCTGTGACATTATGCTATAGCCGTCCAAGTTGACAAATACACATCTCGCCCTCTATCCCAAACTAAAATTACCTTCTGCATGTTCACCCAGACAAACCAATGCTACAGCAATGCCACAAAGGCAAACTATTTTGAAACTGCACAGCTAAGAACACTAGTTATGCCTGATTCTACAAACCAGAGACAGTGTTAGCTCCTTCCACAGATTATCTCATTCAATTCGTACAATAGACTTGGAAGGAAGAATATTCCCAGACTTAAAATAATGGAAAAATTGATGACAGAGGTACAAGTTCAGTCTCTATTCCAAACTTAAATGTAACCCCAAAACGAAGAATGTGGGCCCAGCCCCGACTCGCAACAGCAAATTCAACAGCAGCCCATGAACAAATTAAGAATTGTATGTTTTTCATGGAGCACAATAGGCACAATAAATTCAGATTTTAAGCCTTCCCAAAAGAACAGCTGGAGGCAACTGTTTGAATCATGTCAAGAACAAAAATAAAGGTCGGGCAGTGGGGAGGAATGAATAAAAATAGGCCAAATAAAACATGGGACAGGTCACCCAGCCAGATAGCCTCTGTGACGATCCAAAATGCCAAACAGTAAAGCAGGAGGTGACTCACTTGTAAATTTCACTCATGAGTTAAAGGCTTCATTAAGTAGAAGCCACACTTAAAATCTCCCACTTCAAAAAAGAAAGAAAAAATACGGCTTTGGAGCCTAGACAGAGAGCATTAGTTCGCTGTTGAAAAGAAATAATGAGTTCTAATTCAGGTAATGTAGCTCAAAATTTACTGCCATATTTTAAAATGCACATGAAAAATAAAATTATCCTAAAATGTCCTTGGTGAAAAGGCTGAGCATAATTGCTATCACTGACAATGGCACTGAACTTAGCTAAATTAACATCAAAGGAAGCCCCAATTACGGAGCATCTGTGCGTTATTGATGGTGCCCTGTCTGTTCATCTAAGACGCTCTACTGTAAGGAACAGAAAAGCAAATAAAAGAGCTAATTGTACCACCAGCCTTCAGGGACCCCCAAGGGCAGACCTGCCCTATCTTGCTTGTGAAATGCCACTTGTCTTGGTCAGAATGACAAAAAAGGGATGCATTTGGAATCCAGGAGTGGACATGGGCGCTCAAGGTAAGCTACTGTGACCACAGGTAGGCAAAATAACAGAGAGGCCCAAACCAGCTTCTGACAACTCCCAAGCAGGAGCCAATGACTGTCTAGGAACTTGGATGTGACTAGAGGCTTTGGTGGGAGAAATAGGCAGGAAAATAGGTTCTCTTTGCTTTTCAGTGAAACTTTTAATGGTGAGAGGCACCTTTAAGGGTAGAGATTACTTTTTTAAATGAGAAGAAGCTTTCTTCTTCTGACTATCTGCTCCCTCAATGAGCCTACTGTTTGAAAAAGAAAGTGCCACTGTTTGACCTCCTACTGCATACTGGCCACCTGTGTCAACTTTTTATTCCCAACTGTGTGAAGACTTCAAACTCTCTTCAAGTTGGATAAACTTGACATTATCTTACTACTTTACCCTATCCACTGACTTTGCTTTTGGGTTTAACAACAAAAGTAAATGTTAAGTCTTAGAACATCCATTTCATCACTAATCTCATATGAGTTTTCTTCTATATATTCTGTTTAAAGTTTGCTGTTTTTGTCTGTTAATAACAGGCAGTTTGGAAATAATCAGAACTCCAGAGTAGAAAATGGGATCGTGCGGTTCTCAAGTTCTCCTTTTTTCTTCGCCATGCACTTACAAACGACATTCACATGTAATCAATGTTTGCTGCAGAATGATGCTCACGATTTTTTCCCCAGTGGCCTGGCAGCTGTGTGGTTGACCACTGCCCTGTCAATACTACAGGCTTCCTTGCCATCTGGGATGCCTGACTGCCCAAAGGTTCAGTTCCTACAATGAGATGTTTCCATAGGCTAGGGGATGAGGGCTTTCTAAAACAGCAACAATCCAGGAAGTTGCAGAGTTCAGACGTATAGATGACAAGACCCTGGTGCACCTGAGGAGCGGGAACACCAATGCCACCATGATCTTCCTTTTGCTAGTATAAGTCAGTCACCAGTCTTTTTTCTCTGTTCATAGGCAAGTTGCTCCTGCATTTCCAACCCACTTCTCATCTCTGACCTGGAATCATGGGGATGGGGTAGTCAGTGGAGAAAACCTTCTTAAGGATAAGGTGGTGCTCAAGTTAACCAACACACCTGCCACTGGAGAGCAGCTCACTGCCAAGCCCCAAAGTTGCACACAGAACCCAGAGCCACATTAGTTTTAAATGTGAATAACCTCAAATCAGCACTTCAACTAGACTCTCCAAGAGTTTCTTAACAAAGCATCTTAATTTTCTTTTCCTCTTTCCTTTCAATCTCAAATTTTTAAAATAAGAAGAATAAGAACCTAAATTGCAAAAGCAAAATGCCAAAAACCCTCTTCCGAAGTGGATCAAAAAAACATCAAGCTGGTAATGTGCAGATTACAGACATAATCGGCTATTAAGGCTCCATCTCAGTCATTACCAGCAATCACACAATGGAGGACGTTTCACGGCCCAGTTTAGGAGCCTTAAATTCACTCCTTAAAACAAAGATCACTGATCCCATAGGGGAAAGGATCTTTGGGGTAAGAACATATCAAAGGACACTTTGGAATGTCATGGCCTCATTGCCAGGAGAGTCACTACTGGATCTCTGGCACCATTGGCTTTCCTCTCCCCTCAGCTCTCAGACCAGCAACTGGTATTGCACAGATTCCCAAAGTGCCAAAGAGGCACTTTCTCTACTCAGAGCAGAGCTGCTCCCTCTGCCCAATACCCAGGAACCCAATCACAGAAGTGCCCAGACTTTCATTCAAATCCAGATCATCTGTTTCCTCATTTATAGATTTAAGGTAAGGGAGAAACTCTGAGACAAAATGGTTAGGTTGTTGGTACAATATTTAGTGAACACTTTGTGTATGCTGGATATTCTAACTAACATCAGGAACATTTCTATGCACCTAATAATGTACCACTAGGCAGCCAGATGACTGTTCGGCTGGACTTGCTATCTTAATTAAACATCCAGAAAGCCTATGGGAATTGAGGCTGTGGCACCAACACTAACTACCACCATCAGCCTCACTGAACCCCAAGTTTTGTATAGAGAAAAGCCCTGATTCAGGTGGCCAGGGAACCATCAGAAGGCAGATATATTGCTAGGATGGCCAGTTAATAGAATGGTCAGGTTTCTGCAGCAACACTGGATTCAAAATCCTAGTGATTCAGCACAAGCATTTCTTCCTTGTGTAGAGAATGGTGGTTGGCCCTAATGGTTTGGCTTCAGGCATGAAGTCAGGTTTGGGTCTGGTCAATGTGTCTCTCATGCTGTGTTCATAGCAAATGTCAGATGTGTGAGAGCAGAGAGTAGAAACACATGGTGCTCCACAAAGTCTTGGCCCAGAATTAGCATGCTGTCACTTCCACTCATGTCCTATTGACCAAAAGCATCACACGGCCATGGCCAAGGCCAAGGTCAATGGGACAGGAAAGTATACTCCTCTCTTACAGCAGAAGCCACAGTAAGGACAGAGGGAAAGAAACAATTTTAGGCTAGTATTACTGTCTACCACACGTTTCCCAATTTGGGGGTTCCAGCAGCTGCATGGACTCTTAAATCATTCCCCATGCTTAAAAAGGGCCACTAATGTCCATGACCCTCTTAACAACAGGTCTGTCCAAATATCTTCAGAGAGAAGCAAACACTTCCGAGAACATAAAGGGGAATAGCATGGAGCTGGGCTATGCGGTGCCGTGAAGGTTAATGGCTGCCTTGGAAACTTACAGCATCTTCCCAGGCACTGGACTTCACTGAGAGTGGTGTCCACTCTATGCTCAGCACCTGGTGAGGCCCCAGAGACTTCTGGGAGTGGCTCTCAGAAGCAGTCCATGCCACTTTCCCTCCCTCTGTTGTGGATTTCAGTGCTCCATCTCTAGGGCTTTGCCAGGACACTGGAGCCGTGGCGTTCCTGACAGTCCAACCTTGATTTCAGAGGGTTGCTGCTCAAATACAAGGCTACAGGAATTGCTTCCAATGGATATACTCTGAAAGCACTTACTGTAGACAACGGATGTCTTGGTGTTCAAAATAGAGCAATACAAAATCCTAAGTGATTCCCCCTCAAATGAATGTGACAAACTGTGAAGTCAGAAGTAAGGGATGACAAACAAACAAACTGCAAATGTCTGGCTTCTGGAGTGTTTCTAAACATGCCACCTAAGTATTTCCCCCACCCGCCAAAAAAGAAATTAGTTAAAAATTTCTGTGCTTCAAAATTTACTACACAGTGACTGAATATGGAATCTGAAGGTGTCTCTAGATAAGAAACATCTGTGCAAAAACAGAAGAGAACCATAAAACACTAACATATTCAGGTAGTTAGAAATATCCAGAAAAATAATCAACATTCTTAGTTTCTTTCTGCATGTTGGCACTGTAGAGAACTTTGAACATAGATGGGCTAATTGCCTCTTCAACTGCATGGGCATGTGCTTGCAGTTTACAATGTTTATTTATGGGCAGGCCCTGGCTTTATGTAAAAAATAGAGTAAAGGTTAGTAATTGTAATAAATCTAGAAGCAGTTTCTGATAACCTTTCATGTGCTTGCAATTGGACTAGATGGGGGTAACAAAATATCAAAGACATTCACACTGCAGTTTAGGAAAAAGTAGCACTTAGGAAAGTGTTAGAGTAGGTATTAAAAAATCCAAGTGAATCAAGCCACTAAGTAGTGCTTCTTCAGAATACAGACGAAGCACAGTTGCAGCTAAGATAGAAAAAACCTCATTTTAACTATACACAGACTTGTAGGGGTCCCATCACATTTTCTGAGAAAAGGTATTTGTTATGTTTCAAAGCCCTACTGTGAGCAGTTGAGTTCTGAGGGGAGGAAGACTTGGGGAATGGCCCCTGTGATGGGGAATGGCAACTTCAGATCATGCCTTTGCCTTGACAGAACTGCTCCCCAATGGCAGGGCCAAGTCATAGGGATCATGACAGCCGTAGAATTTCCCATCATAAATAATCTCCAGGTAAATCCTCTGAAAAAACAAATATACAATTCAGAATCTGTACAAGCTTTCATGATGGATCTCCCAAAGTGCTCTGTCATTCACAGTTCATTCTTTTGGTGAATACTGACTATGCCTCTGCTACAGGCCAGGCACCGGAAATGAGGGAATGGGGCCCAGTTCCTGCCTTCATGGGGCTAGCATCCCAATGGGTGAGTGGCTTCCTCACCCCATCAAAGAGCTGGCTCCCCTGTGATTCCACTCCCTGTCAGCCTCCTCGGTTGCCTTTTTCATGGACACCCCAAAACACAGACACAGATGGAAGAAAGGGAATTAGGATCTTACTCTAAGAATCAAGCACAGGATGGTGCAGTGTAGTCACAGGAACAGGTACGCTTGGATGCAAATAACTTTCAACTTTTGGTTCATTTAAGGATGAGAGTAAAAGATTTCCAGGAGGTGCACATCACTCTGAAGCATATTCCTTTAGCATATCCTCTTTCTCCCTCTGCTTTCTTCACTTTGCCTCACTCTCCCCCTCTAGCTAGCGGTCGTTCTCTCTCTCTCTCTCTCTCTCTCACACACACACACACACACACAAATACTCCACCCTTTCAAATACCCAAAGACATACACACAAATACACAATCTATGCAAAGCTACCCAAATATACTAATCCACACATGATGGAGAACCCAGGCATGCCCACACAAAGGAACATATTTTCAAGGACACATCAACACTCCCAAACATATCTGTTTTCACACCTTACATTCTCTTATATAGGAGAATGGCCACAAAGACAAGCAAAAGCACACATGACAGTCACTTTCTAACATAGGTTGTGATATTCAGGCCAGCTGCCCCCATAGCTGTTCTCCCCACTGTTTCTCTAAGGTTCTGAAGATTAAACAGTTGGTAGCCAACTTTGTATACATGCCTGTAAACAAGAGGGCTCCGCTTTAAATAATTATGTCAAAGAAATGACAACTGTGCTCTTTGCCAGAACAGGGATGAATAATTACAAAGCCAGGACATAATTAAGCAATTCTGACTGTCGGATTTTTGAGCTGTCTCTCTGATGTGCAGGGCTGGTGTGCCTGCCGCCCATGCCCTCCTGGACGGGCCTCTGCACGCCTTTGATCTAGGTTTCCCAGTGCAGCCAGGGTGGGGTCATGGTCTGGTCATTACAGAAGTCTTTCAGGGGGGGCCTCACACTTCTCTGTATCCAGCTGGATGCTCTCTGTGTTGACAATGGTACAATTCAATGGTCAATATTTAACAAGATATAATTTCTTTAAAATTCTGGAAAATGAGCAACTCTTAGATGTTGCAGGTCCATTAACTAATCACACACACGTGCCTGCGTGAGACTCCAGGAGAGCCTGTTGTCACATTACCCATCACTTCCTAATGAATGACAACACCTTTCTGTAGAACAACAACAAAAATACAACAAAAGCCAAAAGGCAGCGATGAAGGAAGAACCGTGTCATCGGGAGAGAGAAGAAGAGAGTCCTTGCTCTCAAGTGCCAGGGCCTGCCAGGTGCCCAATCAAACCTTGGTGACACGGGGTTTATTAGTTCCTGGCTGATTTTGCATTTGCGTTAGCCGAGAACACCCAGCCTGCCGTTCCCTACCTCCGAGGCAAGGGTTGCAACTGGAGAGGCATTTTCCATTCTCCCAAATACTTTATGTCAGGAATAAAATGAAAACAGCTCCCCAAATCACGGCCCCCTTGATCATCCATCAGCACATTCTGCTGAATAAGCACAACAGGCCGCTGCCATCTCCGAAAGGACAGAGCCAACTTGAGATTCAGATTCCTTTAAGAAAAATAGGTCTTTGCCACGTGTGCTCTGCACAGTCTCGACAACTCACAGGGAGGAAATTGTTCTTCTCTTAGAAGCCGACTCTGGGTGTACACATGCCTCCCTGAGCATACATATGCATATGTGCACAGAGACAGACTGTGGCTATACACATGTGCCTAGGAACAGAGAGAACACACTGTGAAGAGGTGAGGACCAGCCTTTTTCAGGCAATTTATTAATTCAGCAAGGAGCTCTTTCTCTCACTGTGGATCTCTGAAAACAACAGGGAATCTCCTGTCACTCAAGAGGCATGCGGTGTGATGCAAAACCACTAACACTGAATCTGCTTGTGCTCTCCAAGGGGCATGGTGGAAATAGAACACCTAACCAGAAGCCCAAGACCCTGGGTCTGGTCCCAGAGGTGCCTCTTCAGGACTGTAGGGCCTGCTCCCATCACTGCTTCCTGTCCCAGGTCCCACATCCACGAAATGAGAAAGTCAGCTGAGTGATTTCTAAAGTCCTCTCTGGTTTGGAAGTCATATGACACTACAAAAAGGGAACCAGAGGTCTCCACACGTAGATTTTTGTCTCTCTCTTCAAACAATTAACTGGCATTTTTGAAGTTTAGTAAGGATTTTAGGGTCAATCACACAAACATGAGCCAATTCTATAATTGATTAGAAACTAATTGGGAACACTGAAGCTGCTAATGCCTCTGAGAAATAGCTAAAGCCAGATTTGAAGAAACCATTCCCAGTCACTCTCAAAGGCAGGAGAGGATTCCAATTCCCTCCACCCCTATTTTACAGAACAAAAAAAGTCCTACTTTTATCTGTTTTCTTCATTTAGGCCTTCCTGTGAAGTTTTGTTTGAACAAAGAGATCCACAGGGGGAAATGTTTAGCTCACTGCTAGGGGTAAGAAAACAGCGAGACAGGTCAACTTCAGGGCTAGCAATTCCTAGCCAGGTGACCTGGGGAAGCCCGGCGAACTTCTCTGGGCCTGATTTCCCTCATCTGTAAGAGGGAGCAAATGGCCCCTCTCTCCTACCTTAACAGGGTTACATGGAGTTCCACAAACCTATAGACAAAGATCCCTGGAACAGGGTAGGCACACACTGAACACCCCATTCAAGCACAGTGGATGCTCCATTTATTACTCCTCAGATTTCCAATGATAATGTAGAGCTTCCCACGCCAAAGGCAAATGACAGCAGGAGAAATCCTGGTCTCCTCTGTATGGTGTGCACATGAAAGTGGGAAATGTAGGGCAGGCAGGTTAGGACACAAAATATTACAAAGAGTTCATGTGCTATACTTCGCTGGAGTCAGCTATCTGTGGAATATTTTCATGGAAGGAAGAAAGGAAGGAAGGAAAGAAAGAAGGGAGGGAGGGAGAGAGGGAAGGAAGGAGGCCAAGAAATAAATTCTTTCATTTGGACAAAATTACAAAAGCTGGAATAACTAAAGGCAGTCATGGGCAATATGTCAAATCTGTGCCTCAATAAGGAGAACTGTTAACACTTTAATAGCTATGAAATGAATCACTCGATTAATTTCCCACATGCTGAAACAGGTAACAATACATTTATCTGCCAGTATTATACCCTCTGTATCATATATTTCCACAACTGTTAGCAATTTTATTCAGCATAACGGGAAATCAGTTGCACCTCATGGATTCAGGGAAGGAAAGTGGCCTGAGGTCTGCTGCCAACTGAGCAAAGTGATGGAAGAGGTTTCGTTATTCTGCTCTGGTTGGGTTTTGTTTGTTTTTTCTTTCTCCCCCTTAATCACTTGCAAGACATGTACGGAGGGCCATAAGTCAATAAGTGAGGACAAACTAGACCTCTAGGGTTTCTGTGCTGGTGTTTTCAACACACAAACTACAATCTCATGGGAGGTGACTATATAGCACCATAGAGCTCCAGGGTGTTGATGGTTCTCCAAATGGGTCATCAGAGGTCATTGTGTCCATTCCCCAGACTCTGTTTTCATGAAAGGACCCAAACTCTTCCAAAAGAGATCATTGTACATGCCTTCAAGAAAATATCCATGTGTCTGAACCCAAAACCCCAAGCCTAATCTCCCCTGCCTCATAGAAACAGCCATTAGGATGTCACGTACATGGCCTCCCTACAGACTCAGCTGGTAAAGGAAAGGTCAGCAAACTCCATCTGATGACCTCTGGAGAGCTACACATGGTGAGCCCACGCCAGCCCCAGGACATGTCGTCAGAAAGCATCACCTTCTGTGCTAACAGTTTCTCAGGAGCTGCAGAGTTCGCCCCTGTCATGGAAGGAGATCACTCATTGCTAGCTCCCCTTTGGCTGCAAGAAAGAAGAACTTGCTCTGGAGGATCGTAGGGATCCTTCCCACGCCAGAAATAGGCAAATTCCAATGCTTCCTTCTTTCTTAGCTCCAGACCTATAGAGGCCCCACTATGGAAACTTTGGAAGGTGGCCTAAAATGCACCCTCAGATTTCCCTCTGAGCTGCATATGGTACTGCTTTATTAGTTGAGATCATTTTATAAATAAGGCCCCCTTACACTGGATCCCAGGGAGACCCAATGTATATCCAACGCCATTTCACATTTGGCCCAAAGTACATGGATGGATGAATCCCTGGTGTGAGATCCAGCCTGTATTCTAAACTCCACAGGAGGATGTTATTCCATGCTCTGGAGGGTGACCAGTGCCCTGATATATAAATCCCTCATGAAGAACAGTGAGTAGGTAGCTCACCTTGGGCTTCACCACCTTCATGAAGGCCCCTCTGACCAATGCCTCTTTTCTTTCTTGTCTGGTTACTTTCCGGGCATCCAGAAACTTCAAGTTAGGCAGCTTGTGCAGAACAAAGCATCTGGAAGAGAAGAGTCAGAAAGGACTCAGGAAGGGAGGGGGCTAAGACTCCAGAACCAGGCAATTAGAACCAGAACCAGCCTTAGGAATCTACCAGTATGTCTTCAGCGATTTAGATCTCAGCTGCTAAATCACCTCTCATCTTTCACAAAGTATGAACAATCATTCAAATAGTTCTATCTTAGAAACAAGACAATTTAAGAGACACACGGTAATGACTGTACTTCACTTGAAGGTAGACACACGCCCCTTACCTGAATCAGCCATTAGGACCTTATCAATATACTCCCCTTCTTTCATTCTGGAAAGTGAACCCAGCTGCTTGCTGCACAGGGAGCTCCCAGTAAAATCAAGCTACACCTTGATTGTACCATTTATGTCACCACCTTTCCTGAGAGTCCTCTGCATCAGTCTCATCTCTGAGACGATAACATGTCTTAAATGTGGAGCTCAGACACAAGACCTTTATTTTCCATCCAGACAATCAACAAGAATGTAATAACCAGGACAGCCATGGGAAAAGTAAGGAACAGGTGCAGATGAGAAATGCTTCCTCAAGGACACAGACAGGGATCCTGAGGACATTTGCTCTCATCATCACTGGGTTATAGCCACACTGGCACTACGAAGATTATCAAGGAGAAGCAAGGAGAGTTGCTTTCAAGAGGATATTAATAGCCCAACAACTGCTTGGTGGCTTCTCTTCCCTTTGCAAAGATGCTTTGGTATTCATTATGGACTGCAGGAATAAGCCAGTGGCAATGTCGGTGATGAACTCTCCTTAAGTGATATAGGTAGGGAGTTTACAAGAAGATAGAATCTAGACACCTGTCTATACTTTTCCCACATCAATGAGTTACCAAACCAGATGCTTTCCATCAAGTTCCCATGCTCCATCAATCAAACAAGCAAGTGTTTAGACTCTATCCTGCTTAAGTAGAAGAGGTGAGTAGCCAAGTCAAGAGCAATGGATTAGCTCCAAAGGAATCTGTCACTTCCTTTCTGCACCAACCACCTCAGTACTCACCCATCATCAAGCTACAACCTCCACAAAAGTTACTTCTTCACCTCTAGCCCACATCCCTTTCTTCTCCCTCAGCTTTCCTAGAATACACTGTCAATACCATACTTCTTATTTTCTTGGTGTTCATTGATGTCCTTACCCAAACTATAAGCTTCTTGAAGGCAGGGACAAATTTCTTTGTTTACCCTCACCATCTCTTAAAAACTCACATTTGAACAGATTCATTAACATAACCCTTCATCCTAGTTTCCATATATTTCTTGAGCATCTACTATGTGCCAGGTGCTAGCGATAAGGAGGAGATAATGATATGGTTCCCGCTATCAAAGAGGTTTTTAGTGTAATGGGGAAGATAAATTCATACAGAGAAATGAGAAATCAATGTAGCTAAGTGCCAGAGGGTATAACCAGAGCAGTTACAAAGAGGCCTGCAATATTCTCTGAATAACTGAAATCTAAGGGGGAAAGAAGGGACAGAAAATCTCAAACAGACTTCAAAGAACCAAATCCACAAGCACTTAGCCTTTTGGAAGCAGAGTTGCCTGGGGTATGCAATGAGCCTGGGGTTCCCAGAGTCACTGCCCACCTTCTCAAGGTGATCCTATCTCCAAGTGCCCTTCATATATTTGTCCAGATTAAAGACCTGAGGGATCACTCAAAAGCCAGAGATAACAGTTTAAAAGCCTCCAGTGACAGCCTTCATGTTCCTCATTGTCCAAGTCAGAACAGCGCAAAACTTCTTTGGGGAGGCTTTTCCTCTGGCGCACTGTCCACCCCAAAGCCTGAGGGCCTGGACTCCCTCCTTCCTGCTTTCTCCCTGGCCTCCATCTATCACCCCCTTTCCTGTCTCTCCCTAAGCCTCTCTCTCTCCAAATGCCCACCTAACCGCCTCCAAAATCAGGAAAGTATGCCCAAGGGCCCCAATGTCCTCTCTCTTCCTCAGTAGAATCCCCACCGGCCTCACACTGTCAGAGAAAACTTCCATCTTCTGCTTGTAGCGGCAAAGTCTCGATGACAACAGAGTCTTTCAAATAAAGACATGTTCAGACAGCAACAATATGTCAGGAGTGACGCTCCAAGGAGTAAAGACACCCACTAAGTGTAGGGTGGGAAAAGATGAATATTCAGGTGAAGAAAACATCAGTATTAGAAAATCAGCCAATGTTTAATGATGGAGTGAAAGATGCCTTCACGGGGCTGGCAGGAACCTCGATGACAACAGACCGCACATTGTCATTTCGCCTCACTTTGGATCACAGCCCTGAAATCAAAGGAGAAAGACAGAGAGAGGTGCTGGCTTTTAAGCTAGTTAGAAATTTTAGATGACAAAGAGCTGCTGTTTTCTGAGTGCTCTTCTCATACAAGCGAAGAGACAGCCCATGTCGCAGGCTGCCAGTCACCCCCGGAGCTCAGGGTGAGTGGACTCCCACCTCGTGGGGCCAGACTGGGCTTCCAGGGGGTCGCTGCTCAGAGAGGTCTGGGGACACTGGGGAGACTCACTGCCAAGAGTGGGGTGTGAGGCTCAGCCCAGGGTGCAAAGTGCCTCTGCTAGAGGTGCCTTCTTCCATTCACTCACACAGTCAACAAATAATTATAGAGCAGCTACCACCTGCCAGGAGCTGCTGAGGAAAAAAAAATGTGATGAACACAACAGAAGGTTTCTGCTCTCAATGAGCTTATGTTCTAGCACAGCAGTTCTCGACTTTGAGCAGGCATCAGCAGCCCCCGGAGGCTTGTTAAAACACACGTTGCTGCACCCCATCCCCAGAGTTTCTGATTCAGGAGGTTTGGAGTGGGGCCTGGAATTTGTGTTTCTAATAAGTTCCCAGGTGATGCTGCTGCTGCTGTCCTGCTGAGCACCAATGTCCTCGTGAAAATAACAGCATGGGAATTATGAGCATGGTGAGACGGCCCGCGGTCTCCTTCCCAGGTCCCGCTAGCAATCCACCCTGGCCCAGTGTCTGTGGTTCGCACAGCTCAGACAGTGGCCTGGTCTACCACCTTCTCCTGCCCCATGATGGCTCAGCTCTGGCTCCACACATTATTGCCAAGTGATAAGTCAGTGGGCTTCCTGCCTGCCTGTCCCATCCTGATCTTGGGAGATCTATTTCCCTTTGTTCTGGGTCATGACAGGGTGTCAAAAGGCGCAGCTTCAATCCTGAGTGTAATACAAGTTTGCCATAAAAATACAAGAGAGGATTCCCGAAGCCACAGAATGAAGGCTTTTACAATATCAATTCAACCCTTGTAAATTTAATCCAGGGTTATTTGTTGCACCAAAATCTCTTTACTGTGATGTATTACTTAGTTACTGGGGTTATCACAGCCGTATCCTAAAGTTGCATAGTACATAAAACATTTCAGTTAACAATGCGGGAAGGTTAACTCCCCCAGATAACCTGCAATCACAAGGGCTAGTCCAGATGACGTCCCTCTGTCAGCTTCCGAGAGCTATTGATGGTTCAATCAGTTTGTTTTGAAGGTAAAGTACAACAAAAGGGCAGTAAACTTATTCAGACTGTCAACAGGGGCTATCGGGAATGGGGCTTGCAGGTAAGTAATTCTGGGTGTTTTAAGGCTATTATCAAACAGCAATGGTTGAAGGAAGAGACAGCTACTAATAACACAGAAGGCAGCCATCATAAACCACTTTATGGCAGAAACCTCCGTCTATAAATCCTGCGACACCCGGAGACAGCTTCAGATTTATAAAACTGCTTGTTAAGCCGGGGCACTGCTTAATGAAAAGAGATCCGTCTAAGTTCCAAGTCTCACGTCCAGAGCTCCAGAGGGCGACTCCAATTTTCCTGACCTTCTCAAGGTGGCTGGGGGAAAGCCCCTAGGGCTGGGGTGGTGGGAGTTGGAGCCACTCCTGGCTGTGATATGGAAGGTGAGGTTATCAAAAGGAGAGCAGGGGGCCCTGGGAAGGTGTTTAAACACCCATATGTCTCTGTCTGAAAAGAGATTTCTCAAAAGTGAGAGACCAGCACCCAGAGCTTTCCAGGTACTCTCTCTTTTCATGAAGAATATTCCATTTTTTTAAAGGACTCCTCTAAGGAGAGAGGAAGATTGGAATGGGGAGAAAAGATACATCTGGAAAGCTTTTTGTTTCTCTTTGTTTTGCACCAAAAATCAACTTTTTTTTTTTTCTGCTCCAATCCCAGTGCTCTGGCATTTTTCACGTAGACCTCAAAGAGAGAGAGAGAGATGATCTTTCCTCCTACCACAACTTACTACCCCAGGAAGAGAGTATAGTCACAGAAAAACCGTGATGGGTCTCCAGTATCTGCAGTATTGAGTGGGGATGGCCACCATGTTTCTTTCTCTGACATTCTATTCAAGAAATACCAAATTTCCAGGTGTTATTTTATTTGTTTGTTTTCCCTCTGGTATTGAGAATTGAATTCACTGGACTACATTCCCAGCCCTTTTAAAAATTGTTTTTAAATTTTAAGACAGGGTCTCTCCATGTTGCTGAGGGTCTTGCTAAGTTGCTGAGGCTGGCCTCCAACTCATAATCTTTCTGGCCCAGCCTCCCCAGTCTCTGGGATTACAGGTATGTGTCACCACACCCAGCTCTAAGCTTCTAGCTCTTACAGGGGCCAGGCTTGGGGTTCCTGGGCACATGTTCTATTTTTTCCCACTTAGGGCATCCTACACTTCCCCTTGCACAGTGAATTGGGAGACAGAGCAGAAGCTACAAATGCACAACCTGGGCTCCAAAAGGCAGCCACAGGGGACCCAACAACTGTTTCTAACCCTTCACAAAGCACAACAGAACTGGGCAAGGATGCTAGCAAAATGTGGCACTTCTTTGCTGCTGTCTTAATGACATCCACTCCATTTAGTAACACAGGCTATCTCCTTCTGATCAAAAGCACTGATCAGCCGCTAAATATGTCTCATTAATAAAAGAAAAAGTGTTAGCAATGGCTTATATGCTGCTTATTTGAAAGACCAAGGCTTTTGAAAGGGGGAGAAAATTAAAAGGAGGGAAGACCTTCATAATGAGAAACTTGGGGCCAACAGGGCACAGGAAAGAGCCCAGGCAGTGAGCTTATTTTGCTGGGTGATCTTGGTTCTGTTTCTGTGGCCTTCCAGAGCCTCGGTTTCCCTATCTGCACCATGGAGGGTTGGGCCAAATGACATGCAAGCCTCCTTTGAACCTTACCTTGCTTAAAGTCTACATGCCTCAGAATTGATTTACAATAAATACATTCATACTATCCCATCTTGTTACACCAATTTCCTTATATAACCACCTCCCCCCATGCCTCCAGGTATAGGGTGGTGAGAAAAAGCCAATAAAGACCAAGAAGTAATGAACAAACACTGCGAGTGGAATAGCTCCAGATGCTCAGAGAGATGACAATGATCTCACTCTAATGAGCCGAGGTGAGCTCACCTACAGCATTAATGAATGCCTGACAACTGGCAAAGGCCAGCTGATTTCCCTCACAGTTCACCGGCAGCATGTTTGAAGTCTCTGTGCAAACAATACACCCACAGGACAGTCCAAGGCCCTCTACAGAGGGTAACTGGCAATTACTCTGTGGGCTTCTGTCACTTTGATCTCTGGGTCGTGACCTTTGCTTTCTTGTGATCTTCAAAGCCCAGATTGTAGATTAGCTGGAGAATGCTAACTGGGTTGTGTAAGCCACAAGTTTTACAGCTCCCTACTCGGTGGGAAATGGTGGCAGCCCAGGACTGCCTGCAGATGGTAGAGACTCCCTCCCTCCCTCCCTTGGGCTGAGTGCTACAGACACTGGGCAGGCCCCAGGGCTGCTCCCTACTGGGGAACAAAGAAAGGGTGTCACATTCTAAATAATTTAAAGTTGTAAGGAATACAGAGGGATGTGCCAGGGAGGGGGGAGGAAGGACAGGCTCGACCTGTGATGGGCAGTAGCAGGAGAGAATTCATGACAAAGGTTCAGTGAACAGAAGGGAGTTGGGAGCCACGAGCCTAACCCCCTTGTTTGAAATGTGAAGTCCAACACTTGTGGACTATTGACCTTCGGGCCATTGTTCTTTCTGCAGAAAAGAAAGAAGGAAGAAGAGGGCTGAAAGAGAAGATAAGCAATAGCACTCAAGCTTCCCATACTTGATTCCTTACTGTGTCTGGTGTTGGGAGTCCACAGAGGCCTCATGTGGTTTCTTAGCACCTTGGTGGTCCAGGCCTAGATGATTTGCCTCATCGCTCTCTTCCTGCCCCAATCTCGAAGGCTGCTGTGACCACCTTCACTTCTATTCAATATTCATCCCCAAACAACAGCACTGTGTCCACACAGCAAAGCACGGGGCAGGCTTAAGCTCTATAGTAACGTGGCAATGGACATTTCTCAGCCATGAACTATGATGAATGGCAAAGGGAACCCCCAGGCACGGTTTCGCTCCTGCCCCCAGCAGGGCCAGGGCTCTACTCAACAACTCGGCAGTATGTTCATGCTCACATAGAAATTTAATGAGCCTGTTTTACTGTGGGGATGTGTGCCAAGAAAATCCAACTGGGTGCACAGGGGGTAAGTGAGGAAGCCAGAAGGGTGGGCTAGGGGGAGGGGAGGAAAGACTTGACAGAAACCCGAGGATCTGTGATGCCATTTCCAATTGCTACATAAATCTAGTCACTTCCCATTTCTGGTCCAGTGGTTGGCCACAATGTGACCTAAAACTGGGCTGACCCCTTTGAAATCAACATCTACCATGGAAATGAAACAACAGACACACTTGTTTTGATGTATGGCTGGGTGACATATTATAAATATTACATCACATAACCACAGAGGATGCCAATCAATAAGAAATTTTTTTAGACAGCACTAAATGAACCATGGGTTCTTGCTTCTGAATACACTCCTTTAAGGCTCCTACTATTGCTTAAATGATTAATAGAAGACATATTGTCAGAAAATGTACTTAAAGTGAAAAACAGTAAACTGTAGAAATATCATTCATTTTTAAGCAATTTTCTAGTGAAAAATGTCACATAAATTTACATAGAGGCTCCACTATTAGACTGTGGGTAACAGTGAGAAAGAAGGTAGACCTCACGCTTTGTGGATGAAGAGCTGGGAAATATTTTACCAAAAGAAGAAAAAAAAAAAAAAAAAAAACCAGCAGCTGCATTGCTTTGTATAAATGCAAATGCCACAGGAACTCTGAATTCAAAAGTCGTATTGTGAAACCCTAAAATTTCTCAGGGGCAAATGGAGCACAAACTCCAGAATAAATAAATCAGAGCGGCTCACAGGCCACAAAAATGGAACTGCATCATGCACACATTTCTCTCTTCCACATCCAAGGGCGAGTGCTTATCAAATCAACAATGAAAAATAAAAATAAATAAACAAACGAATAAAAAACTTAAATGGGCTGGAGAATCGACCTACCATTCCACTCTGCAATCAGATGCTGTGCAGTGAATGTGCAACCCCGTGGACTCGCATTTAACATTCCCTCTGCTGTTCTTAGTTACTGCTTCTCTCAGAGTGTAAGCATCTTGCCATTGTTATGGGTGATGTATGGATTTTCTAAGGTAACTTTTGACCAGATGTGATTTTGGCTGCATGTAAGCTCTAAGATCCAGCCCCTCATGGCAACTTTACCATATGTGAATTAACAGCCAGCCTTTCCAGTCCCATCCCTCAAGTACTTCTAGGGAAACAGATCAGGGATGGAGAGGACAGGCATGGAGGGTGCCCAGGCTAGCCCATGAGAAAGAGTACTCACATAGAATCAAGCCCTCCCCAAAGAATCATGACCCATAACCAGGACTTGGGTTGAGTCCGAATGACAGTCTCTTGCTTGTTAAGTGTCTTTGACACACCCAAATGGATCTGATCCCAAGTGGCAGTGGGCATCTAAGGTACCCAAAGGTCCCTGCCTCTACCTATAAATATTCAGCTCCTAAGCAGAAAAGGAAATTTCAAACTGTCTCCTGCAGTTACAAAGGCCCTTTTCCAAGTTCACCACTACATTGGGTGTTGATGAGGATTTAGAAGAAAGGAAGAAAGCCCGTACCCACTGGAAGCTATTCTCTACATGTTCAAGTACATATAATAGTGAGGGAAATACATGAGGGAATCTTTGAAATGATGTGAGATGGTAAAGGACAATGGCAGCCGCTTGAGAGCAGAGTGTCTCAGAATGCTAGAGCCAATTAAACATCAGTATTCCCAGTGGAGGGTTCTATTGGATTTGCCACCAAATGAATGAGAATGCCTTAGATGACTCAAAGGCCATTAAGGAACCACAGATCAAAATGGTCCTCGGCATTTTAAAGGTCCCCAGTGCCAAAAATGGACCTCACGTCAGATCTTCTGATCTGACCTCTTACACTATACTATGGGTCTTCACCTTTTGCTTATATGACTAGTTACAATAACAAAATAATAGTATTAGCTTTTTTTTTTTTTTTTCATTTTACAACCTTATATGCCTCTGTTTGAGATCACACCAAATAGGATGGAACTGAAAACTTCCCTTGTGCTGCGTCTCTCATTCTGGGAAAAATAAATAAAAAATGCTTGCCTGAAGTTAGAGTTACACATAATTTTTGATTCCATGAATGAATGAATGAATGAATGAATGAATGAACATGTATGGATATGGACACATAGACTCATATCAGACTCATATAAGTGAGCACATACATACACAATACATATTTAAATTTTGTTAGGTTATTTTATAAAATTAGTAAAATCTGGGGAAAAATATTAGAGAACAAATGATAATTTCCCAGTGTTTGGTTTACTAAAAATTCTTACTTGGGAAAATTTGGTGGGCTCTCTTGACCCTCCAAGATACATCTATAAGAAGATTGGATAAGTTTTAAGTGACCCCTTTACACCTGAAATCAGGCTACTAAATACTTCAAAATTGCTAAGAGGGTTCCAGAAGTGAATTAAGTTCTACGTGATTAAACAACTTAAAGTGATGATTCAGAAATGTGTTAAGTATTTACCTTCTGTACATTAACCATACTTGTAGCAGAATTCATGTTCAGATGTATAGTATCACATTCCAAATGAAAATCTTCATGATGGAGAAAGATTTACTACATTTTTTTTTAAAGTAGGGTTAGAGTTTTATTCTAAGATAATTTAAGGATAGACTAAGACCTCTCCAAAATTAAACATGAAACCTAGAAAATGAAGTTAACAGTACAAAATTCTTCTGTATAAAGAAATAGAACTGAATTTATGCTGCAGCCTAACCTACTTATATGTGTATGTATTTTTAAAAATCTTCAATGTTCAATAGCTTTAATATTTCTTCAGCATTCCCTTTATTCAAAATGAATGTCCCCACTACATTCCTCCATGCATCGCCACAGATTGTTATATAAGTTCCAAAAGAACAAGTTCCTCTCAAATCTTTATGTTCTTTCTCTAGCCTTTCCAAATCTATCTCCCCTACCCACCTTCCTCTCACATTAACTCAGGTGGTAAATTAATGAGAGCCTATTTCATGATGGAGAGAGAAGCTACATATACAAAAGATCATTAAAATATTTATAAGGCAATAATCAAGAATGAGAGCACATTGAGTTTAAAATGAGGAGGTAACAAAATGAATTCAGTAAAACAGATAAGATTAAGATAATTTTCCTCAGAGAGGTGATTTGGATCAGGGATTTCAAAGCAGTTGGTTTATGAAAACAGAGAATAAAGAGAAGCATTCTTACTTGGAGCCCAGCAAAGTAAACTCTGATGCCTAGTTTTAGAGGGGAGCAATATGGGCCTGTAGGACTTCCTTTTGGAATTGTACATGAGCTCCCTAAGCTTTGGAGAGGTTTCTCTCCAAAAAGTGATCACAGAAAGACCTTACAATATAGAGGAGAGGTTAGCACACTACAGGCCCTGGCCTATTGCTTTTTTTTTTTTAAACAAATAAAGTTTTATTGAAACAGAGTCAAGCCCATTTATTTTACAAATTATTTATGGCTACCTTTTTCTGAAACATCAGAGCTGAATAACTGCAATAGAATCCACATGACTTACAAAACCTAAAATACGTATTATTTGGCCCTTATTAAAAAAAAAAAAAAAAAAAAAGTTTGTCAACCCCTGACCTAGAGCACCCAATGGCTTGCATCCTTCTTGGCTCCTGTGACCTCAACAAAGGGAGACAGTGGCTTTAGTTTTCCAAAAGGAAGAAATTAAACACTGTCATGGGAAGTCCACTGATATTTACCAAACATCAGCTACCCACCTCACAGTATGATGTCATCCACCAAAGGCACTATTTTCCCTGTCTCCCACCGTAAGACACTTACCTGTATCGCTTGTAGTCTTCCTCATCCTTTTCCAAGCTGACCAGCTCATTGGGACATGCAACATTACCCAGCAGGCTGAGGTATTCCAGAGCTGGCGTCACTTCTGCCAGGTGATCGAGCAGACGCTCCAAGTCAGTGATGTGACAAAGGTTAAGGATCTTAGTCCAGGTAGACAAAGGGCTTAGCAAGGAGCATTGGGCATAAGTGGCAGGCACAGCCTAGCAACTGACATTTTGATTCTGCTCCTATGTGATGACTGAGCTGTGGGTGGAGGGCAGTGTTAAGTGTTCACTCCCACTATTGGAAACACGACCCAAACTTTCTCTGCATAAGTCACACCAAGTCCAGGTCACTTGAGGAAGAATACATGAACTTAAGTTTCATCACACTTTTCTTTTCACTGTAGCTTTCTTTTCTTCTTTAAATATTTTGTTTTTTTAGTCATAGCTGGACACAATACCTTTATTTTAAAATTTATTTATTTATTTTATGTGGTGCTGAGGATCAAACCCAGTGCCTCACACATGCTAGGCGAGCTCTCTACCACTGATCTACAACCCCAGCCCCTGTAGTTTTCTTTAAATGATTTAAAAAACATATTTCATATAGCAAAACATTCTGCAATATGCAAATCTATAAAACTTATATTCTCTTTTAGTAGAAACAATTTATCATTGAAACAAATGGAAACAGCATGGATGCAAAGAGGGACTGGCCCCTCTTCTGATCTGAGAGTCTGTAGGGAAGCTAAGCTTTGCTCAGTGACCTTGTTGATGGCAATAAGGTATTGCGTTGGGGTAAAGGGGAACAAAGGAGGAAAAGACAAGAGTAATTTAGGATAGGTTTCATCCAACCAAGCAGGTCAAAATACATTTCCTGAAACTCTGCTCTAATTTTATATTCAATGAAGATTATACAAGAGAAAAGACAGAGGAGGTGCATGGTGGTGAGATTATTCCATGATCCTTCCCCAAGTGGGATTCACTGTCCAATCAAGACAAATACTGAGATCTTCCAAACCAAATGTGCAAGAGTCGTAGATGCATGAAATCACAGCTATTGGAAAGGACTTAACCTAGTGCAGATATCAGCTCCTGGCTTTAGCCACACACTTATGAGCTGAGCCCTGGGCAAGGTGATGACTAGAGGGACTGTGAGTGGAGGCCATGATTAGCAGGAGCATAAGATGAGACAAAATCAGTAGACACAATGGTTCTTGCGAGGGAATGGCAGCAGAGCACACAGGGACTACCACATAAAAGCAGAGGCCACACATAAGAGTCAAAGCCTCAGAGTATAATTTCAAAAAGTAAGGTCCACTTGACTCTAGGAGAAGAAGGTAACATCCAAAAAGGCTACTTCATCCCTGTCAGTATACTATGGAATCCTGGGATATTAACCAGATTTTCTTATACTTTGCTTCAACTTGTCAGAGAAGAATGAACTCCCCATTTAAGTCATGTCTGATTCCATCCCTAACACACTTGCCAAAGGGTCACTACAAGACAGCACATTCCATTTCTGAAAACCAAATAGTTTTTCTTTCCTCTGGGCTGGAATCTTCCTCTTATTTCTACCCATGGACCCAATTTTACTGCTTGGGGTCACAGAGAATAAGGCATTCTTCTCTTCCATACCATGAGTTTTCAGATATTTGAAGGGTATGTGTCTTCCTTTTCTCCAAGGTAAGTTTCTCCAAGCATTTTTTCATACAACGTGTTCTTCCCCCATCACAGGTAAGAACCAATGGTGTACTCTGGGCTGGCGCAAGAGGGAGACCAATGAGCAGAGCACCAGACAAGGAGGGAAAAGAATAGCAACCGAGAGATGCAATCAGGCTCACTCACCACTGGCTTCCATGTGCCAATATCATCCCTATTTCCTAAATCAAAAAGAAAAAAAAATGGACACGGAGTTTTTAATCTTTCAAATATTTCACAATTAACATCCAGGGATGACTACAGATAAAGACAATGGGAAAGGAAGTTCATATCAGAAATGTAGAGACAAGCTCCCACCAAGGAGATAATGTTAGAAGTACAGGGTGCAGACAGCCAGGAATTAAACATCAACATATTTCATCACTGAATACTAAACACAGGAACCACTCTTAAAAAATTCATGTTCAATTGCCATACTACTTTTAAAATTTTCAGTACTGGGGATTGAACCCAAGGTTACTCTACTAGTAAGCTACATCCCCAGATCTCTCTTTTTTTCATTTATTATTTTATTTCATTATTTTCATTTGCCATATTTTTTGGTACTGAGGATCAAACCTAGGGATACTTTGCCACTAAGCCACTAAGCTACGTCCCCAGTCTTTCTCAAAATTTTTATTTTGAGGCAGGGTCTCACTTAGTTGCTGAGGCTGCTCTTGAACTTTCAATTCTCCTACCTCAGTCTCCCCAGTACCTAAAATTACAGGCATGAGCCACCATGCCCAATCAATCACTATACTCTTTAAGAAAATCATTTTTAAAATATAAGTGGTTAAAATGGCAGTGAACAATTCCAGGGAAAATTCAACTTTTATAGTAGATTCCATCTTTGCATGTTTCACAGTCATTGTTAGAAAAGGAAAAGGGTCCTGTCACCACTCCATCAGCACTGTCCTTGTATCCAGGCAGGGACACTTCAGGGGACCCTGTGCTTTGGAGTGCCTTCCTCAAAATTCTCTAAGTCCCTATCCAGTACCTAAGACTGGTCAGGAGCCAACAGTGTCACCCAGATGAAGTACTCTGTGCCTGGACCTGGACCTGCAGAGGCCCAAGGCCCAGTACTTCATGGGTTGCTCCAACCTCTACCCCACACATGGAACCCATGAGATGCTACAAGGAGCACTGTAGCTCATGCCTGTCAGGTTGTCATAAAACTTCAAGGCCAAGACCACATTCTAGGGAGGATACCAAACAAGCTCTTCACTCCTCTGGCCAACACAGTATTCATTTTGTGGGATTGCAAGAGGTTTGGCTGTCAACATGGTACTGACATAATGATTCAAACTATTTATGTGCATGAAGAACTTAGATGACCTAAGAAAAGCCCTCTCTACTATATATAGAAAAGTCACACCCAAACCTTTTAATTTAGAGCAAACCTAAAAGCTTAGTTCTTCTTCATCTACTACATGAAGGTTGGAGTAAATATAATTCAAAACTGATAAGATTTTTAAGTTGAGGGAACACTGGGCAACTGGGTTGGAATGCAATCCCAGTCACTTCTCAACAGTTTGTGATGACCAAGCAGAAGCTTAGCATGCCACCAACCAAGGAAGTAGACCTACTTTAATTGGAGTACGTCTTTATAGGTAGATTTAACATAGAGCTATTAAGGCATATGTGTGAAGGGCTCCTTGCTTACACAGGGCCCTTTCAAAGCCCTGGGGAAGACCCTCCTGACACAGTCACATGGACATGTATTATTTTTTTAAAGTTTGCAAAACTGGTTATTTGAATGCAAATCAGTTAAAATTATTATCTTTCTCCATCACATTTCCCCTTGAATTAGATGACAAAAGGAATGGCTATGGGAATCCTAGGGATCTGGCTAAGGAGAACTCTCTAGGAGTCATGTTTACTTAGTAGAATGTATTTGTGTAGCCTATAGTCACTTCTGTGTCTGATTAAATTATTACAACAGTTTCAGTAGGAATGACTTCCTGTAATAGTTCCACCTCTCACCAGGCTGACATCAACATGCAGGGACAGGATAAAACTGAAGATGCAATGATTAACAAATTCATCAATTCAAACATTGAAGAAGAAGATGTTGAGCATGTGCATACTTGCAAAGGCACATGCACACCATCATCCCTCACCAAAATGTTCTGAAATCTTAAAAAGCTCAAATATGAAAGAAATGGGTAAGAGTTTCTCCAAAATAAAATCATCTCAAAAGTTATACTGAAGGTACACTGGTGAAACTACCAACAATGAATAATAGTGAGTCAGATTTCCATCACTATAATGAAATACCTGAGATAAGAAACTAATAAAGGGGAAAAAAGGTAGATTTTGTCTCACAGTGCTAAAAAGTTTCAGTGCAAGATCTGGTAGACCCATTGTTCTGGGCCTTTAGTGGGCATACCAGATGGTAATGGTGGGGAATATGTAATAGAGCAAATGGCTCACCTCATGAGCCAGGAAGAAAGAGAAATAAAGGAAGAAGCCCTGATCCCATGATCCCCTTTGAGAGCATGCTCCCAGTGACCTAAGGACTTCCCACTAGGTTCCACTTCCTAATGGTTTCACCACCTCCCAACAGTGCCACCCTGGGCACCAAGCCATTAACACACAGACCTTTGTGCAAAACTTATCCAACCCACAGCAGCAGTGAAATAGAACATTTCTCAACTATAAAAATAAAAATAAAAACTTCAATCATTCATGCTCTAAGAAGGAGTTATCTTTTTTTTTTCTACAGAAAACATCACAAAATTTCATGCCATAATGAAGCTATAAGGGAATTTGCAGGGGGAAAAAAATAGGGAAAAACTTCCCATATAGGCATATTTCATTTAAAAGGATTGCTTCTTTTCTAGTGTTTTGACATTGGTGGGATTTATTCACTTAAAGTTTTTAAAGTTTTCTTTCATATATTTTTATTTCAAATAAACATTATTTTCATACATTTATAATCATGTAACTTTCATCTTAAGAAGGACTCTTCAAGTTAGTCAAGTTTCACACCCCACAAAACCTGAACCTGCCTTTACACAAACACCAAGAAGAGAGATCCTCTGAATGCCCCGGTCATGGGAATTCCTTGGGAAAAAGGTCTACAGGCTTCAAGAAGCTTCAGCTATCCTATGCCAGTGAATCCAGGGGATTTCCCAGAGTCTGCCTCATTTAGGACACTTTGTATGACAGAAGTGCCATCATTCGACAACCTACAAAGTGATAAAGGGGGCTGATCGGGGCGGTCTCCCCCAAACCCACACCAGCCAGGAAGCCCCAGCGCCTTCACCCCGCATGCGCTGGAGCTGCTCTTCAACTCTGTGTTGATTCCACCACCACAGCATGAAATAGGAGAAGGAGTTTTAATTGGCTCCTCGGTCCCCTGGGTCAGCGAGGACAAACACAGCCCTGTCTTGCCTGATTTGGAGCTGAGATAGAACTTGTCATATTCCTTTTTGTCAAGTTGCATGGAAAATTAACCAGAGGCGATCAGTAGAAGAAACTCCATGTCTCTGGCTGACCAAGACCACGGCAGTGGAGACGGATTCAGGGATTCTCCCAAGAGTGACTTTTCTTCCTTTAAAAAAAAAAAAAATGAATCTATTTGGCAGAGTTACAACTCTCTCCAGCTGGATTCTCAGCACACACCTGGTTTCCCTCATCAACTCTTCTCCGGAGGACTTGGCGTTTAGATTTTTTTCAACGTTGTCTACAGAAAGTTGCCATCACGGAGCCCAGCTGTCGTGGCTGGGCTTGCCAAGGGAGATTTTCTGCGGAGGGTCCAAGATCAAAGCAGCCTCTTGCCTTGCAAGTTTGGAGTGGGAAGGAGGAGGGGAGCCTTCTGGCGTGTGTGTCCAGTTGCTCAGGTCCAAAGTGGTCTCCCAGGTGAGAAGTGGCTCATCCTTCACTCTAGGCTGAGCTCTAGGTCAAAGGATAGCTTCTGACACCCTGGGGGGATTTTAACAAGGGATAATCCTAATGAAGGATTTTTGAATGCTAAATATGCAGTACAATGACATATTATTTCATTTAGATCTATACTCAAGCAGCAGTCCTTATCACACCCAAATAACAATTAAGGAAAAGGCTTAAAGGTCACACAGCCAAAAAGTGGCAGAATCTGGATTCAAATTTAGATCCTAGAGAAACTGCATTCTAGGGGAAAACAGGACTCATGATTTCCTAACACAAAAATTAAAGAGTCTTATATGTTTCTGGGGGAGATCACAATGTGCTGTTATCCAACTATGCTCTGTACCTTAGATTACTTTCAATATAGGCTCAGTTTTTAAAGCACTGAAGATTTAACTAACAGTAAAATGTACTAAGAAGTTGTAAAATCTTTGGGTGTTCATAAAGCGGCTTCCCATATAACTATATCATTGAAATTTCTCAACAATACTCTGAAGTACATATTATATTACCCATTTTATAAAGAAACCAAGGCTCCTGACAAGGCACTGAGACTTCGCCCAAGAGGACAGCAAATTGCTATCAGAGCTCAGGCCTGTCTTCTGACTCATGCAGTGGTCTGCTCACCACAGCCCAGCTGTGTAACATGTAGCATTCTTTCTTCCATCCGGTGCTACAATTCAAACCCTGTTGTCTCTTCAGACAATGTACTAAAGCAAACAGGGAAACACAAAATGAATGTGATTTCAAATGATGTCAGTGTAATCCTCAAAGGGAAGACCAGGGAGAACATTGGATTGTGTAAAAATTAAAGATGTATGTTTTCAGATTTTTTTATTTGGTCCCTTACTTGTGGTTGAATATTCATTTATGATATGGTTGACACCATTACCAAAGACCCTTCCTGTACTGGTGGGAGAGTCATGGATAGTGTGTGCACGCTTATAGTAGGAGAGAGAGGTGAAAATATAAGGGCGGAGAGAGGGATTCAAGTTCATGGCCAGAGACTACCTGGCCATGCTAAATGAACCAAAGGTGAGACAGCTCAAAGACAACCAGGCTTTCAGAGATTCCAGGCAAGACACCAAAGCTGAGAGCTGAACTAAAGTGGAGCAGAGGGGAGGTATAACGAATATGAGAAGTCAAGCAGAAGGTACACAGATCGGGTGGGAGGAATTGATTGGTGCTACTGAGTGTGGACTCTGGGATCTCTTTCATGAGCAGAATTCCTCAGACCTAGCTGGAGCAGGGCTTCACCATGGTAGGCACAGGCAACTGACTCCCCCACATCTAAGTCCCTCTCTTTGTGCAGTGACTGCCTCCCCTTTGAGTTTCAGACTTTGGGGCTAGAAATCAGCATACCTGGGTTCTAGACTGAACCCCACCTTTGACAATCTACATGACATCCAAAAGCTTACACTCCTAGCTTTTCCATAAAAATGAGAAGAATGGTGTCCAACTCGTAGAATATTAAGGTAATATGAAATTATAAAAGTCAAAGGAATATGCTCTGGCCTTGATTATAATGGGGACCAAGTCAGATAAGTTCACATACTTCTCTAGAGTAGTGGTAGCAATATACACATACTTACTATGTTACTGGCACTTAATGTTGTTTAGATATTTAGAGTTCTCTTATAATAAACTATGGGATGAGTACTATTATTGTCCCCATTTTGCAGAGGAAACCAAAGCATAGAGATATTATGTAACTTGACCTAGGTCATGTAGCAAATGGCAGACTTCAGGTACAAGAGCAGGAAGTCTGGCTCAGAGCCTGTTGTTCTTAAATACTATGCAACAGTTCCACCTGCTAAAGGAAAAAGGAAGCCAACAACCCAAGTTTCCAGAGCATAGTAAACAGAGTTGTTTAGACATAGTTAAAAGTGAATAAAAACAAAAAAGGAAAAAATCTTGATTTATAGGGCAGATTAATTAGGGAGGGCAAAAATTCTATAGATGCCAAAACCAAAAAATAAATAAATGAATAAGTAGATAAAAATAAAACAAATTTCACAAAAGAATTTGAAAAAAAAATATATCATTTGCTAGCAAGATTGCAAATGTGCTGAAAGATTCAATTATGAGAAAAAGCTAATACTTAGCCTTTTAGGAGGTCAATAGTTAATTGCTTTGGTGCCCTTTATGACAAAAGTAAAGCTAAAATCTTAAAGGAGATGAAATGCCAGTGTAGAAAATTGCTATGGGAATGAGCTGTGCCTCTCTATACCCACATTTGTTCTACATTTGCTTTCATAATACAAGTGTACTTACAAAGTACTTGTACCCTAGACATTGTTCTGGAACCTTCCTCTCCTGTGATGTGGGTCATGCAGCCTGTTAGAGATGAGCAGTTCAGCCAACAGCCTGCACCCATTTCCAGACATATGGGTGAGACCATCTAGACCATCCAGCTCCAACAGTTTCAAATCATGGTGGTAACGTGAGTTATCCAAAGTAAGATCAGCAGAAGAACCATCCAGCTGAGCCCTAGCCAATTAGTTGACCTATACAATTGCAAACAAAATATTTGTTGTTGTAATCCCTTAAGTTTTGGGGTGGATTATTATGTAGCAAAAGCCCACATGTAAGGTATTTCATGGGGAAGCAACAGAAAAATGGAACCTAATAATTGTTTGAGAACCTGGGGCATTTTCCCAATTAGGTAAGAGAGTTAGAGGGCTGAAAATATAGAGTCATAAGTGTTAGACTTAGAGGATGGCATATGATGTTGCCTGCATTTACCTGTCTTTCATTCTCTGACTTTTGGATCAAGCAGATGGGGAATCTCGTCTTCATGAATCTCTGGTCCAACAGGCCAGTGAAGAAAAAAGGAAAGAAGTCATGCTGCATCCTGGGAGAGCCAACCCTTGGCTTCTGTATCTACTGATAATAAAGCGCACCACAATAGCACAATGACATACCCAGTCATGTTTATAGCTTCGTGGCATCTTCTTCTACAGCCCCTCCCAGCCATTCTATTACTCCCTCAGCATCATGCTACTTGATGTGGAAAGTGATACATGGAGTAGGGAAAGGGCCCAACCAAACGTAAAAGATAATCTCTCAATGCTGGGGATCCAAGAGGCTCACCAATCTCTGGTGTCTACAATACTAAGAATAAAACCATCATTCAATTCAACTTAATTCCTTAAAAAAGAACAGAGGTCACAGAGAATGACTTGTCCAAGGCCACACAGCTAAATATGATTACACTGACCCATGACCCCAAGTCTGTGGACTCTGCTATTCACCAGTGACATGAGCCACAGGAAGTGAGTCTTGGGACCCATATCATACAAATTCTAGTCTAATAACCTTTCTCTCCTTGACTGATTTGAGAATATCATCCATATGATCTCCTAAGACCACTAAGGAAGCCACAGGACACACTAGCTATAAATATTTTATAAGCTGTAGTAAGTTTAATAAGCTGTAATAAGTTTTCAAACAATGACTAGGAAACTTGATTGACCAGAGGGTAGAAGAGGGAAACCCCCGACCAGATTTGTCATTATGACCCAGACTGAATTTACTTAGAGGCCTTCCACTTCTCTATTAGAGTGGCCATTAATAATGGCTGTAAGATCCATACTTGCTAAGATATGAATGTTTGTGTCTTCTCAAATTTGAATGTTGAAATACTAACCTCCAGCTTTCAGACTATGAGAAATAAACGCTCATTGTTCTACTCAACAGGATTCTGTCACAGCAGCAAGGGCAAACGGAGACAATACAAAATAAAGAAAATATGAACTTATGGCTTGAAGAATAGACAATGGCTAATAAATGCTTTGCAAAATGTCTTTAAATGCTGACATAAGCATACAAGTCAAACTTAACAGGTATATCTGCCTTTATTTTACAATCTAATGGGAAATGCCCTGGTTTCTTTTCTATTTCTACCTTATTACATGAATGTGAACAAGTGATTTAACTACTCCAGGTTTCAAATGTTCTCTCAGTTAGACAAAGCAATTGAACTTCAACTCTGGAGCCACAGAGAACAGAAAGAACTCTGACTATAACCACAATCTGAAATGGAATCTAGGGCTTAGCATCTTGTTAACTATCTGACAAGGGTGGGGGTGGAGGTCTATACTACACCTCTTTCCATTTCTAGATAAATGGAAAAAGTGCACCCTCCTAACAGGATTTGGTAAGAATGAAAAATACTATACTTAAAGGACGTAGCACAGAGCCTGATGCCTAGGAGTGTCCACTAATGAAAAGCTAGTGGTAATGACTCATTTGTTCATCCCACAAATATTTATGGAACTTGTACTCTATGACAGGCAGTATTCTATGTGTGAAGGATGGAGAGAACTCCCTGCCTTGTGGAGTTGGCATTCTAGTGCATGATAATCCATAACTCTAACAACAGAGGAGTTATGTGGCTTGGGTCTCAGAAAAGGTTCCCTGGATTCTGTTCTTACTGCAGAATCCACTGCGGGTAGTCCCTGCGAGTCTGTCTGTAATGGGCACCTACTCAGGGGAAGCGTGGCCCAATGGCTCTCCTAGGCCCCTATCACAAGCCAGTGAGGTACACACCTGGGAATGCAGAGCCAGGCCTGACTGTCATACCTCTCTTCCACCTCAGCTCTTGCTCCTCTCCTCTTTCTTACCAGAACTGTTACTCTTGCCTGCACCAGAGTCTTCCAGAAACCCAGAAGACCAAGTTTGCTTAGCGGCATTACCTCCCACTTCCCACCAGAGGTCGCTATCCCACACAAGCCCAAGCCAACCCGACCAGCTTCGCCTCCTCCGCAGCAGTGACATTATTTTCTTTCTCTATTTTTATCTATTAAAAAGATTTCTTCGCAGCCATAACTTAGATCTCTACACTAAAATGGAGCAACAGGAAGATATAATGGTGCATTTCATTTATGAATGACCTATAATAAATTACTCTGAAGTGTCCCGGGTGCCAGAAGACAGAACGCTGTGTCTGCCCATGGACTGTATTTCACATACTTTAATTTAGCTGACACATAAAACTCATTTGACATTTTGCAGGTATTTGGTGGTGGGGGTGGGCGGGCGGGAGGGGACAACTGTGGGGCTGGGCGGGGAGTGGGGGGCGGCAAGGAGTGGGGGCGACAGGCAGAGGAAAGGATATTCGGTTCTTGTTGAGGGTTAAGGTGTGGAGCTGGGGTAACCCTGGCAACACCAGGTCGTCCCCGAGCAGATTGTTGTCCAAGATGAGTTCCTCCAGGCTCCTGAATGCGCTCAGTCCTTCCAGTGACCTGCAATGACAAAGGCAACAGGAAAAATGATCCTGCACTAAATCAGGGAGGCCATTATGAGCCGAAATAAATATTTTAACCTTCCCTTTCAGGACTGGGAATAGTTTGGGCTTGGTGCCTGTCAGCAAAGTGAATGACAAGAATTAGTAGCGGGAGCCGGGGTGGGGGCGGCGGGGGAGAAGGGGCCGCTGGCACTCACCGCATCCTTCACGCATTGCCAACATGAAGGATGAGGGTCACTTAGTGAGTAGCCAGGATCCAAAACAAAGGGCTTCAGATACGGCCTGCAGGATAAATTTGTCAATGTCTTGTGCCTTCAGGCACCCAGCCTGGGCTGACCCTAACCTCCATTCCCAAGATAAATAACTCTGTCACAGTTCACCTTCATTCCCTGGACACAAATTTAAGTTGTCATCCATCATTCCTGCCTAGAAATATCATACCCCTCTTACAATAATAAATATAACTTCAAGTATCATTTCTTAGCGGTTCTCTTCTGTACGGTCGCAGGGGAAATGGCAAGGAGGGCTTCTTTTCTTTCCTTTCATATCCTTTCACTTTTTTCCCCTCCCTCTGCCTTTTTTCTTCACTAATCACTTAATTTGCTTCTGCCCAGTGTCCCCATGGTTGCCCAAAAAGCAAGGCATCTGTGGAATTACATAATCGCTCCAGCCTGAGAGGGCCTTTTCTTTTTCTTTCATTATTTCTTTTTATTTGTTTTGGGTTTTGTTGGGAGGAGGAGGGTTGAGAGAATTTTTTTTTTTGCTTCAAAAGCTCTTGACCTGGAGTTAGTGTTTTAATTTATGGAACGTGAATTTCTCACTTTATTTTTGAAAAGCAAGGGGAAAAAAAATAAGTGTAGACCTAGCAATGGAGATGTTGAGGCAGTAAATAAAAGGCATCTAAAAGGATTAAGGACCCAGCTCAAGGGGGGTGAAATCATGTATCAGAAAGGGAAAAACGGCTTTGCTTATACACACAGCTGAAAGTTAACTCTTCATCTGATGGGCTCTCGTGAGTGCCCATCACAAGACAAGAGGTCAGGGTGGAGGAGGCATGGGGCAATTTTGCACAAGCACTTGCTCAGATGTGCACAGACATTAATTAAAGAAAGCCGCCCAGTACAGAGACTTACGCAGACACAAACTCCCAGCTCGTTCACCTGCCAGACCCAGGATATGTGCTGAGCTTGCACAGGCTGACAGCTGAGCTACGATGTCTATCTGAGGGAGGACTCGCATGGGATCCCTGACTACTCTATAAAATGTGACGAATCAGGAAGATGTCGTCCACACTATTTATTCATTTACTGATAGCACCTCCATTACTGTGCTGCATGCTTGTGTGTGCAAATGTGTATATACAGCGTGTGTGAAGTTCAGCACCAGGGCTTTCCCGAGGCATCCAGATCTCCCTCTTGGTTACCTCTGCCAAGAAGTCTCCAAAGCAGGGAGTCAATACTTGCAAGATATAAAATGCATTGTAAGTAATTAAATCTGCAGATGCCACTGGGCCCAGAGCTCCTGCAGGCCTGTTTCTGCCAGTCCTCAGGGTGGTCCCCCCCCCCGGGGGGCCCAACACCCAGAGCGCACCTGCTCTGATAGCCAACACTGCCTGCTCAATGTGGAAGGACAGGGCTGCACATGTGTTGGGCTAAGGGTCTTCAGATTTCATTTCCTGCTCCTCTGTTCTCTTTTTCCTCATGGTTCGAGGAGGCAAAACACTGACACATCTAAGCAGGAAGTTTTAGGGCTTTGCCTCAGTTCCTCCACGACCTTGCAGTGTGAATCTGAGCACCCTGAGATCAGTTCTGAACTGTGCGCTCTGTTCCTTCCAGCGCAGAGGATCATACAGAGACTAAGGGCACTGACAAGTTACTAGCAAAGGCTGATTCCTTTCTTTTCCTTCCCTCTTTGATGCATTGATTTTCCCCCCAGGATCTGAGCTTGGGGATGTGTTGGGGACACAGGGGGTGGGCAGATGGACAAAACCATAGAGGTGTGTAGGGGACCTTTGGGGTCTTCTGAAGTCCCTCCCTCCACAGGGGTCAATGAGTGATGCTCATTAACCAAAAGTGCTTCTCAGGACCAGGCCCCTGTTTGCCAGGGAGGGGAGTGGGGAGCAGAGCTGCTCCAGTCAGGCAGCCTTATGGGGAGCTAATAAGTCTTTTGTGCACAAACATCAGCTGGGCTCTGGTCAAAGGCAGCATCCAAATGCACATTGTTCCTGAGTTATGTTATGCAAATATTATACTTTTATCATGAGAATCAGCAAATGGTTGGCAACTGGCAAGCAGAAGAAAGCTCCCTTCCAAAAGTGCTTCGGGGAAGGCATAAAACAAAATGACATAGCATGAAGAGGGACAAACAGGACACACTAGCGGGGTGCCTACCCCCACGGAGACAACCTCTGTAGGGAGTGCAGGGTTCTCTGGGGCAGCATTCCTACTGCAGTGAGAGGAGCCAGGAGCATCCATCTCAAATCACCTGTCTCAGAGTCTTTTTGCCATGTAGGGTTATTAGCTGCTCAGTAAAAAGGGAACTGTGTGCATGGGGGACTGCTAATTAATAAATCCCTGTTTTCATGTCATGGGATAGCATGCCCTTGGTGATTGAACCAGCTAAATTCAGAGCTGAGGGACTGAGGACAGAGAACACAGCTTTGTGAAGGGGAGACAGGGAGGAGAGGATTTGTGGGGCTTGCCTGGCATGTGGGGACCAAATAAGCGTACACCCGGAAGATGGCTTTATTTTTCACTTAAAAAATATTTTATTGTTTTTGTTGTTTTCCAGAAAGAAGTAAGAGAAATAAATTATTTGCAACAATCTTTGAGTTCATACTCCTATACGCCAGATGTCCACAAACAGATATGCTCTGTTAAGTGAAATGACAAGGCAGAAAAGGTTTGAGAGAACCACACTGGCCTGTGCTGTTTGATGGGACAGCAATGGTAGCTTACAGGCAAAATGAGGACAGGACTGCAATTTCTCTGCTATAACCTTGTATGTGGACAGCAAAATACACCCCCAAATGAGAGCCCTGGTGGAATGGGTGACTGTCATCCAGGGTTATTTGCCAGCTTCCCTAGCAGAGGCTGTGATGTCGTAGGTATGAGGGGACCAGCCAGGTTTCACCCACTCCCCAGGGAAGCCAGCTGGAGACAGCTCTTCCCAGCCTGGTAAGGAAGAAGGAGAGCAGGGTCCACCCTGTGGCAGGTGGTTTGCTCTGGAAACTTAATCAGCACCTCCAGAGCTCATCGCAGACTGCCTGCCTCCCACCTCCGCTCCACGGGGAGGAAAGCTGCCATGATCTCACCCACAGGTACCATCTCAGTTTGCAGGGCTCTGCCTAGGCTCCCCCAGGAGCCGCGCTGTGGCTGGGCTGCCGAGAGTCCCAGGGCCTTTTCCAAAGTCACATCAAAAATGACAAAACATCACAATGCATTCGGCTCCAGTGGATTCAAACAGAGAGAACTTTTAAGTTTCCACTGTAATTAACCCTATCCTCGTTAAGATAATTATGATCAAGCTTCCTGTCACAGTTAATATCCCAGCATCATCGCCTGTGGCTCACACTCTGCCCTCATTAGCTTATAAAAACAGCAGCACTAAACAGGCGGCTGCTGCCCTGCCGGGTCTAGGCCAGTGGCTGGGAGCCCTTGTAGAAAGGCCTTGGGCGGGTTAGTGCACCCAGCAGAGGAGACTGCTCCCTCGAACCCCTCTGCTCCTGGGTGGGCGAGCTCAGCCTCCTTCATCCTTTCCCAGAAAGTTGGCCATTGGTGAGAACAGGGAAGGAGAAAGGCCGGTGCAGAGCAAGCTGACAGCCTGGAGGCAGAGGAACTTTGGATTTGTAGTGGGCCCCCCTGCCCCAGAGCCAGCACAAAACCAGCAAGAGAACCATGCCATAAAAACCACCAGAGGTCACCTCCAGAACCCCCGGTTCAACCTCCTAATATAGCTGGGTGCTAAGAATTCCATCTCTCTCCCCTCCCAACCTGCACCAGCGGTGATACCCAGGCCTGGCAGGAGATCAGTAGCAAGTGGTGGGGACAGTTAACCACAGACCCTGTGAAAGAAACCTCGCTTTGGAACCACATTTGGTCTCACGTCCAGGGAGGAAAGTCAGATATTCTCAAATGAAGCAAGAAAACAAGATCCTCACGAAAAGCCTTCTCAACTCTACCCATCTACACATCCACATGGAAAGCCCAGGGAAATTCTAGGGGCCCCAGCCCACATGTCTCATGCCTACCACCCTGGCTAGTCCCCATGAGCTGCAAGGTCTGGCTGTTGCCAGTTCTATTGGAGAGTCTCTAGATGCTGTCACCTAGCCCCTGACAAAAGGGACTCTGGATGCAACCGTCCACACACCTGGAAAGCTGTCAGGGGCAGCCAGGGCTCTGTGCCCTCACCAATGGACTACTTCTCAGCCAGGAGCCTGTAAGAGTCTAACAGAAAATCAGCCAAGAGAATCCCAAGGGCAGGATGGAGAGCAAGCTCGGGGTGCTGGCCAGTGGCCAGGATGACAATGCCTTCCTTCAGAGGTCAGAGGCCTCCCCATCTTCATGTGGGGGAGCGTGTCTGAGAACAAGAAGAGTGACCATGGGACAGCCACTGCTGTATACCAGGGTAGCAATATTTAAAGGCCTCCTCACCAGCTGGAAAATGACTACAGCTCTGTGTTCCCTTCCTATCATTTGCCCTCAGACCTCTTCACTATCCAACCACTAAGCAATGAATGCCCACCCACCCCAGCATGGGGCCATCATGGACAGGGCTCTCCCTGGCAACCGTTCTGACTGGTCAGTGCAGTGGTTAAATAGTTCAATCACCTCTAAGAGCAGAAATAGTAATTTGTTCCTGTTTTACTCCTGCCTGACTCCCACACCTGACACACAGCAGGTCCTAGAGAAATGTCTGAAAATTACATTCCCACAGAGGCCATGACCAAAGCTACAAGGACAGGACGAGCAACACAAAGCTAACCAGTGGGAATGAAGGAAGAGAGAGGAGAATCAGCAGTGTGCAGATCATGTTCCAGGAAAAGGCACAGAGATTTTTACATACTCTGTTCACCTAGACCCACGAGAGGTATTCTTTCTTTCTGCCATATTTTTTATATCCTTTTTAAATAGATGGATGGATGGATGGAGAGAGAAAACTACATATATCACTATATGTATACTATGTAGTATGTATATAACCATATATAGTGGGCTCTATATATTTCTCTGTAGTTTGCTATTCAGGTCACATAGCTGGAGACACATGTACACATAATGCTATAAATCCACTAGTCCATACTGTAAGTATATCGACAGGGAATAAAAAAGTCTTTAAGAAATAGAAGAAGGTAGAAAAGGTTCTGGGCTATGTAAAGCAGAATGGATGCTGACACCAAGAAGCAATATATCTTGGGGAGTCAAAGTCAACCTCAAAGCTCTATTGAGCACTTCATCATAATAGATAATCCTTGAGCTGCAGAAATTAAAATTCAATACCAGAATGAGAAATTTGAATCCAAGACCAGTGAAAAGAGACAGTAGAGTTAACTAGACCCAAAGCCTTCATGTACCATATCTAAGAGCACTAAGAAAGCTTTCAAATACGGTACCTGAAGAATTACAGAGAATAAGTAAGTAGCTAGAAACCCAAAAATAGGTACTTACTCTTCCTGTGTTTGAAAAGGGAAGTTAAGTAGATAGGTTCTTTACCCTTTGGATTCATGAGCTTGTAAATTTACATGTATGAGATTTTGGTAAGATTATACCTCTGAGAAATTGGCATTTGCTTGTCTTAGAACAACATATTTGATCATGTTAACCTTTTACTTTTGCTATCAGGAAGCACAGAACTAAGTTGTGCCCCACCTAAGTAGTGCCTCATGATCTCTGTACCTGATTTCTAACCTTCATTTTTAAGGCTTATAATTTTTCATAATCTTAATATTTTATTAATTCTAACAAACTTGCCCAAACCCTTGTGGAATGCGATAAGACATATACCCATATGGTGTTTCATGGATTCTCAGGCAGTGTTTATACATTAAGGTGGGTTTTGTGAGATCAGCTGCTCATGGAGAGGCTTGGCTAGGATCACAGAAGATATATACTGTATCCAGAGTCCACATAACTTTGAATAAATTCTAATAACATCCCTGTGACAGGAAGGTGAAAAGCAGACTGGGAAATGACAACTTTAGGTAGAGTCATAACCGAGTCAAAAATGTGCCTGCAGAACACTGATCAGTGGCTCAAGTTGCTCTAGAGGCAGGTTCTAGGACTCTGGGCCTATTTTGTTCTTTTTTTTTTTTTTTTTGCCAATGACTTTATTAAGGACGTGTTTAATGCATTTATGAAGGCCAGAACTCTAGAATAGATACTAGGGTTAATCCTAGTTTCATCATCATTAAGAATCATAAAGATCCTGTTAGACCATTGTATCAGCCCAATAAAGACGAAATTTCATAATGTTGAGCATAAAGGCCTAAATTTAAAGTTTAGCCAAAAATATTCACTTAAATCAAAAGGCGAATGAAAACTGAAAACATATTTGTCATCTCTCTAACAGTCTTAATATGGAAAAAGCCTTTGTAAATCATTAAGAAAAAGCTGAATCCTTAATAGAAAAATGGATCAAAACACATGAACAAAAAACTCATGGGGAAATTGTTCAATAATGGAAATGTGGAAGAAATCTGCAGCTCCGTTTGGGAATCTAGAATATTCAATTTAAATGAGATACTTATATTGTTTTGTTAAATTTGGAAATTATTTTGCTGGTCATTGTAGTGTACAACTATAATCCCAGAGACTCAGGGGGTCTGAGGCAGGAGAATCCTGAGTTCCTGATCAGCCTTTGCAACTTAATGAGACCCTGTCCCAAATCTTTAAAAAAAAATTTAAAAGGATTAGGTATGTAGCTTAATGGTAGAGCACCACAGAGTTCAATTCCTAGTATGGGGGGGGGGCGGCGTTGGGGGGGGGAAGACAATTAACATGGTTTTGTCAAAAGTTCAAGGTGAACAGGCCAACACAAGCCTAAAAGGAGAGTAAAATTGTTATAACCTTTCTGATGACAACTCATACTAAAATCCTTAGAAATGATCATGATTTCATCCTATTTCCAAGTACAATAATTTGGTCAGTTAATATCAAAGACTATATGCTTTAAGTAGGTGAATTTACTACAGCATTATTTATAATGATACTGTAAACAAGCCTAAATGCTCAACAATAGAGGAATGATTAAATAAAACCCAATATATAATGAAATACCATGCAGCAATTAAAAATATTATAGACAGATATCTAATGAGCCAGTAGAATTCCATGCTATATATTTAAGTACCTAAAATTAAATTACAATACACTATGGTACATACACCAATATCTCATGCATGGAAATTAAAAGTCATTACTATGACCTCTCTCTATTCTCCACATAAATTTTAATTTGTATCATGTTTCCCTGGGTATTTTCTTCCATATTTCTGGTTAATAATCATCAAAGTAGTCTTTGTTAGTTGTTGCTAGCTCATAAACTGCTGTTAATACACTGTCTTGTACACAGGAACTTTCATATAATTCTCTATACACATAATTAAATGAATATACTTACATATCTATTTTAGATAGACAGATAGATGACCACATGTATGTCTATATCCCCTAGGTACATACCATTAACCCCTAGTCAATTTTTATAGTTTTCTTCAGTTGCTAAATTTTGTGAATAATCTCTTTATAAACAGGAAAAAAAATGAGTAACATTACTTCCAAATAAAACAAGATGACTTGCAGGCATCAAGAGAGCTTTAGATAAAAAAGGTGTGTTAAGAGGGCTTAGTATCAACCACTAGAGCAGGGCCACCACCACAGATGCTAATCTTATTCAAATCCACGCCAGTACTCCACTGGCGCCCCAAATAACTCTGCCTGGAGCTTTGTTTCA
This sequence comes from Marmota flaviventris, assembly GCF_047511675.1. Taxonomy (NCBI): domain Eukaryota; kingdom Metazoa; phylum Chordata; class Mammalia; order Rodentia; family Sciuridae; genus Marmota; species Marmota flaviventris. The sequence continues at coordinate 48,189,012 of NC_092501.1, forward strand.
ATTCTGGGTGCCAGACTGAAAGGGTATTAATGTTCAGAAACACCATCCAAAGAGAAAAACCAGGAGGCGAAAGGGGCCAGAAACAGTGACTGAGAGTCAAGGGGGCTTAGCCAGGAGCTGAGAAGATGGAGTGTGACAAAGTACTAAGTCTATGGAGTTCCAGAAGGAAGAATCAAAAATAAATAGGAGAAAATTTGGTATGTTGGGAGGAGATGTCTTGAACCCATTTTTTTAAAAACTCATAAAAATAAAGGAGATGTTTGCCAAAGGATTAAACTAACTTTTGAGTCATTATACATTTTGGATCAGAGATGAGTTATACAGAATATCTAGGAGGAATTTTTGAATGGAAAGATTAGATTCTGCAACCTCTAACATTCTATCCAGATTTCTATGGTTATGTGACCAGAGCTCCAGAGAGGTAATATAGCTTACCTGAAACCATGCACGGGGAAAAAGCCACATGTAGAATGTCTGGATATACAGTCCAGTGTTCCCTCAACCATGCTCAACTCTCTCTAAATAATTTCTAGGTGTGGTCCAGAAATGGAAATTCACCACTACCAGAGCCGTTATCCAATATTACAGGTAGCATTATAAATCCAATTATTGTATATCCTTAGTTATAATGATGAACCTAGATGGTTTTCAATTTCTTTTGCTTTTCAATCTACACTTCCAGATCCTCCTAAAATCCTCCCTGGAAACTTTTAGAACCTCTGGAAAAATCAGTCCCTATAGTTGCTTTTCATATGGCTCTCATGAGTTTAAGTGCACATTAGGTAGAGCTGGGTTGAGATTCACCAACTAACAGTCCCTAGGTGTGCACATCTATAGCTCATTCATTCATCTGCAAAAATGTATTGAGCATCAACTCCACCCAGCACTTTGCTAGTCTCTGGGGCTACAAAGCTGTCTGTAGAATGGTGCTATGCTAATATAACTAGTATGCATAGACTGAGAAGCAATGACCAGAGAACACAGGATAATAAGTTGGGCTGGGCTGATAAGTGCTACTCTGAACAGGAGAGTGAGGAGAACAAAAGCTTTAAAGAAGAGATGAACTTGGGCCTGGGGATATAGCTCCATTGGTAGAGTGCTTGCCTTTCATGCACAAAGCCCTGGGTTCAATCCCCAGCACCACCACCAGCATCCCCCAATCAAAAAGAAGAAATAAACTTGAGATAAGTCTTGGTTCAATTGAATTCTAATCTTTTGAGTACCTACTGATACTGTACAGCACACTGGGTGGTAAGGGAACTTAATAAAAGGAGATAACTTGATCCTGATGCTCAAATAATCTATAGTCCAAGAAGCTTATCTAGCACCATAAAGCATGCATATGGTATCCACATGTAGCATGGTGGGTTCTCAGTGAGCACTCATGTCTAGGGACACAGAAAGCGCTCAAGTCATTGATTCTGCTCCCAGTGAGTTTAGCATCTATAGAAGAAACAAATTGGGCTAGAAATAAGGAGAAACCATCTAGGGCAAGGATCTTTAAGCAGTTTGGGCAAGATAGCTCTAGAAGTTAAGAAGAGAGATGAGCTGTGGTGATCACCTGTTTTGTCCTCCTGCCACCCATTTGTCCTGAAGTTATTACAGCAAGTCAAGTCCTTAAGGACAGAGACAAGGAGCCAGGTCCTCTTCCTGGATGAATGATAGCCTCAGGGCCTTGTTCCCAGCCCATTTGGGCTGTCCTCCCACCTCTCAGGAATCTTTCCTGCTTTTCCACCACCCGGGTGACACAGTTTGAGCCTCGGCTCTGAGTATGTCTCTAAAATTATTTTGATTCACGGCTTGAGATTTTACAAAACCACACATGCACGCATGAAGCCTGTGGCCTCAGGATCTTGTTTGTTTTTAAGAGTCCAAACAGTGACTTTGTGTGGCGGGATCTATAAATGGAGGTTTTCTTTGCTTGGGAGATGTGAGGGAGCGGACACGGTGTGCCGCAGCCGCGGTATGTGTGCACGTCGCCACGGGGCGGAAGGCAGCCCCTGGTGGGGGAGGCTCCCACGGCCATTGGGCAAACATATGTTGGGCCAAGAACATTGCTCTTCAAGCTCATGAGCTGTTTGCTTGAAAGATAACAGTGTCTCTTCCACACAAGCCTTTCACCACCCTCCAGAAAGGGAATTTTTAATGCAACAGATGGTGTCTACTCATTGCAAACCAACCAGAAAAGGAGACATTTACATGGCTGGGCCTCAAGGTCCTAGCATCCCAGAGGGACCCTAATCAAAGACTTGCCCAAAGACCAGCTCCCCATGGGCAGGGCCCCCCTGGAATGAAATCAAGCCAGGAAACCCAGCAAAAACGGGCCAGCCGCTGACTCTGTGAGGTCTCAGTTGGCTGAAGAAGGTGAAAACATGTTTTCTGTCCTAGACTACAGGATAGCTTTTACCTCCTGCAGGACAGAAGGCCCTAGGAGATACAGTGCCTCCACCCTGGGGTTTATACATTTTCTTTCTTCCCGAAAAGCTCTAGCTCTGTGCTTTGCAAAACCTCTCAAAGAACAGTTTGGTGAGCTTTGCCTCCCTTTTCATATGATGGCACATTTGGTCCCTCAGTAGTGATACCTAACAATGTCAGACCAAGAAGAAAGATCAAATGTTTGCAGTTGTGTGGTGTCATAAGCAAGAGCAACAAATGCCTAGGGTAGAACTGAGGTCTTCACCATAAAGATTATCTGACTGCTATTTGTGGTAGTAGAACTCCATGGTGTTTTCGCAGGGAATGTGCTGTTCCAAAGGAGAATATCTTGTCAATTTACCAAAGCCAAATAAATATAGTATGCAAACACACAAAGTAAAACCACTAAATCTGGGGGCATGAGTTCTGTTTTCAAGTCCTGACTTGGAATAAGATCTTAGGAAAATAACGCTTGCTCTGTTTTATTTTCTAATGTACCATGATGGCAGGAAAGTCCCTGACCTGTGTACTTTGCAGATATTAGTATGGGGATCACATGAGTTCTGGAACATTAAAAAAAAAACCTAAATAAATATGAGAATGGTTTGTTATTGAAAAGATTATGAAAAAAATAAATGGAAATAATTTCTTTTCAAAGGAAGAAATTAGTCACCTGAGCAAAGGGAGCAAGTAGATAACGTCTCAAAGAAATATCTATATGTATTCAGAATCATCCAGGGGGATGGCAGCTGGGGAGAATTGCTGCCTGAAGAACAATCTGGAACCTGATTCTTGTCCTGCCTTGGTCATCAACTTGTTTTAATCCTTCTCTTGTACCCTTGCCTCCGGGGGCCTTGCATGACTCTCCTGTAAATTAGGTGGGAGAGACCCTATTTCAGATCTCTTATCCATTTTAACCATTCTATGCTCCAAGAAAAACTCCCAAACCAAAGTTTGATCATTCCTGAAATCATCCCACCATTCAGTAAAATGTTCATCAGGACTGTAGTGGGCCATCTTCAACCTTCACACAGCCAAGCAGACGAGGGTCAGAGGGCAGGGTGTCTGTCAAGACTTGAGTATGAAATCTAATTAATAAAAAAAAAGATCTGGGGGGGTGGAGAATCAAGGGAAACAAAAATCCCCCACACTGCTTTTCTTCATTTTTCATAGCAACCCCCAACTAGGAAGTGACAGGCAAAGTGACACACTGCTCAGAGGGCAAAAGATAAATGTTTGATGAATTGACCATTGGTCGAGAAGTGATGGGCTTTGTATGTGCATAATGGCCAAGCTGCCTTGCCATGCCGATCGCCTGCCAAGATAAGAAGCCATAATGAATGGACCTTGAGATGCCCTGGACAGAAGCAGCTTTAATTTGACTGTTTTTAATAAAATTAATTCTTTAAAAAAAGAAGATGGCAGAAGGAAGAAGACTGCAATTTGGAGAGATCAGAAAGGCTGAGAATTACATGGACACAGAGTGGACATTAACCACTGGTTTTTCTATTTGGTGCACTCACCTAGTAAGCAGAAGAAAGTTTGATTTTAATACTTATAAGTCATTAAAATACCTGTATTTCCCTGGTATTGAATGGAGTCACTTGAGAATCTGAGATGAAATGGCCTAGCTAAACAGAACGATGCTAGTCATTCATTTGTCTACTCCTTCTACAAGTATTTAGTACACATCCCTTGCCCAGGCCTAGAGTGAATGAAAGAGGTTTTTTTCCCCAGCCCCCATGGAGACTGTGGAGTTGTGAGACCCACCAGCTAAGGAAGAAATGTTCTTCTGGTCCAAGATGGCAGCCATGCCTACGCTGGACTCTGCAGCTAATTGCTCATTTCCATGTTTATCCCCTGATTTGGGTCCCCTGGCTCTGCATTTGTGTTTGGCTTCATTCCACTGATGCTAAGGTGTCTGTCCTCTATTAGAAGAACACATTGCTTGTAGAAGAAACCACGATGGCAAGAGCAGCAATCAGATAACCAGAGGGGCAATTAGGAGAAAATGGATTTAGTTTAGCCCTAGGAGAAACTTAAGCTGTCCCTGTAAGTCACCTTGTGGAACTTGTTTTCTTCCATGTGCAAAATTTGGGTTGGAGCAGATGATTTGCTCCATCTTCTGACTGATTTTAACTTGAGGCCTTTTTTTGGATAAGACATTCTTCTAGACACTGAGAGGACAAAGGTACTTAAGACATTATCCTATCCCCAAGGGGTCCAAGATCTCACAAAAGGGGGCATAAACAAGGCCATCATAATTCAGTGATGTCTAAGTACTTCTTCTGCCTCCAAGTAACCTTAAAAATCTCCAAGTTCCTCTCTAACATCCAAACACCTTCTGACCAATGTCTTAACCATCCTTGTTCTTTGACTTTGAAGACAAAGTACAGAATTACAAAGAAGTTTGGTTATCCAAGCACTGAAGTGGCCACCTTCCGTGATACCAAGGTTTCCCCGTGTTTAGGAGGAAGGAGCCTATGTAAAGTGCAATATGAAAAATAATTCTTCCCCTAACTCCTACTTCTGCAAGTCTCCATTTTTTCATGATTGCAAAAAGAAAGTCACTCATTACTAAACAGCTCAGCAAGGCTCACAGTATTGGAGAATATAAAGTTTTATGAGCAGGTCTCTCTTTCTCTCTCTGGGTGTAAGTGAGAAAGTGAGTGAGAGAGAAAGCCAGAGAGGCTTGGCTCAGGAGTCCAGGGTGAATTATGGACTGCCGCTCAAGATTCACAGCTCTTCGTGGTAGGAGGTTAATATTCTCACATGTCATTAGGTCTGCTGGCTCTCCTGATGGTTCATTGAAGCAGGCAGCAAATTATTTCCTCATGCTGCAGAGGACAGCACACTTCAAAGCAAGGGAGCTCAGGTCAGGACAGGCCTCCGGGGGGATTAATGACTTAGGATCACCAGGGGTTGTCTGTAGGTAGGAATGGGCCTGAAGCTTTTGACAAAGCTAACTTTTTGATCAGTCTTGACCCAGCTTTCAAGCCAGACCTCCAGATCTTACTCCTATCACCTTTTAAGGACCTGCCAAAACCTGCAGGAAGATTGAGTAAGCTGTCTGGTCATTTTATCTTCACTTGAAACACCTCCGCTTGCTTTCTTCTAATGTACATCCCACCCACAGTTCAAGGTGGAGCTTAAACCCTATTCCATGGAGGAGACTTCAGCCTGACCCAAGCCTAGCTGACTATGCCTGGACTGAGCTCCCAAAGGACTTAAAGCTTCCATGCTTCTACCAATGGTCCACAGGCGTGGTCTGTTCTACCGTCCCTACCGTCTTACTCTTCTCTCCTGACAGCTAGTTAAGCCACGTGACCACAGGCACAATGGGTTGCATTTCCCATAATGATGGCTAAGCAGAAGGGAGGAAATAGCCACATGCTCTGAATGCAGACCCAAATCCGAAGCCTGTCTCTACTCCAGAAGAGAAGCCCAAGGGGAGACCCAGAAACATAATCTCTTTAAATTATTTGAAAGCAATCTGGAAAACACCATTTTTAAAGATCACATTACATGAGGGAAGAGGGGTGAAGAGCACGAGACACTCATCGGAAACCAGAAAATGCAAGGTTCACCTTCCTCAGGCCCAGAATTGCTAAGTCGGTACATTTTGCGCAAATGTCCACCACAGTGTGCATTTTATTCTCCATTCTAGGCCTTCTGAGCAGCAGGAAGGTTCTCACTGGTGTCTTCAGAAACACCTGGGAGGTTGTCCTAAGGAAGGGCCTGAGGAGCTTCCAGCAGATCTGGAAGGGACTCTGCTGAGAGGACATCCCCTCCATAAGCAGGGTACCCTAAGTGGGCAGCTTGACCAGAAGCCAGAACTTCTTGTCTGGTACCTGTGGGTGAGTGAGATTGGGCTCTCCAATGTTTTTCTTTTTTAGAGTGAGGCTCCTGCCTCAGGGTCAGGAGCATAAACAGGAATAGCATTAGGTGGCACCTCATCTCCAACCTGGAGTTGCAAATGTAAGTTTGGGGAAGAACTTGGTAAACCAGAAAGCACTCAAAAAAAGGGAAGGAGTGATCTTTACTGTTTCAATCCTGTTTTCTTCCCTCATCTGGCTTCAATTTTTTCTCTTTAGTTCTTTGGCCCTTTCTATCATTTTCCTTAGAAACCCTACTCCCTTTTCTTGAAAATAACTTTTTTACCTGCTTTCCTCTAACCTGTTTTCCATAATATGTGTGGAAAAAGAAGAAAATAAATGTGCTCACATATACACCAATATAGCAAGACAGACCATGCAGAGAGCTGAGAGACTAGGCAGGTGATCCTCACCCAGTCCAGTCTGGGTCACACCCCAAAGGCAAAGCTCCCTTGGGATGGCACCATGGCTAAGTGGACTCAGCGTTTGGCACAGCATCAGGGAAGGCCCACAGACAGGACTCAGTGAGAGCAGAGATCCCTTCCTCTCACTGGCCCTTAGATTCCTCCAGAGCAGAATAAAGAGGAACAAGCAGATTCACATGTCCAAAGGATGCTTTGCTGACCACCTGTGTCTGACTCTCATGAAATAATTTATTAAAAATGTGGTGCTAGGGCTCAACTCTGATTTATAAATCAAGCTCTTTGTGGATAGGACTCTTCAAATCATTTCAATGTCTACTAAAGTGTGACCCAATCCAAGGTCATCTTCAGGGTCCAGTCAGGTGACACACTGCATTTTAGCAAACTCAAGGTGCATCAATTATAGATATGTCTGGTGATACCCCTATAGGTGCTTGATGGTTTTACCTATAGGAAGTGTGAAAAATGGTGTCAATTAAAAATGGCCCAATGCTTTGGTAACCTTAAAACGCCTCAATTTTTTTTCTTTTTTATATCCTGTTGTTGGCTTTGCAAGAAAACATGAATCAAGATCATTATCCCCATAATAAACATTGCTTTGTAATATCAAGCTTATGCCCTTTCTGTATACACAATAAATCTGTCTTTCAATGTCATTACAGTAAATTGTTAAATGAGATATGAAGTACCAAAAATATGTATAAGTCTTGTGAAGTGAAAATAATAAGGATAACCAAAGCCCAACTTGAGTGCACACTGACAATGACTCCATCACACCTGCCTCTTGGGCAACAGCACCTGCAAGAAGCTACCAATTTTGAGCTGGATTGAGGGATATTAAAATGTGAAAGAAAAGCACATCTTAGACATGCTGAAACACAGAAAATTCAGGTAAGACAATAGGGAGCGGTGAAGATTGAGGGAATCAGAGTACACACCCCACCCACTCACATCCCTATTAGTCATATTGTATTGTTCACAAACACAGAAGTGAGACATGCTTGGCCCATAGCTAAGATGGCCATGTAACCTGCTGTGTAAGCTGAGTCACCTCACAGGGAAAAGGAGCAGTATGATGGATTATGCCAGGAAAACAAGCACTAAAACTGCCCTCAGCAAACCAAGATGGATTTACCCTACCCATTAGCCCAAATAGCAACCCTCGGTAATGTGATCACTACAAATGATCAATTCAAACATTTGGAATCTGCAAACATTATGCATGGATTGATGTCACTTTCTACTCTATGTCTTTCAAAATACCAGGAATCCTGACATTATGTCTCAAAGAGTTCCCCTAAATGTCCTCAACTGCCCAGTAATTATCCACAACTGTCCCTTCCCCGTGAAGTACCTGAGAGGCCCCACAGACACCCCTACAGGTGCTTGATGGGATCAGATCAGTGGTTCTCAAGTAGAGGTGATTTTGCAACCCAAGGGACATGTGTCATCATCTGAAGACATTTTGGGTTACCATGACTGAGTGGTGTCACTGGAACTTAGTGAACAGAGACCAGGGCTGCTGCTACACATCCTACAACATACCTCACATCAAAACGTTATCTGACCCAAGCTAGAGAAGTCCTGAATTAGAGGAAAGATAATGCTTTCACTCCGTCTTGTCAGGTAAGACACTCTCCTTTCTTTGCCTCCTGACAACTGTCCTGGCCAGCTCTCCTCTGCAGCTGCTCAGGGTTTCAGCTCAACTCTGCTGGCCCAAATCATGATCTAGGAAGGAGCCTCCACAGTGATGAAAGAGATGGCACAGCTGTCAGTCTCCACAAGAAAAGTGGAGAACTTTCCTGGTGTCACGGGAGCAGACAAGATTGACAGACTGTGTGACTTTTCCCATCTCTAATGTTACTGGGAAAGAAAGTGACAGCAAACATATATGGCAGGTTGAGACTGCAGCTCTTGTTAGCAATCAGAGGCCCTGAACCCCCAAAGATGCATGTGTCCTGGAAGCCAGGACAATCTAGGAGAATAATCTTTATAGAATGAGCTTGTCCTAGGCTTGAAAAAAGTCTCTTAGACATGCCACATCTGCCCCAACAAAGTGTGGGTAGAGTCACCTTCATCACTCTCAATGGGTTCTTTTGCCCAGGCACCAGGAAGCAGCAACCCAGCTAGAAGTACAGCAGGACGACATCTGTCCATCATTTACCTTTCAGAGAATGGAGAGTCCTGCAGGTAACAGCAGACCAAGGCAGAACATGGAGGCAGAAAATAAGAGGAATGATTCAGAACTGAGGACAGAAGTGAGGTGAAGACCTTTCAAACCCAGGCCAGAAATACCTCCTACATTCGTGTCCCTGGGTTACTGTAACAAAGAACCACAAACTGGGTGGCTTAAAACAACAGAAATTTGTCTCAGTTCTGGAGACTAGATATTTTAGTCAGCTTTTTTTTTTTTTTTTGCCACTGAAACTAAAAGACCCAACCAACACAATTATAGAGGAGGAAAAGTTTATTTGGGGGCTCATAGTTTCAGAGATCTCAATGCATAGACAGCAGATTCCTTTCCTTGGGGCTCAAGGTGAGGCTGAACATCATGGCGGGAGAGTGTAGCAAAGGGAAACAGCTCACATGATGATCAGAAGACAGAAAGATAGATCTCTACTTGCTAGATACAAATATATACCCCAAAGCCACACCTCCAATGTCCCCCCTCCTCCAGCCCCACCCCACCTGCCTTCAATTACCACTCAATTGTTCCCATCAGGTGATTAATTCACTGATTTGGTTAAGGATCTCACAACCCAATCATTTCCCCTCTGAACCCTCTCACATTGTTTCACATGTGAGTTTTTGGGGGACACCTCACATCCAAACCATAACACTACGCATCTGAAACAAAGATGTTGGTTGGGCCATGCTCCCTCTGAAGGCAGAAAGGGAAGGTCTATTGCAGGTTTGTAGCATAACTCCGATCTTCACAATGGGTTAGCCCTACGTGTATGTGTGTCTCTTCACAGTGTATTCTTTTTACTAAGGACATCAGTGGCATTAAATCAGGGGCATTTCCCTACCCCAATAAGATCTTCTCTTAACTAATTATATCTTTAACAGCCCTATTTCCAAATAAGGTCACACTCTTAGGTATGCCTGCCTTCACCTCCTATAAGGAAGGTCAAGGTTCCTCCTGATGCCTAACAAGGTGGTTCCCCAAGGAGATGACATCATGAGCTGCTGTGTAAGTCAGACCCTGAGAACTGAGAATCATGAGCCCTCATGGGGTGGTCCACTCCAACTTCCTTAAGGCATCTTCACTTTCCTCTCCTCTCCCAACACCTGACTTCCTGTACCTGCTTTAATGCAACCATCATTCAGATATAAAAATGCAGCACGCCATTTATCTAAAGTTCACACCCGCATCCATCTTCATTCTCTGAAACGTAGCCATGAAGCTACAGGCAAGTAAACAATGCCTGGCATGAAGTCAATGTTCAATAAAGGCTTGTTTCTTTTTCTTTCTCCTTTTAGCCCCTCAGCCCCAATGAAGATGTCACAAAGTCAGCATATTATGGAAGAGGATCAGAAGGACTCATTCAGAAAGCTGTAATTCTCAGTTAAAGAGGAATTTTAAAGTTTGAGTCCCAATTCAGTTGCCCAAACTGAGCTAAGGTAAGGAAATAATGGTTATTATACTGACACCAAGGAAAAACAGATTAAAAACTAAAAACTGAAACAAACTCCAAAAAATCCTACTAACAAAAAAAGCAGAGGAGATTGGGGCCCCTCAATGTAGAGGCACTTGGCACTCAAAAAAAAAAAATCATTTTGATGAAAAAATCATGGTTGAACCCTAAATCAGCATCATCAAAGGAAAAAAGTCAAGAGGACCTCCACGGCAGTTGTTTTCATCTGAAGTATTAGACACTGCTACATTTGAATTGTTTATAATTCTTATGGAGAGACAAGATGTTGATGTGTGGAAATTAAACAATACGAGATTCAAGGAGTAATTCAAGATAACAATAGAACTGTCACAAAGCAATATATGATTATATGCCACATAAACAATATAGGAAATAAGTGTAACAAGAACTCGGAGGGAATGATTACTTTTGGCAGAAAGTCCAGGAATGACATTTTGAAAGAAGTAGATTCTGGGCTGAGTCTTCAAAATTTATTATGAAAGTATACTCTGTATAACTTCTTTAAGAAAATAGGGAGTTGGTAATAGAAGTTTCAGGAAGACTTCATTCTAACGTAGTTGATATTATTTAATGACTAAAGTCAACCAATAAAATGTGGAGACCTCGTTTTTACATAATATCAGAATAACAGGATGTTACAATTAACAGTCCAAGATGGGGTAGGCAGCTTCTAAGATGGTTCCAAAGATTCCTTCCTAGCAGTAGCCTCATGCTTGCATGATCCATTACCTTGACTGTGGCTGGGCTTTGAAACTTGGCTTCTGATGAATCATGTAAAGACACAAAGACTGAAGATTTTGTCCTTTTGGATCTTTGTCTCTCACTGGCTCACTGCCCTTTCTTGCCCCACGAAGAGGCCCACATGGCAAGGAACCGAGGGAAGCATCTGACCAGCAGCCAGCAAGAAAATGAGGCCTTAGTCTAACATCTCTCAGGGAACCTGACCCTCCCAATGTGAACAGCCAAGTCTTAGGCGATGCTCATGTGAACAGCCAAGTCTTAGGCGATGATAGCCTTGTTCAGTACCTTACCACAGCCTTTGAGAGACTCCAGGCTAAGCCACATCCAGATTCCTGACCCACAGAAACTGTATGATGAAAGTGTTATACATGGCTGAATTGTGGGTGATTTATTGCTCTGAGATATATGGTACAGATGGCAAGGTGCTGATGTACCCATTCTCTAATCTGCCAATTAAGATCCTCTCTATCCACATGAGGAATGGAGGTCAAACTCAACTGAGATCAGGAGATACAAGAGAGCAAAAAGGACTCATACCTACACTGGAGTGCTACATTTAATTTGGGGCAGCAGACATTTTACATGTATGACTCTAGAGACACAAGCCAAAACATCAGGAGATATGCGTCCCAAACTTTCTCTGGAAGCTGTTCATAAAGAAGGTAAATATTAAGACCCTATGGCCAATGATACAAGCCTTCTGACAGAGAACTGGGCCATGCCATTCATGACTTCCATTACTAAAAACTAAACCATGCCATGCCCAGGATGCTGAGCCACATTCATCAATGCAGGGCCAGACATCCTTGATTCTACGATGCAGGCTTCCTTATGGATTCTTCCTGCAGAGTCAGTCTCCCCCTCCTCCCTCCCTCCCCCTCCCCCCACCTCCCTCCCTCCCTCCTTCTCTCTCTCTCTCTCTCTCATTTCTTTTAATACCAAATGGTGGGTTTTATTGCAGCAAATCTGTACATACAGAAAGATATAATCAAATCATTTCACTCCTCAATAAGGAGACTGAGTAGATAGACAAAGAGGCTCAATGACTTGGGATCAGGTCATTCAGTCAAAGTGTCCCCCACATCTGCCATTTGCAAAGTGAGCTGCAATTTGGTTCATTATGTTTCTGAGAGTGTAAACTTTGGCCACTGGATTTTTGTCCCTCATGTGTCTTCTGCACAAATGTGTTAGGATGGAGATCCCAAAGCAGACTTTGAGGTGAGGAAGTGAGAGCAAGTTATTTATTTGGGAGGTGTTCACATAAAGCACCAGAAAAAGAGATGAGAAAGGGAACACAGTCAATAAAGGATGCATTATGAGACAAGAAACTGCAGAGAACAACCAAGGTTCAATTTCACTAGGGCAGGGATCAGCAAATGGCCAGATAGGAAAATAGAGTAGGATTTGTGGTTCATGTGATTTGTTACAACTATTCAAATCTGTGTGAAAGCAGCTGTAGATAAAAATGTAAATGAATGGGCAACACCATGTTCCAATAAAACATTTTTACAGTTGGCAGGCCAGATTGGGCCCACCAGGGGTGGTTTGCCAACCTCTTCTCTTGAGTAGTGAGATGCCATGTGGATCGCTTCTCAAAGTCAGCTCAAATGAGGGGCAAAGAAATTGAGGTAGTTACCTTCTCTCAGCATTCACTGGTTGAGAGATAAACAGGTGCCAATGGCAAAAAAAAAAAAAAAGAGTTGTAGATACTTACAACTGGAAGCCATCAGACTAGTGTACACACAAATGGTGAGTACCAAGGACATATGGGACCCCGTCCCAGCCTAGTTCATTCATTCTTAAGGAAGGGGGAAAGAGGGTAATGGCAAAAAAGCAAGAGAGAAGGAAAAACAGAGGCCTTCCATGATGGGTGGTGTGCTTTGTCAACAAGACACCTCTCCCTCCCTCCCTCCCTCCTTCTTTCCCTTCCCTGAGAAACTGTCATGGTGATGAATCCAGCAGGTAGAGTTTATAGCAACACAGTTTGCCTGTTGTCCCAGGTAAGTCCCAACCACAGTTCAACCACATCAAAGGTCCTCTCTTTCTTTGGACACTCAGAGACTCCTTCATCATTGAAGAAGTCTTTCCTGTGTGTGGTTTTATTGTTGTTGTTGTTGCTATTGTTTTATTTCAAAACTGAAATTAAAATGTCATTTTGCTGGATGAAAGAAAGATTGGGACAATAAAAGAAGGGATTTGTGTAGCTACCCGGTTGACCCTCCCCAGCCCCACCACATCCTGACTGAAGGAAAGAAAAAAGACCCTTCTTCTCCTCTATACCCAGTTAAAGTTAAAGAAAAAATTAAATTAAATTAAATCATCTTATTATGTAATTGGGACTAGGCCTCAGGCTGCAGCAGTAAAAAGGGATTAAGGGCAGAGCCACCTGGGCAGCCATTCTCCTGGGTCCCATTACCACCCCCCTGGCTCCTTTTTATAGCCAACAGATTAAAATGCGAGCCTAGCAATCTTTGATCTTTCACTTGCTGACACAAATCCTTTCAAGCTCCCAACATTTTCTGCTGAGGTAATTAGTACTAATTAAAAGGTTTCCAACAGACTTTGCTCCTTGTTTTTTTTTTTTTCCCCCCTACGTGTCTTTCCTTTCTCCCCCTCCCCAAAAGAAATTGCTTTTACAAGTACCTTCCATCTCTGAAACACAGCATCCCTCACTTTCTTCTTATCTGACTTGGCCAGATCAAGTAGATTAGTGACTCCATTATTCCAAATACAAAGCCAGACAACAGGTTTTTACTATCGCTTCTGACCTGTTGAGAGTGCGCGGGTTTATATTCAGAAACAAGCACCATGGCTTGTAGGCTTGCATGAAAAGACAGTCTAATTATGCAGGAAAAGACACTACACAGTGTCTCTGCCTGAGGAAGGACACCGTTTAATCAAGTGTTCGGCTCCAGTGTCTGTGGTACGCACATTGGTGCGTGCACACACTGCTTCACTGCTCATAGTGAGTAGTCGCACAACTCATTTCCCAGCTTGCTTTGTTCCCAGGGTTTGGGTTATTTGATTGTTTGGGGGTTATGGGATGGGGAAAATCCAAAGAGATTATTTATGGGAAAATGCCCCCCAAAAAAAAATTAAAGAAGGGACCATCTTATGCAGTTTAAAAAAAAGATTTGGAGGAAAACGCATACATACCACACACACACACACACACACACACACTCTCTCTCTCTCTCTCTCTCTCTCTCTCATACAAAAAGATCCATGAATGTAAATTCACAATGAAATGAAAGTTTCTGTAGTGCTCCATTGATTCTTTACTATGGAAGTGGAACACAGAAGCCCTCAGGCATCATCTGAGATGTGAACTTGCTGGTAGAGAGAATGTCCTGACAAGACCTCCTTAGATGCTCTGAGGCCTGCAACTTTGTCTAATGGCAAAAGGTGCAGCAAGACATTGTTCCATCAAGGAGGAGGGGAACTTGCTAGAGACCAAGGGCTACACCCAACTGTGAATGGATGCTCAGAATTGAGAATGGGCCTTTGCTTAACTACCTTCCAGGGACCAGCTTTGTGAAGGCTGGCTACTTCTCTCCAAGCCATCTGACAACTTGGCAAACCTGAGCTGGACTCAGATTGTGCCTCTGGCCTTAGAGTGACAGTCCTCCCAAACAGGCCCTGTATTTCCTTGGCCAGTCCAGCCTCACTCACTCCTTCTTCCACTCCAGTCTTTAAGAAGTTGAGTGGAAGGTTTCTACCCAGCATGCCTTGCTCCAGACCTTTCCTCCTTTCCTGTCCATCAGGGGGCACCTGGGAAGGCAGGGACTCATCTGTGCATCTCTCCTCTGCATCCAGATCCTCGAACACAATCCTTTGTTCCCTGGCAGGTCTCTACCTGCCCATAACTGGTCCCTGAAGGACATGGCTGGCACAAAAAGCCAACTCTTCGGGACACCAGAGCTCCCTAGGATGGTTTATTCTCTTTCTATCTAGTGAAGTAATTCCCATATTTATGGGAAGTGTAGATGGTATGAAAATCGTACTTAATCCCACAGATCCCTTTGTTAAAGATGGGAACACTGAGACTCAGAAGTGTTAACCTTAAGGAAACATGACGACTTTGACAAGCACTTGATGACTTGACATAGCTCTCAGCCACCTCACCCACTTATCCTAGAGAAATGGGGGGCTCCTGCTCCCTGCCACACAGGAGGGAACTGAGGATTTGAGGTAGCCTGTTTGCTAAACATGAGCACATGGCAATGATTCCAGAGCTCTTCAAATCATCCCAGATGTCAGGAGATGAGATGACAACATTCCCACACCTCTCATCCTGACACACAGTGTTTTGAGGAGGTTGAAATTGATCCCTTTATAACCCTTCTGTGGGTCTTATAACAGCAATGGCTGCAGCAAGCAGACCCCTTTTCTGATTCGGCTGCTGGTATCTTTTGTGTTAAATGGATAGAAACCTACCGTCAGCACCCGTGGGCCCAGAAATTAGTCACTTCACACCCCAAATGGGCTTTGATGAGGCTCTTGTGATTAGTGTAGGATGCCACTAAAATATATATATCCACTTTCTACCCCATCCTCCTAAGGAAAAAAAAAAAGCTAACACTGAAAAGTAATGGATTTAATGATCTAGAAAATCTAGACGCTGGAAACTCCAAGGGAGATCATATTAAATTAGACCAGTACAAACAAGCCAAACTAGATTTATCCTCCTGTGGTTACAGATTTTATCTACTAAACCAGGTTTTCAGGGCTAGTCTGTTTTCAATGAATAGAATTTTTGAATGTCAAGTCCCAGGATTCCTAGTGGAGGATAATTTACCCCCAGGATCTCATTCAGTGGGGGCTGGCCATGCGCAGTTATTTGCAAGGGCCTGAGACACTCGCTGGGGTCCTCTTTCTGCTCTATGGCAGGGCCACCTGTTGACAACTAGCCATGGGAGG
Organism: Marmota flaviventris; assembly: GCF_047511675.1. Classification (NCBI taxonomy): domain Eukaryota; kingdom Metazoa; phylum Chordata; class Mammalia; order Rodentia; family Sciuridae; genus Marmota; species Marmota flaviventris. The sequence goes on from NC_092501.1 coordinate 48,205,044, forward strand.
GATCCACGGATGGGTGGAGTAGGAGATCAGGGTTCAGGGAGAAAAGAGGTCTTCCCTGGATTCCTTCCTAAGGGAGTGGGGAGAGAAGAGAGAAAAATGGGGGAGTAAAGAAACTTCATAGAATGTTCTGGAATGATGTCACCTCTCTAAAAATATGAATGTAAACCATATTAAAAGCACCCTAAAACACTATCATGCACTTGGTATGTGGGGGAAATCCTCAGGGTACTTTCCTGGAGCAACGATGACAAGGAACTCTTTTAAATTTTCCTTCCTCAGAGGAAAAAGAACCCAACTGGCTTGCCTCTTAATCCAGGGGTGAGAGAGCCTTGGTTGCCCAGCCTTCCTGTCCAGCGGACCTTCTCCAGGCCCTGCTCTGCAGGGAGAAGGCTGCCATCCCTGGGGGAGGGGACTTGGCTGCTGTGCAGATTTGGGTAGCTGCGAAGACATAATTATAACGGAGAGAAGGCGGGTGGGGGGGGAGGGAAGGAAATTACCTTTGAAAATTATGAAAAATACCTTGTCGGCGTCTCTTTGAGGCTCGCATTTAGCTCTTGGAAAAGATTTCTGCCAAAGGGTGAGTTCTGACAGGGGGAAGATGAAATGAGGGACTGGGGGAGGAGGGGGTGCTCAGCACAGAGGCTGCCGTCTGTCAGAACTGATGACTCGGCAGCTGACGTCAGACTGGGATATTTACCCACCCAGTTCAGGGAGAAGAAAAGCCCCGGCCAGCAACCAGTCTGGCCAAGATGACCACAAAGAGACACATACAAAAACCTGGTCAGGCCCTCAGACCACCAAGAGGTTCCCTGTAAGCGCTAAATGATGTGAGAGAATGAGGGTTAGAAAGTAATGCAGAGACTCCCCAAATTCCATTGAATATAATCCAGAAGAGGGGCTGAAGGCCCAGACCCAGCATCCCACACTCAACATAGCAGAGGGATGCAGGTGAGGCAAGGCCCAGCAAATCTCAGCACCTCTTCCTTTGGGTCCTTCTATATGTGGATTGTAGACACGTCACCTTTCTGTGCAGATCCTGGCTTAAGTAGATTCATCAAAAGGTCATTTTCTTACTTCATTCCAAAAGAAGCAGGGATAACTTCTAATGTAAGATTTTTTTTATTGGGGGGGGGGTTGTGTTTGTTGAACAAGGAATGCATCTTAATTTGGTAGAAAAAAAAAAAAAAACAGAACCAGGAATTGGGAGCAGTGGCATAACAAAGAGGTGGGAACGGGGCTACAGAGCACACCCATCTTGGTAGTGGAGAGAGGGGTGTATATTTGCAATGACAATGTTGAATATTATCAGTTCCTGGTTGTAAATAAAAGCAGAGAGAGAGGAGTTTTGCCATTGCTTATAAATTCTCTATAGACCTTAAGTCACCCAAGACAACCTTCTCCTCGTCCCATCTCCAGATACACCACTGGTCAAGAACCCTGGGTTCAGGGCCACTTCTACTTCCTGCAGCCTGAGTGACCTTGAAGAAGGCCTTTGGTGTCTCTGGGTCATAGGTTCTTCAGCTATAAAAATGATATAGGGAGTTAGCCAAAGAATTACTAAATCTCTTCTGATTAAAATTTCTGAGAATTCATATTTTTTTTTCTTAAATACTTCAACTTGAAAATTTAGGAGTGGGAGGTATTCCATATAACTCCATGTAAGGAAGACACAGGCTCATTCAAACTGCACTTAGAAATGGGCCCATTCCAGAAAGTTCTCTAGTGCTGGCCATGTATTTGGTCGCATCCTCAAAGGCAGGAAAGAAATTCCCTGACCCCAAACACAACTAATAAGTTTCTCCAATATGGCAGATGGACACAGTTGGGGTGGGGGGGGGGGGGCAGTCACAGGAGTGTTTGGCCACTTGCCTAGCTGGAAGGCCCACCAGCATCAGACACACCAGTCTTCTGTGGCCTACGGTCAGGATGCTGGACAGTGCCACCTATTTACATACCACCTTCATCAAGAAATCAGCCTCAAAATATACTTTTTGGGTTTTTTTTTGTTTTTTTCCCCAACGATGAGTTCACATATTTCAAGGTCAATTGGAAAACGGGTGTGCCAGGCAAAAACAGAAAAAAAGAAAAGAAAAAAAATTGTTTAAACTGCTGCAGCTTTAAAAGCTTAACCAGTAAAGCCCCTCCAGCCTTCAGTCGATGGGAATCAAAACAATGATTTCAAGCTAGTTTATTCCGTCTATAGACAGGATCACTAGATGGAGGCTTGCTCCTTTCTTTTCCTTTTTTCCCCCTATTTCCAAACTGTGATCCATTCTCCACTCCCAAGAACCATTCTGACAGAGTCTATTGTGCAGCCTTCTCAGGACATTAGCCACCCCAACACAAACACTCTTTGGCAATAGAAGTTTTCCGGGGGGTTCTTCTCCCTCCCCCATCCCGCCACCCTCCCTGCTTCTTCACATCCTAGAGGCAATGCCGCCAAAACCCAGGATTCCTAATGCCTGCCACTTGCTTAGAATTGATTTTCATATGAGCACTGGAGAGAGCCAAGTACCCCTACAGTTCGGAACACTCATCATCTCTGACGATGAAGTCATTTGCTGCCATAAGCAGAACAAGGGTTAATGACCCAAAATCGAATAAATTACTGGATTCAGATCCATCATGACCATTGGCTTTAAAAATAATCTGGAGCAAGTGAGTGTGGACTCGAGCCATCACAAAGACAGACTCCTTTGCTTACCACAATAAATCCTTCCCAAGCGCATCTCAGGATCGCACACCAATTAACATTGCTCATACCAGTGCGCAGGGGGCCGTGCAAAGTGATTCCATAGTAAATTAGTCTGGAAATTGCCTTAACTGTGCCCCCCCAGAGGTGTCCTCCAGGTTTCAGATAGGGGAGGTGGGAGAACTCTCCTTCCTGAGCGCCACTCTGTCTGTCCCATGTCTCACCCTGGAAAAGGTTTTTGGGGACACCAGGGAAGGTGGCTTTCAGCCCCACAGTAAATCTTCAGTTTATCCAAACAAAGGCCAGCATGAGGGGGTAGGACAACACAAGATAAGCAGATGAATAAGCAAGATCAATTAGGGTGGTGGTGGTGGGGTAACCTTGCAGCTTCACTCCACGACACAGATCTCAAAGCAAATTTTGCCAGAATGGAGCTGACATGGCCAGACTGAACACAGGGCTCTGCTAAAGGCTGGGTGCCTCCCCTTCCAGTTCTCGGAGGGGAGCGAAAGAGAGAATGGGAGAGGAGGGGAGGGTTGGGCAGAGAGAGGCTGAGGCAAGGGGACAGGAGGCGGGTGAATGAAAAACCACGAATAATGGCCTGAGGTTTATTTTACAGAGAACAAAATGGCTCAATTTGAGCACTTTAGGCTGTCGAAATTGGCCAGCATGAGATAGAAGGGGCTCCTCGGAGAGGATTGTTACATCGGCCATGGGAGACTGTAGGCCCAGGGGGCAAAGAAAGGGAAAATAAATAACACACACACACACACACACACACACACAGGTGGACACCTCTCCTCCAGCCTGCAAACTTTGGGACCGGGAGCCTCACAGAGGTAACATGGCAAGGACCCAACCAATTAGCAAAGATGCCCAAAATGCTTTTCAAATTGCATCTCTAAAGAGTGGGGCTTATCAGACTTTGCCCTCTCGCTTTGTGCTCACAAAAACCCACATCTTTTTAAAAAGAAGAAGTCTAGTTTATTATTTAGTAGGAACAGCAGGTTTTTTTTTTTTAAGGGTTGCTAATAATTCCAACTCCCCTTTCAAAAACAATCCACCCCTCACTAAAGAAAAAGTCAGACCGACTGACTAATGGGAGTAATTCAAAGTACCTCAATTAAAATTCAGGTTTTGGCCTTTTGAGCAGTCTATTTAAAGATTTTTTTTTCCTCTAGATTGGTTGTAGACAGATGATTATTAAATATTTATGTGTCTGTGAAAGGGGCTCTTGGAGCTTGGCTCAGCTGAGGGCTGAGCTTTGTGTTGCTGTTGTCTCTCCTCTAGGAGGACCCAGAAAACAGTTACTTTATGTGGCTCCTAAACCACCTGATTTCACAGAGCCCCATGCACCAGTCAGCCAGCCTTAATATGGTGAGACCTAAGCCATCAGCTCTCTTCATGCCCTGGTGGAGTCATCTAGAGCCTTCTGTCAGCAGAGGGGCTACGCACTGTCCTGAACCAGGTCTGAGCCCTGGCTCTCCTCTGGCTAACTCGCCAGCCCATGGGGAGCTCCTGAGCAATTTGGTCTCCCACAGACCTTTCCCTCTACTTATTGTCCTATGTTCCTGGGTGAATTCTCCTGAAAGAGAAGGTTCTAGTTGCATAAATGGAGATTTCTAGTTTCATATACTTTTTAAAGACAGAGTCTGAATCTTGCCTGGGGATACCACAGTGTCCACACTGCTGACTGGCTGCTTGGTCCTCCTTTACTTTGTTTCCCTTCAGCCTGAACCCCCTAGATTGGAGTGGTTCTCCCCACAACCCAAAATCTTCCCTGAAGAAAAGACAGTCAGCTGATCTTAATGTTAAGCTTTCCATGGGGGTGGGGGTGGGGGGGAGAGAGAGCTTCAACAAAAAGTACTCTATCCTAAGATAAAGACCAAGGGCATGGGGTAGATGGTTGAAGACAGCTGTGTCCTTTGAGTTATTCAGTTAGCAAAAGACTTCTCAAATTTTTCTATGTGTAAAACATAAAATAAATCAATGGATGCCCACAGGATGAAAAACTTGGTCACTTCTATATTCTGGGATATCATGCAGCTTTAAAATATACAGAAATACCTGCATAATGTATATGGGCATTTTAAAAAGAAAGCAGAGTGCAGTAATATTTACATAATAATTCTATGTTTAGGAAAAAGGAACAAAAATTGTATGCGCGCATGTACACACACACACACACACACACATGCAGGGGATAGAGGGAGGACAGAAGGAATGGTACTTTGATGAAAGGGGATGGGTCTTTCTCATTTGGCTTCTAGCAATAAGGATTATTGCCTTTCCAGTATGAAAATAGATATCAAGAAAATAAATACTTTAAAAGAAGAAGACATATTCCTCCAAATTAACTTTGTTGCAGCAATCCCCAAATCTATCTGCAATAAGATCATCTGAGAAACAACTTAAAATGCAGATATTAGGGACCATAGCTGGAACTTGTGATGTAGACCTGGGATGTGACTCACCTGTACCTGTCTGACACTGCCTGTATCCCTCAGTTTCCCCATGTCTTTCAGACAATATGCAAAGTTTGGTAATGGGTAGATCAGCAGATGTACCAAAGAGACACCCAATTCTCTGCCTGCATTTTCATGACAAGATTGAAGACCCACAGAGGCTGTTGTGGCAATAAGAAGAGTGATCAGAAAGTTTACCAACCAATCTTCCTTTAAAGCAGGGGAAGTTACCTACTGGTTCAGAAAACACTCTCTACCTTGAACACAGGTATAACAGGGTAGATCTACATAAGAACTATACCTCAACATACTTAAAGGTGGATCATTTCTCTTTATATTATATGAAAATTTACTCGGGGGTACAAATGCCTACTTTTTAAAATTAATTTTTAATTGGCATAATTACACATAATACTGGGATTCATTGTGAAATAGTCATGCATGCACATTAGATAATTTGGTCAATTTCAATCCCCAGTGCCTCTCCCTTCCCTCCTCCCCTCCCCTCCCTGGTCTGCTTCCTATCCTCTACTGGTCTCCCTTTATTCTCACAAAAATACCTGTATTTATAGCAAAGTATCTTAAAATTATTACCACTGAAGCTACAAATACAAGTAGTAACTTCACTGTGAACCTGTAAATAACCCATTCTTAACACAGGTACGAACTTTAGTCTTTATTCATTCCCTGCTCACTCATTTACTTATTCATAAATTTACTCAGTTCTTCATTCACCCCTTCAAGTCACTTATTCAACAAATGTTTTGGGCCATTAGATACCCACCAAACCCACCCAGGCTATAGAACTCTGACTTTATAGCCCACCTCCCAATCGCCATCTGATGCCAAGCAGCCACAGAAGATGAAGGGCAGGCAGCTTGGCCATTCCTCATTTCCATATAACATGCTGGTTAGATATTTTAGAAAAAATTATATTCCAGGCCTTCCAACGTTGGCTGGCTGCTTCTTCCCTGAACCAGACATTGTGAGCTCAGAGATGGCAAATTCATTTCTCCTTCGACTCACTTCCTGTTCACCAGCCACTGACTCATGTTACCCTCCTGATGAAACCCCAGGGACATCCTCTACAACTGTGCTCCAGCCACTGGGCTATGGAACTTTGCTGTGGCAACTGGAATTAACTAATAGTCATGGCAAGTGCCAAAGGCATTCTCCTTGAGTCTCAGGGCACTTACATGATACCCAGGCCAGACCCAACAGTTCTAGAAAAGTCTTTTAGATAAAGCCATGCAGAGACCCCGAGGTATCAGATTTGGTTTGGGGTAGGTGGATACAAGACCATCTATTCTGAGAGCATTTTATAAGGAGTTACAGGCATAGCACTGAGGGATTTGAAATGTTGCAGATCTGGAAAAAAAAATGACTCAAAAATTCAAAACTAAGATTAATAAAAGTTTTGTTAAATTTCAACAAAAACAAACCTGTTCCTTGATCAGTCAAGGAAAATCAATTCAAGATTTAAAATGGCCCTACTTGCTGATGGGAAGTCTGGGTTGACAGAATACTCGTGCTGGCTAATAACTTCATCTTTGTTTGTGTTTACTGTGCTTTGCAAACGTAATACAGCATGAAATGGATGGACCCATGTTCCCAAATGGGGGAAGTCCAGGACCAGGCAGGGCACAGGAAGCCATAAGGAGGAACAACCAAATAATGGAAAAGAATTTCATACCCTCTAGCTCTGAAAGAAGACAGGTTCTCCAGAGAGCCAGGGTGATTGGATTAAAAAAGCATCAGATCAGGAATTGGGAAACCTGAGTTTGATTTCTAGCTTCACTTTTGTTAAGTGGTAAGACTTGGGAGGCATCCCCAGTGCCTAGGACTGTGTCTAGCACCCAATAGACAATCATGCATTTGGCAAGTGAGGGAGACTGAGTCATTTTATTTTTCCCCAAAAACTTTTGTTTTTCACTTTCTTATACAATGAAACAAAACAAAACAAAACTCCACAGTGGGCTGGAAGCTTAAGCAGATACCTTTAAGTTACTCCCTCTCACCTCCCATGATGCGAAGTCAGGTTGTGGTTGTTGCTGAGACCTACAAAATATTCCTTAAATATTAGGGAGGAAAAGGAAAGGGGATGGCAATCCTCCCACCCAGCCATCTCATTGCAATGCTAAAATGCACTCAGAGTGACCTCTAGGAGCACAACACTCTCATCTTCCATAGCCCTGTCCTCAAACTAAGAATATTTCAATTTTTAAAACAAGGGGGGCCAGGCATGTTGGTACATGCCTGTAATCCTGGCATCTGAGGCAGGAGGATTGCAAGTTCAAAGCCAGCCTCAGCAACTTATTGAGGCCCTAAGCAACTTAGTGAGACCCTGTCTCAAATTAAAAAATAAAAAAGGGCTTGGGATGTGGCTCATTAGTTAAGGGCGCTTAGTTTCAATCCCTGGTACCAAAACAAAACAAAAAACCCTAGGGGGCAAAGTGGCCTGTTTAAATTTATTTTGAAGTGAAAACACACTCCAGTAAAACACAATAGTGCAGGGACATTCAAATAAGGAAATGTGGCTCTTTGCAGGGACTCAAAAGAAACAATATAAATCCCAGTGGGATCAGGACAGAAGAAGGGGAGTAGAAGTGGGGAGCGTCCCTCCCTAGGTATCCCTACCCAAGCACCAGACCAAAAACAAAATTAAATTGATTGGCCTATGAAGAGTGGAGGAATCAGGGTACCAAAAAAAAAAAAAAAAACGTGGGATGGCTAGGAAAAGTTTAGAGGGCCAGCTGCGGAGAGCAACTTTCTACAGATCCTTCCCAGACTGTGAACAGGGTTGGGGAGCACACTAAGAAATCAAAAGAAATGTCAGTGGCTAGAGGCCACAGGGGTACAGGGGATACAGGGCAGAAGGATGTGTATATCAGAGAATAAGAGCTCCCCCCAGAATTTCTTAAATCCTAGTCTCTGAGCCCAGGGTAGCCAGGTTGGCCCCTTAGGTGAGCTGGGAGTTCATGTTTACCAAAGAAGAGGTTCAAGGTTCAAAGCATTGTCTGCCCCTTCTCACCTTCCTGCCAGACAGCAAGAATCAGCAGCAGCTTGTAAGCCCATGACCCTGGCTGAGGGAAACTGTACAGGAAGCATCAGGGAGCAGGCACAGCTAAGGATGTGGAAAAAGGGGTGGCCTCAGCCTATTGTTACCAGAAACAGCATCTCCTGACCCTCACCAAGATTCACAGAAACTGAAGCAAAGTCCAAGACGGATGCCTTTTCTCTGAGGTACACACACACTCACACACATCCACAGATGCTCACACTTGTGCACTCTCTTTCTCTCTTCCACATGTATAAAGGCCAGTTCTCAAAAGTCCCAAACCCATGCCCTAAGGCTTCCCAAGTCAGTGTTTTCTAAAGAGGCATCTGAAGACCCCTGGGGCATGGAGAGGGGGCAGGGGCACTCTGCTCCCTGACAAAACAGCATGCCAACTCTCATTTACTGTATGTCATCAGACCTCCAAGAAACCCTCTAAGGCAGGGCTGAGAAGGTCTGAGGAGACAGGTTTAGCAGTGCATCATGGGGGTTCAATGAACATGCCTCCCGCCAACACACACACCAAATGAATGGCTCCTCTTGCCCAATTTGATTGACCATCTTTAAGCCCCACCCCAGGCCACCAGTTATCTCCCTAAATTCCAGGTTTTACCTCTGGCATTCATCTTTTCCAAAATCTCCAAAGGGAAAACAAAAGGATTCAGAACCATCACGGGGCAATGTTGGAGCACTGTTCTCCACTCCCTTGCCCAGCCTGAGGCTGGAAGAAATGAAAGCATGCATGGGAGTCAGAGCTGTCCCTGTGCATGCAGATGCAGACCCCAACCCAACCACCTCCACGGAAGGAAAGCTGACAGACTCCCACAAAACACGGCAGAAGCCATCTTCATTTGCAATATTTATTTCACACATCCCTAATTATTTCAAGAGGACTTTCAGAAGGAGGTAATGGGTTCCTTTTTATCACTTGCCACACATATAATGTCAGGGCTCCAGCATTCATTAGTGCCACCCTCTCAGTCCCCAACCCCACCTCCACCACCAAAAACCCAAATAATTTTGAAAACATTTTTATCCTAAAATGTTCCCTTCAATTTAAAAAAAAATTATCTTCAAGAGAAGAGATTTCTTTCCATTTCAATCCCACAACAAGGAGAATGTCAGCCCAGCTTTTTTTTGACAGACAAATTATTGAATCAAAGAGAAAATGCCATTAAGCTCACAGGTTAGCAAGTGTCAGGAATGGTTTAAAGAGATATCCCCATTTATCTTCCAAACATGCACGAAATGTCACTAATGTGTGTTTATCATGTATAATCAGACAAAGAAAATATCGAAATAAAGTACTCCCGCATACAATAGAAATCTCCTTCCATCCTTCAAGATATCAGTGCTATTCAAATAGAATAATAATGATGAAGCCTCTCTCTTGAAAATGGAAATCAAGTGAAATGTAGATAGAAATGATTTTTTTTTTTTTTTGGTAGTTGATGTACATTTCTAAAGTGCATTAACAGGAAATCCAGAACTTTTTAGGTCAATTATATTGTCAGTATTGTCAATGCCACTGAAATGAATACTGAAGCAGTGCCTATTCTTGCTGGAATCAAGCTACAGAAGTCCCTAGATTGGGGACTTACAGAGGAACTGGAGACACATTGGAAACCTGACATTATTCAAACATGCATATATATATATATATATATATGGGCATTTCAGCTTACTCTAAATCTCAATAGGGAGGAAAAATCCACAGCTGATCTAAAATCTGGCTTTATTTTCCTCCCTTTCCTTCCTTCATTATGACAAAGCTTATTTTTGTAAGCCAGGTACCATGACGATACCAAATTTCAACTTCCAGATAGGTGCTTTGGACAAGAGGTCTCTACTACTAACTCTGCATTGGCTGGACACAGAACCATGAGCTGCCCACAGGAGAGAAGAGAGTCCTGGGCCAGAGGGTCTGGCTTCGAGAAGTGGGGAGGGATTAGGCTTTTCAAACTGGAACCACTTTCACCCGCACTGCCTTCTCCCCAATATCCTACTGGCTGTGGGACATGGTATTCCCAGCCTTCAAGAATGTGCCTTTCCCAAGAGTAGTAGCCTTCTGAGATGTGCCTTTCCCATGGCTGTTCTGGTCACCACTGCAGGACCAGTCTATAGTGCAATGGCCATCAGGTAGTGGACACTGCAGAAGTTGGTGGGTGTACCAGTGAATGGGGGGCTTAAAGAAGGGGTTCTCCTCTCAGCTCTCTCCAGCCCCCAACATTCTTTTACTTTCTTTCTTTTCTTTTTTTTTTCCCCTTCAGGTACTGGGAATTGAACTCAGGGTGTTCTAGCACTAAGCTACAATCCAGCCCTTTTAATTTCTTATTTTAAAATAAGGTTTCCCTATGTTGCCAGGCTGGCCTTGAACCTGTGATCCTCCTGCCTCAGCTTCCCAAGTCGCTAAGATTACAGGCAGGCACCATACCTCCTAGCTAGTACCCTGGTTCTGTGAGTTTCTAAAGCCCTGTGGCGGGGGAGTAGTCAATATGAGGCAACATGTTGTCAACTCAAAGGAGTTTCTGCTCTCTCTAACTAATGACATGAAATCATACCACAATGCCCCACTCCAGGTACAGAGTAAGATAAAGGTCCTCTGCTTTATCTTAGCCAGAAAGACAAGAAACAATGGGATAAAACAAGGGACATACAAAAGTAAAGAATAGCATCAAGAGAGCAAGCTCCAGAATCTGCCAGCTTCATTGTCCCATCATTTGGTTGTGTGGCCTTGAGCTCTAGATCCTCACTTTAAAAAAAAAAAAAAAAAATCACAGAGGCTGGGGATGTAGCTCAGTGGTAAAGCACTTGGCTAGCCTAGCACTTCAGAAAACAAAAACAAGAAGAAAAAAAGAAATATGATAATTGTAACCTTTACTTCATGAAGATGATAACTTTACTGTGCCAAAGTGTGTGAAGTTCTTACAACAGTGCATGGTCTATAACAAATGCTCAATAAATGCCAGCTATTATCTGTGATTACTATCATCTGGTTTTTTTCCTCCTTGGTTTTACAAATAAGGAAAATGAGACTCAGGCACTAGTGTGACTTCTTGGTACCTTACTAGTAGCAAGAATGGGGCCAGGAGGCAGGTAACCAGAGGACAGGTGGTCAGGCTGCTCCATTAGTTACTTATTAGATGCCTGCTGTGTACAAAATCAATGGGAAGCAAATTCTAGAAGATAAGGGACAAAGAGAAAGAAAAGCAGGGAGACTTTTGGAGACAGGTCTGAGCATAAATTCTTGGGAAGAGGAGTTCAAAGGACTGACTGTGGCTACAGAGAAGAGATCTGTCATGTCCCAGGAACATCATATGAAATCCACCAAATGGGACACTCTTGATTCTTTCACAGCCTCAGGACTGTCTTTGTCACACGTCATTACAACTTGCTGAGTGCATTTTGGGCTTCAGCCCCAGATGAACTTTGAGAATTGGGACTGACCTTACCCATCTTTATACCCCCTGCACCTAATATAGCACCTGGTATTTGATAAGTATTTACCTAAAATGTTTGTAATTAAAAACAGGAGACAGGAAAGCAAGCAGGCAGATGGCCTGGCTACCAACTGACAGCACCGAGTAAGGGAAAAGTCCAGAAAGCCCCAGAAGCAGTGGCATGGATGGGATGAAAATTCACTTCGTCTCTCTGCATCAGCTACAGAGGGGCATCAGGACCACAAGTCCCAACTGCCACCATGTAAGATGCTGACCCTTGTCAACAGTACTGTTCTTAATTCTCAGGGAGTAAGAGGGGCCAGCAAGGCAGATGCCCCCCGCCCCCCGCAGACTCCTGGTAGGAGCACTGTATGCCCTTAGATAAGTAGTAGAAGTTTCCTTCCAAAAAAAAGGAGAATAAAATTCCTACCTTTTTATCTGATATTTTAAATACTAAACCCTCAAAAAGTAGCTAGAAATATCCTGGCCATTCCTATGTCCTGAGACATACTTCATACTAAATAGACGAGGAAACAAGTGAAAAGAGCCTAGTAATTCTACAATAGTACAGTGCATCTTTCATAACAAAACAAATATTCAGCTATTAAACATTAGAGGTCCAAGGACTATTTATAACAGAGGTAAATGCTTATGAGTAAATGTCCTTAAACAACTTAATATTCTATAGAATGATCCCAGCTTTAAAACTACAATCTACAGGTATATGTGCAAAGACATACAAACAAGAGTAATGTGAGTGGATATATATACCAGATGGTTTCATTTATGAAATGTGGGAAAAGCTTTAAGGAGATAATCTTAATCTCTTTCCTCAAGATTTTTATTATTTTTTAAAATATCTATAATGAATATGTACTATTTTCATAATCAGGAAAAAAATCAAACACAATCTGAGCAACTCCAGTCCTTTCTACTTTATAGCACTATTTTGAGATCAGTTACAGAAACGGATTCAGAAACCTTTTGAAAAGATTGGAATTATACATAATTCCAGAGACTGTGTCATTGCTGGTACCTAAACATTTGTGGAAAATATCATCCTCCTCAGAATCTAAGATATTTGGAGCACAGAACTGTCTTATATAAGTAGACTACTATCATCTTATATAAGTAAACTATATAAGACTTCAAACTCCCCATTTTGAAATAACAAATTCACAGCAAATAATCTTCCTAATTCTGAGAAGTGAAATTACTAATAACTGGGAAAAGTCAACCCACCATCATCAAAACCAACCAACCAGAGAAATTTTACATATTAGTGACTCCCCCATCAAATATTCTGTAATTTCAGACCAGCAGCCCACCCCAGATTGTCTAAGTGACTCCCAATATGTTGAGAAAGAAAGAATTCAACCAATAGCATTAATTTCTAAAAACCTCAACAAGCAAATTATATTATGGAGATTTTAGGACCCAACTCTAGCAAAATGTTTGTCACTTGAATGGCTTTGAAAGCATAAACAGAATGGATTCTTTTCACACACACTTTCAAGCTTTTAAATTGTGCTTAATTTTGTTGCCTTAAAAACAAGTTGGCAAACTTGAGAGTTCAGGTGTCTCGAGGTGAAGTACATTCATTGAGTCAGTTGGACAGTCACTGACCAAAAATGTAATTATTCCTTTCAGGAATTTTAAACCCCAAGATGTCCTAAGGGTGACCAAGATCCAAAAGTTCATCCTTGAACACAATCCAACTAAGGTCACAAAATAAACTATGATCATGGCAGAAGGCATTACATCGACTGTCCATGACCCACTCATCACCATAAGCCACTCAATCACTAGAGGCAGAAGAGTCAATCAGGGAGGTAAACTGGCTTGGATTAAAAGAAAAAGCCCATAGACATGTCTAGCATTATATGAATAATATAATTTTGATTCTTAATAATTCAAAGCACATTCACTTCTGTTATTTCATCTTAACTTAGCTATAAGCCTACAGAGACAGATATGACAAAGGCTAGTAACCTCATTTAAGAATAAGGAAAGAAGTTCAAAGAGGTAAAATGTTGACTTGGCTAAGGATTATACTGTAATTAGGAAAGCCAGAATCATAATCTATTCTCCTACCTGGAGATGTTAACTTGCCTAAAGGAATAACCAGTTGCAACACAGCTATTAGGTCAACTCAGAAATCAAAGCTAAGGTGGGGATCCCAAAATCATCCTGTGGACTCAAGGAAGGATCGGGGTGGGATGAAGCAAGCTGATTTCTCTCAAGAAAAGGTATGAATTGGAAACTTGGCCTTCTCCAGAAGGCAGGTGCAAATATTTCACCTGAAATATTTTTTCCTTCTGAAAAGAAGTAGGAAAGAATTATAAACCACTCCCTACTCCAACCAATTAATTCCTTCTTGCTTCACTCTAGGGCAAATACTTGGAAGTTGCAGGCAGAGCCACCAACCTCTGGAGCTTGGAGGATATTTTCCATTCTTACCCCCAATTATACAAAGAATAAGAAACAGTAAACTTAAAACATTCTACCTCTCAAAAAAAAAAAAGTTGACATGTAAGCATGAGCATCCCATAAAATACATGTAATAATTGGGAAGAGACCCAAGTAAATGAAGGGAAGATCAAAAGAGAGGTATGAGGCAGCCGCATTCAACTCTTTGCTCTTGAAAATTTAAATGAATACTCCTTGAGAGCAAACTACAAAATGCTAACCTTGAAGTATTGAGTGGCAGGAAGAATTATGGGTTATTGTACTGTCAAAATGCCAGACAGCTGTATGTTGAGTTGCTGCGTTATTTAGACAATCAGAAACTTGGAAGCTAATGTGACATATTTTTTTCGGTGTGAAAGCTCTTGACATGCGTCATGATAATTTCTAAAGGGACAAAATGTTATATTAAAAACACAGTGCCTTCAGGAGATGGCCTCATAGGTAGAACAGCCCTGAACAAGGGAGGAAGGACATCAACAACCTCAGTTCCCCAGAGATGAACACTGTTTTCTTCCTGTTCAGTCCAAAAGGTGGTAGTCCCAGGAAGCATGGAGCATATAGACTCTCTTCTCCTCCTCCTCAAACCAAAGAAATATTTTTTCCCAAGTCAGGTGCCTGACTGCAGACTGAACTGAGCCAGGTAAAGCTCACTAATTGCAGAATCATCTTGAATCTGTAAGAGCAATATGGCGCTCACATGCAGTGGATGCTACCATAGACCAGGAGACTGCACAAATCCAGGGTGCAGATGGGGCTACAATGCTGTCTCTGTTCTCTGCAAGTTAGTTTACATTTCATATGTATTTCTTATGTGTCTGTAGACAAATATAAACAGATGGAGTGGCAGCCATCTGATGGGACATTTTGAGCTTTGGATCTTAGGTTGGCCTCAATATATAAAGGCTTAGAGTGGGAAGTAGAACCTTTGGTTGTACCTGAAATTCCACCTTCAATGTTTCAAGGACAATTAAAATACAAATATTTTGGGGACAATAAGCACACACAACTCCTATCAGTTATCAACGACTTAGGATGAAAAGAGGTTTGGAGAACTTCTTTTGATCTGGTAAAAACAGTGGGTGTTAGGGACCTGGATGAGGGAGGAGGTCTGGGGACAGGCAGAAAAAGTTAGTGAAAAGCCCTGATAAATAGAACCTGCAGAGATTCTCTGTACAGATTATCCTCTCACCTTTGGATTTTTGTTTTGATCAAAAGAAAGCAATCCCAATGAAGACAAGGAGGTGCTGGAAAGTGATAGTGCAAGGGCAGTGTTCCTCTTGTTAGAAGCTTTTCCAGGCACTGAACACAGATCTCATCCTGAGACCAGCTCCACAGTACCAATAACACAACCTTGAACGAGTTAATTAACCACAGTTTCCTTAACTGCAAGATGAAGACAACAATAATAACATCCTCAAATTGTAGAGCAGGGCCTGCCAGATGAAGAGGACTCTACCAAAACGTTAACATCGCTGCTCCTTCCCCTTTCTCTTCCTGGCTACCAGTTACTCCCAATCTACATTGCCCTCTACGGGAGAAGTAGAATTCCCCTGGAAACCCTTTCCCTGGCAGCAAAGTAGCCTTTGATCACACAATTTCCTTCATTCCATCTATGTGATCCCAGATAAGGCTGCAGCCCACACCCAGTCGAAGAAGCAGCCAACACCTCTCCAACTGCATGGTGCTGAGATGTGAGCCCACTTCCGAAACAGGAATCTCCCCACCACTCCAATTTGAGTCATAGATAAAGACACTCTCTCTCTCTCTCTTTTTTTTTTTTTTTACCTTATTGTTACTTTTATTTGACAGTTCTGAATGTTAAGATAATACCCCCAAAACAGAATACTTAAAAGCCAATATGAAGCCAGAGGATAAGACTGATAGATGAATGAATTTGGAGCTGACTCCAAGAGCTGTGCTCGCTGCCTATAGTTACTTGGGTAAAATTAAGAATCCAGTGACAAGGCCTTCTGCCTTTATCACACAGTCAAGAATCTCAATACAAATCCACCTGCCATATGTCAATATGGGGAAGTACCCAGACCTCTCCAAATGAGTCTGCCCACTCATGTTCCCCACACACTTAGGGAGAGGAAAGAGTCAAAGTCAGCTCAAGGAAAGGTGGCCCCTTTCTCCAATATCAGGGATCATTTCCCGCTGAAGCCAGGACATATCTATAGCCTGTAGTAGATTAACAAGGCTGATGTGATCACCAGAAACCTCATTTTAATGAAGCATTAGAGGATTCATAATCACCTACATTGCACATAGATGAAGAACTAGGGACTTATGTACCCAATTTCATCCAACTCTCGCTAAAGTTGTGGCAGTAAACAGACAGAATTTCTATTTTAGATGGAAAGAATATTCTTCCCTACTGTCTAAATGAAACACCACTGACCACCCACTTTTCTAAGCTTCCCTTTAGATTTTAAATACAAGTCTTTATTCACGATAGTCATGCATATTGACTATCCCTAAGAATGGCACCACTCATACACATTTAGTCATCAAAAATAAATGCTTTGGAGTCTGTGAGACCTTCATGCTTGCTAGCTTGTGACTCTATTGGGTTTATTAACCTGTCTGGACCCCATATTCTTCATGTGCATAATGGAAAGACTATTGCTCACTGGTAATATTTTTTAAATTAAATGAGATAATAGACATCAAATGTATGGCCCAGGGCCTAAGACATAGACAATGCTAAATAAATGAGTTATCATTATCACCAATAAAAACAGTTTCTTGACCTCAGCTCTCTATGCAGGCCGCTAAACACATTAAGGATATGTCAACACTTTGTCCACTTGAATTGATACTCTCATAAATCAGGAACAGCTGACTGCTATACACCTAGGTGTGGGATACAGGAACACTGAGACTGTATATGGAAACAGGGGCAATGTGGAGTGACATGAGTGGCACTTAGATAAGAAGCCAGAGATTTAACTCTAGTCATGGTCACCTGTAACTGTGTGATCTTGGCCAGTTGACTTGATTGTGTCAGGCTTCGATTTCCTGACACAAACAAACAAAAAATCCAATAGGTTATGAACTACAGAATCATTACTTCCCACTCATCAACCTGGGAAGGTATCAGTCAGGGAACTCCTTCCTTCTAAACATGGCTATGACTCAAATTTTTTTCAATCTAGCCCTTCTGGAAGCTACCATTATATAGTTATCATCTGTAATAAAACTTAGTCACCATCCCTAAACAGGATGATTCCTGAGATTCCTGTCTGTTTTTACATGTTCTGGTTTAATAACCTATTACAATTCTTGGAGACGTAAAGATTCAACCAAACCTTCATCTTATAGCATGAAGAGGTCAGGAAGAAGCTTCAATTGGAATTTAAAAAGGTGAGGTAACATAAATGGGCAAAGATTTTCAAGGGCAGAGGAGCCCTGGTGTGTATTAGGAACTCATTTACTGACTGTTGCTTTGACTTTATTTTTTTTAATTTCCATTTTTCATTCAGTATTCATACCTATCTGGTGTTCTCTATCTCTTGCTCAACAACCAATAATTATATACCCCTCTAACATACATCTTTATATATGGGTGCATACACGTGTGTGTGTGTGTGTGTGTGTGTGTAATTTATTTTTCCTAATCCTACTCTGACACTCTTGCCCTAATCAGATTCTCTCTTTAAGCCTCATGCACACAAATCTGTGTGCTACTTTTGGCAATTCTAAGTTGATATTATTTATTCTCATGGTGATTGTGTGAGCTATCAGCCCCATTTTATAGATGATGAAACTGGGGTCCAGAAAAGTTCAACAACTTCCATCTGAGATTTGTGCTACCTTAGGGAAGAGTTGGAATCCGAACCAGGTTCCCAGACCTCAGCGTGGGGCACCCAGAATCCCACACAGACTCCCTTTGTATTGTGCCCAGACTTCTTACATACCCACAATCCTTCAGTCCTAATCTTTCCCACATCTCTCATCTGGGTCCCAGCAGCCTCAGGCACTTCCCAAGCACACAGTTCACCAAACTGGGCCATTTCCTCTTTATTATCTACACAAATATTCTTAATTATTTCTCCTCCAAACCAAAGTACTTATTTCTTATTTATGGGTGTAAATATAAAGCCGGCAGGGCTCATATTTCACAGGGAGCCATTCTGAAGGCATCTAGATTCTTCCAAATTTAAGGAGCAGGAGAGCTGATTCTCTGCCCGTTTCATTATAAAGGGGTTTACCATAAATATTAGAATTTGAATTCCACCCAAGTAATGCATTAATAGATACTAAACCATTAATAATTTCTGTACTTTTTCATAAATGGGCAAAGTCCAATAAATAAACTATATCTCTTTCACAGTAGAGCAGGGTTAACAAGTACCAAGGAGATTTCAAAGACAAACTACTGGTAGGGGCTGCCAGGAGGTAAGATTCATAATGAAACTACAAATTCTGGAGACCCATTTTTTACTGTCTGCCATGGCAAGTATCTAAAATTAAATGCTAAGCAGAAATCCGTCCTGGAATCTGACACACAGCAGTTTAGGTAAACAATCTCCGAAATTAAAAACAGATTCTAGATAATAAATAAGTCCGTGTGTGGATCTCTCTGATAACAGATACCTCTGCCTGATAAATCAAAGGCTGTAGCCCTACAGAGCCTTTCTAAATTAGGCCAGATGATTCACCTAAAATATTTCATCTTGTGTCGCCTGTCTTAATGAACGGCAGTAATGGATAGCTTCTTACCAGTTACTGCGTCAGGGCCAAAGGCCTCCAGGCTAATTATACTGAAGGCCTAAGGAAGCCAGCTGGTCTGGAAGCAGCCCGTGGGTGAGGTGTGGGGTCTCAGGAGTAAAGGGGGTTTCGCCATGATACTCACTTACCCAAGTGAATAATCTGAGTCCATTGATTTCATCTGTAGCCGCCCTAGAATTCTAGAAGCCTGAGTCAGAGATGCCTGATAGCAAAAGGAAACAGCCCAGGGGGCAGAAGAAGTGAGTCCAAGCTTCATTAAGCCTCGTGGTTCAAATCTGGGCAGAGATCTCTGGGCTTCAACTTTCCTCAAGCTGCTGATGTGGGGGGATCCAGGGGCAGGAAGAAGAGGCAGGAGGGAGAGGCAGAGGAGAAGCCACATACTTGACTTTGGGAGGGTGTTAGGCCTTGAGAAAGTTTTTAGCAGAGGAATAACAGGGGTCTAATTTAACATTTCATCAGAGCACTCTGTGTCTGCTCTGCTGGGAAGAAGACCAAGCAGGATTCTGCTATTACAGGAAAAGGAGTATTTCATTGCAGGATTCTGTTCTGAGCCTAGAGAATTCTGGGGCTGTTGGGGGTGGGGGGCACAAAAAAGGGGACTGAGTCAGGGTCTTAGGATGGTGTGTTGTGGGTGGCACAGTGAGGCAAGAGTGGGGACACACGACCCCCCCCCCCATTCAAATGGAGCCTGGGGAGCAGCTTGCACACCTGGACCCACCTCTGTCCCTCATTTGCAGTCTTCAAGGCCAGAAAAACCAGGAGAGGAGGAACAGCGATGGATGGGAAGAGGAAAACCGACCTCTCCCAAGTCCCCCGTCTTCGCAGCAGTCACTGAAGCAACACGAAGCCCTGTGCTTTTTAAGCCTGGGGCCTGTCTCTTTATTAAAAATGAAAACAAAATTTTCTCTTAAAAAGGGAGAGCTTGGTTGGAAGCCACGGACCATATTTTATCTGCGTTTGGTGTCAGCGCAAGTGGCAAACACACCATCCTAAGAGGAGCCATCTCGCCTCGTGCTTCAGAGCAGAAAATGATGCGGGGGTCATTCCATTAGTGATCGCAGCTGCTTTTAAACGAAACACATATAACCTGAATCCAATTAATGAAAGTATCCGGCAATCCTCGCTGGTGCTGGTGCTGAATGAATGCTGAAACCTTGCTCATTCACCAGCTCCTCGTTGCCTGATAGTTCAAAAATCTCAAAAGCACATGCTAATTCCTGAATGAAGGAAATTATGACTCAGCATCCCTTTTGGGTTTTTTTCTCCCCCGCTTGGGGAGTTGGCATTTGCTACCAGGCTGGGCTGCACTGGGCAGCACTCCTTTCCTGGATTTCTGCTATGTCTGCAAGGGGCAGCCAGGTCCATGGGCAACATAGGGACAGTGCTGGGGTGGGCTGAGGGTACCCAGTTACAATGCCAATCAGAGGCACTGCACCTAACCCACTAAACATACCATAGGGCTCATCTTTTCATTCAATGCACCTGTGCAACTTCTGTTATGCTCATGGACCACTAAATACCCTCATTACTCCTCTCTGCTTCACATTGGAAGTTCGCAGTGCTTGAGGCAATCAGGCATTTGATGATGTCTCGAAGTAGCTTCTGATTGTCAAAATTTTGGGGAAAGGGCATGACTTCCAATGGATGGAGGCAACGGGGGCTGCAGAGTGGCCTACAATGCATAGGACTGTCCCCCACACCAAAAAATTATCTAGTTCAAATATCACTAGTGCCAAGGTTAAGAAACCCTGTTCTAAGTTAACTCATTTCTCCTTTATTTTAAATGGGAATTCTATATAACTATTACAAAGGAAAGACTAAGATCACCTGTTGTAAGTTGAATGTATTTGGAGACATACGTACAGTGGAAACAAAATAATATTAAGTTTTAGTTAGATATAGTGGCCTACCGAAGGCTTTGAGCCTGAGGGTGGCTCTCTTTGTTAAAAAACAAAACTGTGTGTAATAGAAATGTTAAAGACATATCAGCTTGAAACTGAGACTTTCTCAGCTTTCTCTGTTTAAGTACAAAGGAAAAAAAGATAACTGAAGAAGGGGATAGCTTTTCTCCACTTGATTAATGACGTATCCACGCATTTCCCAAATGGTTTCAATCCTCATATTCCAGGGAGTCAATCTTGGTATTCCAGGGGAAGGAAATACTTCCAGAAGAGAATAAGAGAATTTCAAGGGATTACAGTTGTTTTATTACCTACTCCTCAGCCAGAAGATAAAAATGATATTTTAGTGATTTTTTTGAAATCACTGGAGTCTGCTAAATAGTGTGTTACTCAAAAAAAAAAAAAAAAAGTTCATTATAACTCATGACTGTCTCCTTACTCTCAGATTCTCCAAAATAATAGGTACTAGAGATGGCTAAGACTCATGGGCCCAAATAACCGTATTCCTTAATTCTCTCGCCTAGAACAAAAGGGATGCACAGAACAGAAAATGCAGTCCCGACCCACCCCTGGCAATGCGAGCACCCTTCTGCCATGTCAGTGTCACCATTCATTCTGTGCCCTCAGAGCAATGGGCAACCTTGGGTTTTCTTACTTTCCCACCTTCAATGAACCACCATGTTGAGCACTCTCTCGGGGCCTCTTCCAGTTTCATCTTATCTTTCTTTGGCAGGTCCCTGCTGCCTGACACTCATTCACATTTCTTCAGAAATGACTTGGAGATACATATCCACCACACCATCCCAATCCCTGAGTTCTGTGGTGCCAGCTCCATCTCAGGATCCAGTGAGGCATGCAACCAACTAGCCAGCGAGTGATCAGATCTCACCGTCTGCTGAGGCAGTTGGGGTATGTCACCTAATCGGGACCTGAAAGATTCAATTTGGGGTTTTATGGAACCACTAGAAAGAAGCGATTACTCTTTTTTGGACTAGAGAACATGTGAGCTTTGTGGTGTTGGCGCCATCTTGTTATCCTGAGGGGAAAGCTCACCTGCAAGTCCATGGGGGGAAGCAGCGCCCAATGAGGAGGGAGAGAGATCACTGTAACTGTGCTGTTTGAGTTTGTGGCTCAGCCCAGCCTGAAGTCTTCTCCATTGCTGGACTTTTCAGATACAAGAACATTTCATACAACATTTCATCTTGCTTATGTTAATTTAAGCTGGGATTCTGATTAATAAATCAAGCAGGATGCTAACTGTCATGTTGGTATCTCTAATATTCTCTTTGGTTTACTTTCACTCCTTTGTTTTCTGAAATGACTTTTCTCACTAACTTCCTTCCCATTTTCTACTCTTTCTCAAAAATTATCCCTCAAAGTTTAAAAAAAATATATATATAAGAAAGGTTCTGCCACCCTCTCGTGTCTGCCCACCACCAACAAGTTATTCCTTCCCCTAAGATCACTATCTAACCCCTCTGCATTTGAGGGGACAAGTAATGGAACCACAGATAACTGTGTACCCATAAAGCCTGCATTATTAATAAACAGCCTACTTAGGCTGTTTTATTAATACAGGCAACCAGAAAAAATATTCATCCTCATTCTTATGATATAGTGTTCTCAGGCCTTATACTTAAATACTGGACCATTTAATTTTATGAATTGAGGTTCATTGTGAATGCTTTTTGGACAGAGGGTGAGAAGGAGTCTACAACCCTATGGCCTTGAGCCCACTCCTCTCAAACTGGGGATTTGGAAAAGCAAACTGTGATGTCTCCTGCTGAAACTGAGTTTGAAATGTGAAATGCATCCCAGGAACTGAGAATCATAGCCTTCACCTTCAACTCTGCCCAGGGAGGGGCACTTTGATTGGGATGCCACATGAGCCCTCTGCCTGGCTATAGAAATGCACTCATCTCATTTAGGATGGTACATTCCCTTGATCTCCCAAACAGGACAACAGATAAAATGAAGTAAGCACAGCCTAATCCTGCCCAGACTGCATGAAGGAAGTTGTCCTTTCTGCTTCAGGCCCTGCATGTGGGACATGTTCCCCCAGACTGTGACCAGCCACATGGCTGTTTCTCTCAGCAGGCCTGGTAGGCTTCCCTTCCCCTGAAGAGAGGACACCGGGCAGAGGAGTTGACAGGTCCAGGAGTTGACAGCTCCCTGACCGTTCCTTCCCACTCTGCAGACCAGCCCCATCAAGGGAGCTCTGCCTAGGCCTAAGCTCTTGTCTCTTTCTCTTCCATCTGCTGACTTGAATTTCTTCCCTGCAGGGCTCCCTGTGGAAGTCCAGCAGCCTCTTACCATAGGGCCAGAGCAGCTTGCTCTAGACACACAGCCCACACTTGCTGTCCTCTTGCTACACAAGGAAAGGATGAGTGCAGCAAGAGCCCAGCTGTAGCAGCCAAATCATGACATTGGTGAAAAAAAGGCCCACCATTTAATATGCCCAGAGGTGGACACACTTACATGGAACCATGGCCTGCACCCAACATCTACCCTCCCCCACCCCAGAACTGACTGGCTGGCTCCCTCAATGAGGAGGAGCATAGTGAGGATAAGAGAAAACTCAGAAAAAATTTAAAATGCTTTTGGAATATGTGTGTATACATGTGTATGTACATGTAAACACATGCATATAACATACGTATACATATATAAACACATATACACACTATAATTTAAAATGTAAGTTTTAAATATAAATAAGATGAATTTAAGAAAAAGAAAAATGATTTTGGGATATGTATGTATGTGTATGTGTGTGTGTGTGTGTGTATACACACTTAACAATAGGGATATATTCTGAGGCATTCATCATTAGGTGATTTTGCCACTTTGAAAACATCATAGGATCTACTTAAAGATATTAAAACAGCTCCAATGTTACTAGGCTATATAATATATGGGACCACTGTCTCATATGCAGTACATGGGAGGTGCTATGGACTGTTAGGAAGAGAGGGTTTATGGGTTATGCCCCCAAAGGGAACTATAGGATGCTGGGACCTTCCACTTTAATTTTTTTTCTTTTAAATCCTGGATTTATTTACTTTTTGGATTCTCTCCTTCCTTTTTTTTGTTACTTTTAGATACATAATACAGAGTATATTTTGCCATACATATATGGAGTATAATTTCCCATTCTTGCGGTTGTATATGATGTGGACTTATTTACACATTCACATATGAACATAGGAAAGTTTTGTCCAATTCATTCTACTGCCTTTCCTATTTGTTCTAATTATTGTTTTTGTTTGCTTCCTGGACAAAAGGAAAGAAGTTTACTCCGTCACACACTCTCTACCACTGCCATTCTGAGCCCCTAGCAGAGGCCTAAAAGCAATGTATACACAAATCATGGACAGGAACCTCTACGATTGTGAGCCGAAATAAACCTTTACTCTTTATAAATTACTCATTTTAGGTATTCGGTATAGTGATGGAAAGGTGCATAATACACAGCACAAGACATGGGTGCACGCATACACACATGCATTCCCTACGTCTTAAAACATCACTTCTAAATACAAGCTGAATTGAGTAACGTGCAAAAATGCTTTTGTGATACATACACACAATATTTCTACAAATAATTAAACAAATATGAGTAATAACCTTTAAATCTAGTAATGGCACCTGTCCAACTGCCCTTAGCTATTCTTCTATAATTTTCTTACTTTTAAAGGATCACCAATATAGGACTAAGAAATTTGGAAGCTAACTCAACTATATTCTCTGAAGTAGGTGATGATTCATTCTCTGAGTAGGAGAAGATTATAAAGGATTTGGAGGTGGGCAGGTGAATGAGCTCTAAGTTCAGCCGTAGACCCAGGACAAATAGTACAATCCCTTGAGAGGAAGTCTAGAGTTTTGAACAGAAGCAACAGAGATTTCTTTTGTGAAGGGTGGGGAGCAGAGCTGGTAAAAGAAAAGGTGGCTTGGTGAGGGGGCAGTAAGTAGGAGGGCACAGGATACACCATGTCTGTGGGGCTGCACACCCTCCACCCCCCACCATCTAGAACAGTCAGAGGGACCAGCCTTTTACTTAAGCAAGGAGCAGAAGACCCCCACTCTGTTGCCTTTTCTGGGACATCCCTCAACTGTCATACCCCTGCATGTGACCAGTGTTGGGTGGACATGTGAGTGGCAGCTGGAATGACCAAGAGAGAAATAACTTCCCATTGACAAATGGGTCTGGTGTCTTTCAGCTGGAACTGGATGGGAGGTCACATGAAGAAGTTAAGAGGGCCAAGTTCAGCAGCAAGACAACTGTTCCAGTCAGTGGGAGCTCACATGAGGAGCTATTTTTACCACAACTCACCTTGGGGACAGGTCATAAAACAAATGAGTATCCTAAACCCCTATATCCCCTTTCTAACAATTCACTGAAATGGATGAGAGAGAATTCATACACCTTCAAGGGCAAGAACACCTTTCAATGTCCCCAAACCTTCCACCTTTCAGGATGCCACAGAGGGTCCAACCAACCTGGTCCCACAGAATGTTCAACCTGATACTCTACTCTCATAATTGTCTGTGAAAAAAAATAAAGAACTAAAATTCTTGGTGAATGAAATACAAAAGTGAAACAAAGAGCTCCATTTTATTGCACATGCAGGAGAGCCCATACCAAGGGCTTCATAGGCATCATCTCATTTGATTCTCAAAAGCTTGATGTATGGAGCAGGCATCTAGCAAGTAAGTGGTGGAGCTCTTGTCTGCATTTGCTGCTGTTTCCCAGGATATTAAAAACAGTCCAAAGTGGACTGAAGACCAAACAATGCCTAACTACTTTTCCATAAGTGGGGCCCAGCTGCTGATAGTATCTGCCCTTCATCCCATGGGATGTAACATCTCTGCATCAACAGCCAAAAGGAGAAAGCCAAATGACTCCCCAGGAGGAGAAGGGCAAAGACCTGTTCCAATGTTTGTTGGGCACCCAGAAACTGAAGGCATGGTGCCTGCCCTCTGGATGCTTATACTTTAACTGAACGAAAGAATGTGCACAAAACAACACAGAGAATACCCACACTCAACTACATACAAAAGACTATTCACTTGGGAAGACAGAGACCAAGAGCCTCCACGCCAGCAGAGTGAAATAGTTCAGAACATTCTGAGAAATCTGAAAAATCTTTCAAAATTGGAAAAGTCCAGCATGCCACCACCCAGCTGTGTGATCTTGGACAAGTTTGTAAACCTCTCTGAGTCTCTGTCTTCTCAAATGGAAAAGGGTGTCACAACACCCGCTTTATAGGGTTGTCAAGAAGAAGGCAAGGAAATAATATTCATAAAATGCTTAGTCTTGGGGCTAGCCATGTGAAGCACCCAATGACACAGAGACAAAGACCTTCTGAGTTACTGAGTCTGGAATTTTTAATTTCTTCCTATCTCCCCATTTGCTTCTGCAACAGCTTTGGCTGGTCAGTGGTACAAACTGAATGACTAAATGCTTTCACAGGGTGAAAACTGGCCTGGGGCCTGTCAATGGCTGGTCCTCTCATTACTCACATCTACAATGTTCACCAGAACCCAAACTCTACCCAGGCTTCAAGTGGAAGCTGACTGGCAAAGGAGGCATTTTGGGCAGCAGAGAAAGCCCAGGATGCAGTCAGGCCCCTTCTGCAGTTAAGTTCCTGCCTGCACTATGTGGTTTTGCCCTGAGCAAAGGTTTTACCCTCCCAGAGTCTCAGTTTTCTTATCCACAAAACAGGGAGATGAACACAATCCTTGCAAGTCTGCTGGAAAGACTGACAGACAGTGTATGCAAGAGACCTATCTAGAACAACACCTGCCACATAGTAAGTGCTGAATAATGGAAGTTGCTGGAATTATTCCCGTGCCCACTTCTATGTCTGTGTGTTATCACTCCTTTCCTGTTGAATGGAGTTAGGCAAGAACCCAGCGGATGTTTGTTGAGATCTCAGGGGCTCTCCATGCCTACTCCCCTCTGGAGACATCTGCCATAGTCCAGTTTCAAACCACACCTTGATGAGCCCTGTGTAACCACTTGTGGACAAGTGAGTTCCTGAAGTCATTAAGGCTTACTTCACAGGATCTAGTTATTGTAGATACTTCTCTTCACCAACTGGCACAACCAGTCAACAGAGAACAAGTCCAAGAGCTGTGGAATACTGGTCACCTAAGCTAACAGAAAGGTCACACAACCCCACAACTCAACAATGATTTAGTGTCTGGGAACTCCAGAACCCAGATAACCTGAGCAACTATAATCACCCCACAAAACAATGTAGGGCTCCAGGATGGTCAACCACATGAACTGTCAGGTACTCCAGGTGCTACAGTGTGAGAGGGGAATCCTCCCTTACACAAGGGAGAGAAGGTGGCAATATGAAAACCCTAATCCATTCAAAACTCAGCCTACTGTCTGCTAGGAGCACTCAAGAAATTCTGATCTATCCCCAAAGATGTTCTGTTTATAGAGAAAATTCAATAAAGTCAATTGTGCCCTAAGGAGAAGGTGAGGTCAATTCACTGTCCTTTCAGTTGGAGATGATATTGACTGGCATGAGGGAGGTTGGTATAAGGGGAGATTTGACAGGGCATCTATAGTTTAAAAAAACAAAACAAAAAAAGGGGGGGTGTGGAGACAGGGGCCATAAATGTAAGAAGATAAATAGTGAAAAACAACTTCACAAACATCATAATTTTGTATAGGGCAAATTAATGCTCCCAGACCTTTAATTCTGTGCATCATTCATATCCTTGTGTATGAGACAGGAACAGGCTGGTATTTATCTTTCTGTTGCCTTGTATCACCCACTTCCTGAAAGGCTAATAAAACTTAGAGGAATATTGTCCAGTCACAGCCAAAGAAACCCTTCCCGAATAAGAGTAACCTGAAAATGCAGCACTATTATGTGTCATCTCAACAGATGAAGCTGAAAGAGAAAACTGCTGACAAAAGACACGTGCATAAGAGCCCAGAGGGCTCACTTGTGCATGGCACGACACCTGTGACACATCGCAGCTTAGTAAATGAATGGCATCTTCCACTTAATGAACTTAAATGTCCCCAAAGCAAACCGGTACACACCCACTGTAAAGATCTGTGCAGATAAGAAACTATGTTGCTCCAAAGGAAAGTGAAATCTAAAATAATCATAGCAAATTTCTCAATTTAGAATCCAAATGTGAACCACTTAACAGACAACTCATAGAACTTGAAATTTTGGAACTTGCTAACATTTATGACTACCTACAAATATCCATGATGTTTGTGATTAGACCATTAAGTTGGGCTGCCAACGCTGTGGACCCATAGTTAGTTTTACTGGACAAGAGTGACGGAACACAGTGCCTGGCTGCTTGCTTGTTACCAAAGGGTTAATATTAGGAAAGGTATTGACTAGTTTCTTACTGGTTGCTAAGCAACATTTCTTCCTTCTCTCAATGGTCTGAGAGGATAAAATAAGGGCAGAAAATGAGAAATGTTGGGAAAATAGGAAAGCGAAATTCAATGGATCATAAGGTACAATTTGTAGAAAGAGAAAAAGAGGAAATAATTCTTGCAGGATGTACTAAGACATCAGTTGCCTTATGACATCACAAGAGTAACACATGGAGCCTCCAGCTCCAAAGACAGAGAAAAGAGTGGAAGATGAATGTCCCCTCATCCCAGAAACAAGCTGCTCATGTTCAGTTCACACTTAGCCAGAAACAAACATGGTCCCTGGATGACAGCAAGCTGACCTGCATGACAGATCATGATATCCCGAATAATAATAATATTAATATTAATAATAGTAATAAATATCTATCCAGTCTATGAGGCCCAAACAAATCTTACCCACTGCAATTCATTGTCCCATTCCTTAAGGAGCCTTTTGTTCCCCTCATATCTAAAGGCCTCTGGTAAGTCATCAATATTGACTGAGTGAGCCCCATGGGCCAGACACTGGACTGAGTGCCGGGGCAATTACTCAGCAGCTTGCTTGGTCCCCTCGATCACCATATGTGTTCCATTTTTGTCAGGACCCTATGATAGACCAATTTAAAAACCTTATCGAATGACCTGGGACTTGTGCTAGGACAGGCCCACAGGCTGCTGAACTGTTTCCTGCTTTCATCTCCATCACTAACTGTTGCTTGAGTAAAAAACCCATGTCAGTGCTAATAGTGGGGGAGGCTCTGGGTAGGGGTGCAGGATAATCTAGGAGATTTCTCTACTTTCTGCTCAGTTTTGCTATGAGCTCAAAACCCTTCTTAAAATAAAAAGTTTCTTTCAAAAATAGAGGGGGGAAGTAAATTATTGAGAAAACAAAACCTTAAGTCAACTAGCCCATTCTGAAATGAATGACACAGGAAGAGGTAAGAAATTATTCCATTTGCATCCATTTTTACAGATTAGTTCATTAGCCTAGAAGTTGTCACCTGCTGTGTCCTGTAGGAATAGAGATGCTGGACAGGTCAGTTTGACAGCAGGGAGAAGCTTAGGTAATGGCTGGTACATATGCATTAGTGGTAATTGGAGTATAGGAGGGAACATGGAGAGAAAGAGGAATCGGAAGGCATGGAGACATGAGAGGCATCAGAGGGGTGAGGGTATGTTGCACATTCAAAGGAAGAAATGATAAGAAACAAGAAAGGAAGAGCACAAGTGGAGATGGAAAGGGGCCTTTCCATTACCAAGGGCTCTGCTACAGTGCTGACACGGTACAACGGAAAATATTTAACATATTCTGGACTATGCTTCTCCATTTGCAGAAAAGAAAGAACACTTAGTTTGTAGAGTTCAGTGAATTAGCTGAAATATATTCAAAGCAAACACCATGGTACCTGGCATACAGTAAATGGTCAATAAACTCTAATCAATGTTATTATCATATATGGAACCACTTTAAATTACAAAGCACTAGTTTTAACTATTAATAAACTATTATTTATTGCTGTGTCTAAGATTGGTCCTGGTTAACTGCCAAGCTCGCTCCTCTGAGCCAGCGTTCTCCTAATTTCAGTCATGTGTATGCCACCCCCATAATTTCTCTTGTATTCAAATCCCATCTCTTAGCATTATTATTAATAATAAATAGTAGTAGTATAAACCACAATAATAACACCACCACCAACAGTGATAACAACCATGACTACCGTTCTTGGATTACTTATCGTATGCCTGGAATTATTCTAAGAGCTCTGAAAGTATTAACTGATTCCTACTGCAATTCTAATGCCATTTTACAGATTTAAAAAACTGAGGCATGAAAAGGTCATGATCATTTGGCCAAATAAATTGCATACTGAAAATTCAAATCCAGAGCCTGGCCTTAGAATCCATACTTAGTCATTGCTTGTAATGCCTCTCTCGTCTCTGTATGCCTACATTTACTTATTTTAAAAATTTGATTAACTTAAATTTAGACGTACAGGAAGACATCATATCACCATATGATATCTGTGAAATCCTGGATCTGAAACGCTAATTATAATTTTGGTGCATGCAAAAAATAAGTAAAAGATCATTTAGGTAAAATTATTTCCTTATGCCACCAAAAATCATCAATGAAACAAACTCTAATAAGAGAATCACTTTATGCACCTGGGAATTCTTTCTATTCTGAGCCATAATACAATGGGACAAAACTAACAATTCCCTGGTAGTGTCTGAATCAACTCTCCTCCTCCACTTCCTCCTTGTAACAGAACCTGGCCTCCTTTGGGGCACATGGGTGCCAAGCTAAACAATGACATTTTCCTTTTGTCTGTGGCTCTGTGGATAAACTCAGGCCCAGAGATACAAAGGAGTGTCTTACGTGGGACTGTGGGTAATTTCCTTAAAAGGAAATGAGCCTGGTCTTCATTCCTTCCTCCTGCTTTCTTCTAAGAGGGAGCACAAGATGACAGATGCTCAGGCTGCCATATTGAATCAGGAGAAAATATGCTAAGAAAAATGTCAAAGCCACCAAGACAGGAAAGCAGGATTCCTGGTGACACTGTGAAAGTAAAATACGGACCCCATTTATCCACTTCCATACTTCCTTTACACGGGAGAGAAATAAATCTCTACAAGGTCAGGTTATGGTACTGCTAAAAAGTTGGGATTTTCTGTTGCATGCAGCTGGACCTTATTCTGTTCTGCCATCTTTGTTTCTATTTATTTGTGGTACTTACTGGGTATCAAACCCACCCAAGGCCTTGTGCGTGCCAGGCAAGCACTCTATCAGTGAGCCACACCCCCAGTCCCTTGAACCTTATTCTAACAAACATGTTCTATCCCTTACTCCAGCATCTCACCCCTCCCAGTGAAGACAATCAAAAGAGATTCCACCCAAGAATCTGTCCCCTAAGTGTGCTCAAGAGACCGAGTCCTGAGTCAATAAGTACTGCCATTTGTGTGTTCATTTATGAACACTCTGCTTCAAATGCTTTATATACAGTATTCTATTTAAACCTTCCAACAAACCTACTTAATAGGGACCATATATCCATAGAAGAACGGAGGCACAGGGAGGTTAAACACCTTATCCTATGTCACACAACTAAAAAGTGGCAGAGCCAGGATTCAAACCCAAGAGCGTTACCCCAAAAGATACATTCTCTATCCTAATGCTCTCTCTCTAGAGTCACACAGCCATCAAGATGACTTCCTCCTCACAGACCCCTGGCCACTCCCTGAAAGCTGAAATGGCTCTGGCCTCTCTAGGTATCATCCTAGGGGCCCCAACAAACCCACTTTCTCACTATATTAACACTACACTTTAAATACATCCAAATGTAAGTTGGATGTTTAAGCACGAACATCTGTTTGTTGATTTATTTTGTGGGTGAAAGATTTTTTAAAAGATAGTCAAAGGAGTATCCAGAAAATCTTCGCTCTTGCCCCTCTGGAATTAATTCCACTGGGCTCCCCAGAGGCCTTGGACAGAGTGGGACATGTGCCCCCACCCCTGGCCACCACAGAGTTAACTTGTATTTCCCAGGCCTGGCACATGTTCAGTCAAAAACCTGGCCGAGTGCCTGTTGTTTACTGAAGCTGGGGAAGAAGCATCTGCAACATTACGAAAAGCATATTGTAAAAGGCAACACATGCAAATTAAACCTCTTGAGCTATGAGTAAATTGCTGGGAAAATTTATAACTCATTTAATAAAACTTGAAGTAAATACATAGCCTGGCTCCCAGGGAAAACAAAATATTTCCCACAATTCTCTCTTCTTAAAAAAAAAAAAATAGAAAAGAACCATTAAACTAGAGGCTCTATCAGTATAAAGTGTAAGTAGCAGCTGTGGTGGGGAACAAAACCCATTTGGGGTTGTGGGGCATTTAATACCCGCCAGGAAGTGCTAGAGCCTCTGCTCTGGGAGGTGTGTGACAGTGTCCAAGCCCAAGCCATTTCCACGATAATCAATGACTGTGCTCACCCGACAAAGCTCTACTGGGCATCTTGTGTTCATTAATTCATCCAACAAGTATTTATTCAGTGTCTACCAGAAAACCACTGTAATCTGGTGATTAAGAACACAAGCCCTGGGGCCCTACCACCTGGCCTTGAATCCAGGCTCTGTCACTTACTAGCTGTATGACATTAGGCTATTGTGTAGATCCTCTGTACCTCAGTTTCCTTACCCATAAAATAGGAATAGCAATAATACCCATGTTTTATGATCTTTGTGAAAACTGAATGGGTAAATATAAATGAAGGACTTAGAATAATGCCTAGCAAATAATAATTCCTCAACAAATATTAGCTGCTTATCATTTACTAGTTGGCCTTAAGGTCCAGCCACTCTGCCAGGTGCATAGGGTATAGAATCAAACACTGCAGGCCAAGGCCCTGTCTCAGAGTTTACAGTCTAGTGGGAGTAGACAATATGCACAGAGACATAGCAATAATTTATAAGACAATAACCGACACTCTGAAGAAAACAAAATAGAGTATTGGAATAGAGTACCGCCAGTTAGAAATGGAGGTTCTATTAGCGTCAGTTAGCACGGCAAACCTCCTGAGAAGGTGATGTGTGAATTGAATCCTGAATGATCCAAAGATCCAACTTAACCAAGAAAGTTCTACACAAAAAGCATAACTTGTTAAATATGCTAAGACAAATAAATAAAAGGACCACGTTTGCTGTCTTGGAGTGACAGCCCATGGCCAAGAGGCCAGAGTGTACAGATTGGGGAGAGGCCTACAAGATGAGGTGGGAGAGGTCAGCAGAACCAAAACACATTGGGCTTTACAGGCCATGATAGGTCTTTGGATTTTATACCAAATGCAAAAGGTAACTGCTGCAGGAATTAAAATTGATGCAAGGGGACAATTTAAAAACCCATTCTGGGTGCCATAGAGTGAATGGATTATAGTGAGCACAGAGGGGAAGGGAGAAAATGCCCAGAAGCTACTCTGGTGGTCTCAGCGATGTGCTGGTGCCTTGGCCCAGTGGGTAGTAAAGGAGATTCAAGAAATATTTTAGAAGTAGAACTGATTGGACTTTCTGATGGACTAGATGGGAGGATGGAGAATAGAAAGAAATCAAGAATGTCTCCTAGCTGGGGGCCTGGTATGTGTGAGCCTGTGATGGACAGAGGAGAGGCTGGAGCATGCATGGCTTCTAGTCTAAAAGAGCTGTGAAGATGGCTTCTTGGAGCAGCCAGGTACACATGGAACGGAACCAATGGAAGATGTGAATGAAGGGTTTAAGTGCATGGTTCAGAGTCCAAGGTCCAGGAGTTTTCATAGAAGGCCACAACAGGGTATCGCACCCAGCCTTAAAGGGCACAGTTCCCACAGAGAGGGCCACATGAGCACATGTGTGAAGGAGGAAAGTCCAACATGGTCCACCCCAAAGAAGCAAAGCAAGTCACTTGACACAGATGATGGCTCCCAGCCAGTTCTTTACTATCTTACCAAACATGGTCCTGGAGGCCTAGAGCTGAAGGAAGAGGAGGAGGGGGTGGTGACCTCCTTCCTACTGCTCACCCTCGTTTCTATCCTTCAGGAAAGGATCAGAAAGTTCTTGGGAACAACTCTCAAAGTAGAGACACTCAGGCAAGTAGAAGTGTGGATGAGATCCAGGGCCTTCATTGAAGCCGATATGGGTTCAAAAGCCTCAGCTTGAACAGTCACTGTCTATGAGACCTTGGACAAATGACTTCCTTCTCTAGACCTCAGTTTCTGTAAAATGTGATGATAATCGTATAGACCATGCAGAATTAAGTGAAATAATACCCATGAAGGACTCAGCACAATGCCTGACTAGGATAAGTGTTCTCAGTAGTTTCTGTTTAAAGAAATGATGGTTCTTTCTGTAGCATCCTGCAGGTCTTCTGCCATCGCCTCTACATCCCTGACGGTTATTGCTCATTTAAGCATCTGTCTTTCTCACTAGTTTTTAAATACACAAGTGAATTGTTTGGGGGTTGCTCATCATTATTACCAGCAGTTAACATGCTACTCCTGATCATCATCACGATCTTCATAATGATAATACTGCAATTATTATTATTTAGAACGGCCAATATTTACTGAATTCTGTGCGTTCAGCATTACACTATACAGGTTGCAAGTGGCTCGCAGGATGGTGTTCAGAGCATGAACTTCTTCAGTTTGAATTTCTGTTCCATTGCTCACTATGTATCTGACTTTTGGTAAGTTACTTATCTTTTCTATCACTTAGTTTTCTCATCTGCAAAATGGGGAAGAAGCAAAACCTCATTGAGCTACTGTCAGGAGCTGTCCATGGGTTGCATGTAGGTCACTGCACATGGAAACCTAGTGGGTAGAGACATGTGGTGTCTGGGAATGACCAGTGGACATTTTCTGTGGTCAATTGCCCAGGGACAATGTGAATCTCTATCCCACTCTGCCATGGCCCACACAGCACTGGAGATGGGTGTGACCTGTCAAGATGTCAATCAACCTGCTGACTACAAGACATCACAGAGCAAGACTCCGCCCTTGAAACCTTATCCCTGCCTTTGATGTAACTCCTTAAATAAACCACCGAAGTCATCTTTTCTTTTTCCAGTTGCAGAATCCATGTGAACTGAATCTATCAGAGGCTCCACCTACTGTAAATACATTTCTGAGTGTTTGTATTTTGTTGTTTACTAATTATTTGAGATTTTAAGTTTTAGGGTGGCTTAGATTTCCCTGGACAGGAAGAAGAACCCCCCCAATGAGAAGCTGGCCGTCCACCCTGGATAAGCTACCATGAGGGTTACATGAGTTCATAAATGGGAAGCTCTTAGGAAAGGCTGTGAAAGTGTTAGCTATAATTATGATTAACGATCACAATAACCCTGTGAGTTAGGTGCTACTGTCATCTCCATTTTACACACCAAACACAAAAGCACACAGGAGCTTAGCAACCTCCCAGTGGCCACAGGCTTCCTAAGAGGTAGAGCTAGTATCCACAGTCAAGCAGTCTAATTCCAGCAACCAAATGCTTTCTAGCTGCACTCTGGAGGAATCAACATTGAGCATCCACTTCTCTGGGAAGCACATGCTCTGAAAGGTCTTAGCCTGGACCCCCGGAAGTCCTGGGCAGAGCTGGGCTCGGCAAGGTGTGTTATCAGCTTCAGGTTCACATTGGTCCCAGGGAAGTTAAGCAAATCCAGGGCAAACTCATGCATGAGGAAAACTAACAGAAAGCAGAAGAAGAAAACCATAGATAATGGTATATCACAGATAAAAGAAGTCGCAAAATTGGTCCTTTTAAATTTAAAAAATTGTTGATCATATTTCTGCCAAGACCTACAAAGCAATCGCTGGGACCGCTCAAAGCAGGGACCAAGCCGTGATAGGCCAGCTTTTAAAACCCAGCAGGTAAGTTAGGCTTCACCGTAAGACCTATGATTAAACACAAATGGTCATGCAGTTTGGGGTCCCCTTTGTAGAAACTCTAAATCCAGGCTGCTTTCAACTAGACAGCTCTTCCCTTCCTGGGTAGGTGGACATTCTACCCCACCTTCTGGGGCACTTACAACTCCCCCCATCAACCTGCCCCTCCCCTGCCTGTCATGGTGCTGCAATTACTCATCTTCTTCACTCAGGTCCCTTAATACTTGTCTAATAGGACATTATGGTTTTCATGCCTCCTTGCACAGTGGAAAACAGCAGTGTGGTGTGTAAGAACCATCTATGGCTAAAAGCCTTGGGGCCATAGTGCGGCACAGATCTGAGTGTGAATCCTAACTCTGTCACTTCCTTGCTGCCTGGCCTTAGGCAAGTTATTTAGGTCGTGTCATGGATCTGAGTCCTCAGGTGTTTCATCACTAAAATGGGATGACAAATAATGCCTACTGTAGGGCATTTAGAAAATGAATGAACGGAGAATGTAAAACGCTTGGCACGGGGCCTAGAACATAAGAATTCATACATGTTAGGAGCTGTTGATGTCGCTATTATTATTATTGTCACAGTGGATTTTCCAAAAGGATTTACTCCCCAAATAGTATCAATTTCCCCACTGTAGCACGCAGGCCAGAGGAAGTCACTATAATCCCTTAACTGGAAGCTTTCTGGAAACCGTGTTCAAGGAAGGCCCCGCCCCGCCTCTCTTGTGCCTGTTTGCATGGGCTGCAGATGGTGGCAGGGGAGAGGAGACATCCTGGCACATGGGGAACTTTTAAAAGTCCTGACAGTTTCTCTAAGAATAAAGGCAGAAGATGACGGCTTCTGACGCGCTGCTCCAGGACTCTCTCCCATCTCTCATGTATTTGGACATCACTCAGGCCCATCAGATCCTGAGACTGCTGTCTGCTGACTGACAACAGAAAGAGAAATTTAGAGGTGTGAGTGAAATGACAGAGCTGTCACGGCTGCCTCTGAAATGACTCTTTTCTTAAAGAAAAGAAAGATAACAGTAAAAAAAAAAAAATCCTCAGACAGCTCTAATACCTTGTCACAGTTGCTGGGACAGGTTTGTGTTTTGTTTTCCAAAAGAGCGTTAGATGAATTTAAGAAATGAGAAGGAGAAAATAGTCACCCCAAATTAATCTCAGTCCTTTATAGGAGTAAAATAGGATGGACGGATGAGTGGTGTCCTTTGGACTCAACAGAGAAAAATGCCAGCTAGATCGTTTTATTGGGGGAAAGGGAGAGTTTTTCTTATTCTTTAAAAAAAAATTGTCAAAAAGCAAAACAAAATACCAAATTCCAAAACCCAGAATTCAAATTTTCTCCCTTCTTCTCAGTGGGACCAGCTCATGTGCTATGAGTGCCACCCATGAAAATCACGTTTGTCAAACATGCAGAAGACAGTCCTGAGAGGTCCAAGAGCCAGGTCTTACTCTCCATCCCTGCCAGTCAGTACCTCTTCCAGTGTAGCTTAAAATGTCTTTTTTTTTTTAACCTCCAAAATATGGAAAACTGACCATTTGGAGGGTTTCTGGAAAACAAACCCAACTCCAGACTGAAATGTACAGGCTGATTCTACTTCCAGCCTCCACTTAACAACAGGGCGTCCTTGGCCAAGGAGATCACGTTTCAAAGGCCCCCATTCTGCTCTGTTTTCTGAGAGCCCTCACTTTACAATAGCCATGAGAAGAAACAGATTCCCAGTCTCACCCACGGGTCAAGCACAGCCCAGAAAGGAATGCCTTTATTAAGATAATGCTTTGGAATACCCAATAATTCTAATAGCAGCTAAAAGAACAGATCATAATAGATGGGAGGAAATTGCACTTTGAGTATTTTTCCAAGAGTTCAGAAAGGCCGAGCAGGCCAGAATAAGAAACCCCATCCTTGCTTGTAAAACGCTCCAAGAGAACCACAAACCTACACTGCATTGCTGATTGATGTAACACTTGGATTAGAAATACTCGGCATGAAATACTATTTCCAGAGAGGAAAAGGAAGTTCTTGATGAGCCTGGTGAAAGAGTGATAAAAGCTTCACTCAAGCCTTCCCCTTTAGTATCAGATTGTGGGAAACTCATTGAAACAACCCAAGTGAGTCCATTAGCCATCCACCGCGGGTGCGACATAAACCCTTAACACCTCGGCTGAGAGAAGGCCCCATAATCACCCTGATTTCCTGCTGAGAGGAGAGAGAAGGTAAAGCAGCAGACAGGGAGGCTAAAGCCACCCCAAGAACAAGAGAAAGAGAAGTAAATGTCCGATGAAAAAGGAGAGAGACCAATTGTCATTTCTTCTCCTTTTCCCCAGAAATCTCTACTTGGCAATACTGGCTCAAGGGGTCACTGAGGATCCAGTCACCATGGAAGGTAAAACTGAAAATGCTGAGTCCTGGTTTGGCATATGCCATCTGTGACTGCAGGCACATCCTTCACTCCCTGTGGCTTTCACATCTCCTCTCTTTTCAGGTTATTTGTAAATCCAATGTAACAATAGCTATGAGACTTGATATGGTTAGAAAGTGGTTTGTCCCCTAGGAACCTCATGTTTGAGTTTGGTTGCCACTGTGGCAGTGTAGGGAGGTAGAGCTTTTAAGAGGTGATTAATCATTCAGAGGGATTAATGCCCTTCTGGTAAGAATGAGCTAGTTATTGAGCTAGTTGCTATGAGAATGGACTGTAATAAAGTGGGTTTGGACCCTTTCCACTTGCCCTTCTGCTTTCCACCATGAGTGGAAGCATCGTGTTTTTGGACTTTCCAGCCTCCAGAATGATGAGCCAAAATTAATTTATTTCCTTTGTAAATTCCTCAGTCTCTGGTGTTTGGATATAGCAACAGAAAGTGGAATAAGATGAAAGTGTTTTGGAGATTTCAAAACATTGAAAAAATACAAGGTCTCACTCACCATTTTCTTCGACATGACGGAGGTTATGAGTCAACAGTTTCTTGTACTTGTCACTCATCCAGAGCTGGGATTCCGGCAGATTAGGATAAGAAGACATGATATAAAGGGCTGTTCCTCTATGTTCATCCTCTTCTAAACCTTCTCCCTGCTCATCTCCAAACCCTTTCTAAGCTTACCAATAAGCTCCCTGGCTTTATCCTATCCGACTCCAGGGTACATGAAAGAGAATATGAGAGCTGAGCAACTAGAATGCAGTCCCACAAACGGACCTCATAAAATGTACGTGCTAGAAAATACCATGAAGTATATCACTACCCAAGGGAAAAAAAGTCCCCACTAG